>NC_060140.1:4197947-4516449 GCF_021461385.2 Schistocerca piceifrons | reverse complement strand
CGTCAATAAGAAGGTCAGAGGGATACAGTAAACCTGAAGTGAAGCTTCGGAATCTATAACTAATGTCACAGGAATGGTTCAAACCATAGTCAGTAAGAAGAGTCAGTCTTCTTGTACTTAAGTCGGCATTGTAACTTTTTATTTAATTCCGATGCAATTTCTGTAATTCATCGTCAATAAGAAGGTCCAAGGGATACAGTAAACCTGAAGTGAAGCATCGGAATCTATAATTAGTGTCACAGAAATAGTTCAAAACATAGTCAGTAAGAAGGGTCAGTCTTCTTGTACTTAAGTCGGCATTGTGCCCTTTCTATTTAATTCCGATGCAATTTCTGTGTTTCATCGTCAATACGAAGGTCAGAGGGATACAGTAAACCTGAAGTGAAGCATCGGAATGTATAACTAGTGTCACAGGAATCGTTCAAAACATAGACAGTAGGAAGAGTCCGTCTTCTTCTAGTTGAGTCGGCATTGTGCCTTTTGTATTTATTTCCGATGCAATTTCTGTGTTTCATCGTCAATGAGAAGGTCAGAGGGATACAGTAAACCTGAAGTGAAGCTTCGGAATCTATAACTAGTGTTACAGGAATCGTTCAAAACATAGACAGTAGGAAGAGTCATTCTTCTTGTACTTAAGTCGGCATTGTGCCTTTTGTATTTAATTCCGATGCAATTTCTGTGCTTCATCGTCAAAAAGGAGGTCCAAGGGATACAGTAAACCTGAACTGAAGCATCTGAATCTATAACTAGTGTCACAGGAGTTGTTCAAACATAGACAGTAAGAAGAGTCAGTCTCCTTGTTCTTAAGTCGGCATTGTGCTTTTGTATTTAATTCCGATGAAATTTCTTTCCTTCATCGTCAATAAGAAGGTCCAAGGGATGCAGTAAACCTAAAGTGAAGCATCGGAATCTATAACTAGCGTCACAGGAATGGTTCAAAAAACATAGACAGTAAGAAAGGTCACAATTCTTGTACTCAAGTCCGCATTGTGCCTTTTCTATTTCATTCCGATCCAATTTCTGTGTTTCATCTTCAATAGGAAGGTCAGAGGGATACAGTGAACCTGAAGTGAAGCTTCGGAATCTATAACTAGTGTCACAGGAATGTTTCAAAACATAGACAGTAAGAAGAGTAAGTCTTCTAGTACTTATGTCGGCATTGTGCCTTTTCTATTTAATTCCGATGCAATTTCTATATTTCGTCGTCAATAAGAAGGTCCTAGGGATACAGTAAACCTGAAGTGATGCATCGGAATCTATTTCTAGTGTCACAGGAATGGTTCAAAACATAGAGAGTATTAAGAGTCAGTCTTCTTGTACTTAAGTCGGCGTTGTGCATTTTGTATTTAATTCCGATGCAATTTCTGTGTTTCATCGTCAATAAGAAGGTCAGAGGGATACAGTAAACCTGAAGTGAAGCATCGGAATCTATAACTAGTGTCACAGGAATGGTTCAAAACATAGACAGTAGGCACAGTCAGTCTTCTTGTACTTATGTCGGCATTGTGTCTTTTCTATTTAATTCCGATGCAATTTCAGTGTTTCGTCGTCAATAAGAAGGTCCTAGGGATACAGTAAACATGAAGTGAATCATCGGAATCTATAACTAGTGTCACAGGAATTGTTCAAAACATAGAGGGTAATAAGAGTCAGTCTTCTTGTACTTAAGTCGGCGTTGTGCATTTTGTATTTAATTCCGATGCAATTTCTGTGTTTCATCGTCAATAAGAAGGTCAGAGGGATACAGTAAACCTGAAGTGAAGCATCGGAATCTATAACTAGTGTCACAGGAATGATTCAAAGCATAGAGAGTAGCAAGAGTCAGTCTTCTTGTACTTAAGTCGGCATTGTGCCTTTTGTATTTAATTCCGATGCAATTTCTGTGTTTCATTCTCAATAAGACGGTCAGAGGGATACAGTAAACCTGAAGTAAAGCATCGGAATCTATAACTAGTGTCACAGGAATGGTTCAAAACATAGTCAGTAAGAAGAGTCAGTCTTCTTGTACTTAATTCGGCATTGTGCCTTTTTATTAATTTCCGATGCAATTTCTGTGTTTCATCGTCAATACGAAGGTCCAAGGGATACAGTAAACCTGAAGTGAAGCATCGGAATCTATAACTAGTGTCACAGGAATGGTTCAAAGCATAGACAGTAGGAAGAGTCAGTCTACATGTACTTAAGTCGGCTTTGTGCCTTTTGTATTTCATTCCGATGCAATTTTTGTGTTTCAACTTCAATAAGAAGGTCCAAGGGATACAGTAAACCTGAAGTGAAGCATCGGAATCTATAACTAGTGTCACAGGAACGGTTCAAACATAGTCAGTAAGAAGAGTCAGTCTTCTTGTACCTAAGTCGGCATTGTGCTTTTTCTATTTACTTCCGATGCAATTTCTGTGTTTCATCGTCAATGAGAAGGTCAGAGGGATACAGTAAACCTGAAGTGAAGCATCGAAATCTATAACTAGTGTCACAGGAATGGTTCAAAACATAGACAGTAGGAAGAGTCAGTCTTCTTGTACTTAAGTCGGAATTGTGCCTTATTTACTTAATTCCGATGCGATTTCTGTGCTTAATTGTCAATAAGAATGTCAGAGGGATACAGTAACCTGAAGTGAAGCATCAGAATCAATAACTAGTGTCACAGGAATGGTTCAAATCATAGACAGTAAGAAGAGTCAGTCTTCTTGTACTTAAGTCGGCATTGTGCCTTTTGTATTTAATTCTGATGCATTTTCTGTGTTTCATCGCCAATAAGAAGGTCAGAGGGATACAGTAAACCTGAAGTGAAGCATCAGAATGTGTAACTAGTGTCACAGGAATGATTCAAAACATAGACATTAGGAAGAGTCAGTCTTCTTGAACTTAAGTCGGCATTGTGCCTTTTCTATTTAATTCCAATGCAATTTCTGTGTTTCATCGTCAATAAGAAGGTCAGAGGGTTACAGTAAACCTGAAGTGAAGCATCGGAATGTATAACTAGTGTCACAGGACTGGTTCAAATCATAGACAGTAGGAAGAGTCAGCCTTCTTGTACTTGAGTCGGCATTGTGCCTTTTGTATTTATTTCCGATGCAATTTCTGTGTTTCATCATCAATAAGAAGGTCAGAGGGATACAGTAAACCTGAAGTGAAGCATCGGAATCTATAACTAGTGTCACAGGAATGGTTCAAAGCATAGACAGTAGGAAGAGTCATTCTTCTTGTACTTATGTCGGCATTGTGCCTTTTTGTATTTAATTCCGATGCAATTTCTGTGTTTCATCGTCAATAAGAAGGTCCTAGGGATACAGTACACCTGAAGTGAAGCATCGGAATCTATAACTAGTGTCTCAGGAAAGGTTCAAATCATAGACAGTAAGAAGAGTCAGTCTTCTCCTACTTAAGTCAGCATTGTGCCTTTTCTATTTCATTCCGATGCAAATTCTGTGTTTCATCGTCAATAAGGAGGTCCAAGGGATGCAGTACACCTGAAGTGAAGCATCGGAATCTATAACTAGTGTCACAGGAATGATTCAAAACATAGACAGTAAGAAGAGCCAGACCTCTTGTACTTAAGTCGTCATTGTGCCTTTTCTATTTAATTCCGATGCAATTTCTGTGTCTCATCGTCAATACGAAGGTCAGAGGGATACAGTAAACATGAAGTGAAGCATCGGAATCTATAAGTGGAGTCACAGGAATTGTTCAAACATAGTCAGTAAGATGAGTCAGTCTTCTTGTACTTATGTCGGCATTGTGCCTTTCGTATTTAATTCCGATGGAATGTCGGTGTTTCAACGTCAATAAGAAGGTCCAAGGGATACAGTAAACCTGAAGTGTAGCATCGGAATCTATTACTAGTGTCGCAGGAATGGTTCAAACATAGTCAGTAAGAAGAGTCAGTCTTCTTGTACTTAGGTCGTCATTGTGCCTTTTGTATTTAATTCCGACGCAATTTCTGTGTATCATCGTCAATACGAAGGTCAGAGGGATACAGTAAACCTGAAGTGAAGCATCGGAATCTATAACTAGTGTTACAGGAATCGTTCAAAACATAGACAGTAGGAAGAGTCATTCTTCTTGTACTTAAGTCGGCATTGTGCCTTTTGTATTTAATTCCGATGCAATTTCTGTGCTTCATCGTCAAAAAGGAGGTCCAAGGGATACAGTAAACCTGAACTGAAGCATCTGAATCTATAACTAGTGTCACAGGAGTTGTTCAAACATAGACAGTAAGAAGAGTCAGTCTCCTTGTTCTTAAGTCGGCATTGTGCTTTTGTATTTAATTCCGATGAAATTTCTTTCCTTCATCGTCAATAAGAAGGTCCAAGGGATGCAGTAAACCTTAAGTGAAGCATCGGAATCTATAACTAGCGTCACAGGAATGGTTCAAAAAACATAGACAGTAAGAAAGGTCAGAATTCTTGTACTCAAGTCCGCATTGTGCCTTTTCTATTTCATTCCGATCCAATTTCTGTGTTTCATCTTCAATAGGAAGGTCAGAGGGATACAGTGAACCTGAAGAGAAGCTTCGGAATCTATAACTAGTGTCACAGGAATGTTTCAAAACATAGACAGTAAGAAGAGTAAGTCTTCTTGTACTTATGTCGGCATTGTGCCTTTTCTATTTAATTCCGATGCAATTTCTATGTTTCGTCGTCAATAAGAAGGTCCTAGGGATACAGTAAACCTGAAGTGATGCATCGGAATCTATTTCTAGTGTCACAGGAATGGTTCAAAACATAGAGAGTATTAAGAGTCAGTCTTCTTGTACTTAAGTCGGCGTTGTGCATTTTGTATTTAATTCCGATGCAATTTCAGTGTTTCGTCGTCAATAAGAAGGTCCTAGGGATACAGTAAACATGAAGTGAATCATCGGAATCTATAACTAGTGTCACAGGAATTGTTCAAAACATAGAGGGTAATAAGAGTCAGTCTTCTTGTACTTAAGTCGGCGTTGTGCATTTTGTATTTAATTCCGATGCAATTTCTGTGTTTCATCGTCAATAAGAAGGTCAGAGGGATACAGTAAACCTGAAGTGAAGCATCGGAATCTATAACTAGTGTCACAGGAATGATTCAAAGCATAGAGAGTAGCAAGAGTCAGTCTTCTTGTACTTAAGTCGGCATTGTGCCTTTTGTATTTAATTCCGATGCAATTTCTGTGTTTCATTCTCAATAAGACGGTCAGAGGGATACAGTAAACCTGATGTAAAGCATCGGAATCTATAACTAGTGTCACAGGAATGGTTCAAAACATAGTCAGTAAGAAGAGTCAGTCTTCTTGTACTTAATTCGGCATTGTGCCTTTTTATTAATTTCCGATGCAATTTCTGTGTTTCATCGTCAATACGAAGGTCCAAGGGATACAGTAAACCTGAAGTGAAGCATCGGAATCTATAACTAGTGTCACAGGAATAATTCAAAACATAGACAGTAGGAAGAGTCAGTCTACATGTACTTAAGTCGGCTTTGTGCCTTTTGTATTTCATTCCGATGCAATTTTTGTGTTTCAACTTCAATAAGAAGGTCCAAGGGATACAGTAAACCTGAAGTGAAGCATCGGAATCTATAACTAGTGTCACAGGAACGGTTCAAACATAGTCAGTAAGAAGAGTCAGTCTTCTTGTACCTAAGTCGGCATTGTGCTTTTTCTATTTACTTCCGATGCAATTTCTGTGTTTCATCGTCAATGAGAAGGTCAGAGGGATACAGTAAACCTGAAGTGAAGCATCGAAATCTATAACTAGTGTCACAGGAATGGTTCAAAACATAGACAGTAGGAAGAGTCAGTCTTCTTGTACTTAAGTCGGAATTGTGCCTTATTTACTTAATTCCGATGCGATTTCTGTGCTTAATTGTCAATAAGAATGTCAGAGGGATACAGTAACCTGAAGTGAAGCATCAGAATCTATAACTAGTGTCACAGGAATGGTTCAAATCATAGACAGTAAGAAGAGTCAGTCTTCTTGTACTTAAGTCGGCATTGTGCCTTTTGTATTTAATTCTGATGCATTTTCTGTGTTTCATCGCCAATAAGAAGGTCAGAGGGATACAGTAAACCTGAAGTGAAGCATCAGAATGTGTAACTAGTGTCACAGGAATGATTCAAAACATAGACATTAGGAAGAGTCAGTCTTCTTGAACTTAAGTCGGCATTGTGCCTTTTCTATTTAATTCCAATGCAATTTCTGTGTTTCATCGTCAATAAGAAGGTCAGAGGGTTACAGTAAACCTGAAGTGAAGCATCGGAATGTATAACTAGTGTCACAGGACTGGTTCAAATCATAGACAGTAGGAAGAGTCAGCCTTCTTGTACTTGAGTCGGCATTGTGCCTTTTGTATTTATTTCCGATGCAATTTCTGTGTTTCATCATCAATAAGAAGGTCAGAGGGATACAGTAAACCTGAAGTGAAGCATCGGAATCTATAACTAGTGTCACAGGAATGGTTCAAAGCATAGACAGTAGGAAGAGTCATTCTTCTTGTACTTATGTCGGCATTGTGCCTTTTTGTATTTAATTCCGATGCAATTTCTGTGTTTCATCGTCAATAAGAAGGTCCTAGGGATACAGTACACCTGAAGTGAAGCATCGGAATCTATAACTAGTGTCTCAGGAATGGTTCAAATCATAGACAGTAAGAAGAGTCAGTCTTCTCCTACTTAAGTCAGCATTGTGCCTTTTCTATTTCATTCCGATGCAAATTCTGTGTTTCATCGCCAACAACAAGGTCAGATGGATACAGAAAACCTGAAGTGAAGCATCGGAATCTATAACTAGTGTCACAGGAGTGGTTCATACATAGTCAGTAAGAAGAGTCAGTCTTCTTGTACATAAGTCGGCATTGTGCCTTTTCTATTGAATTCCGATGCAATTTCTGTGTTTCATCGTCAATAAGGAGGTCCAAGGGATGCAGTACACCTGAAGAGAAGAATCGGAATCTATAACTAGTGTCACAGGAATGGTTCAAAACTTAGACAGTAAGAAGAGCCAGACTTCTTGTACTTAAGTCGGCATTGTGCCTTTTCTATTTAATTCCGATGCAATTTCTGTGTCTCATCGTCAATAAGAAGGTCAGACGGATACAGTAAACATGAAGTGAAGCATCGGAATCTATAAGTGGAGTCACAGGAATTGTTCAAACATAGTCAGTAAGAAGAGTCAGTCTTCTTTTACTTATGTCGGCATTGTGGCTTTCGTATTTAATTCCGATAAAATTTCGGTGTTTCAACGTCAATAAGAAGGTCCAAGGGATACAGTAAACCTGAAGTGAAGCATCGGAATCTATAACTAGTGTCACAGGAGTTGTTCAAACATAGACAGGAAGAAGAGTCAGTCTCCTTGTTCTTAAGTCGGCATTGTGCCTTTTGTATTTAATTCCGATGAAATTTCTTTCTTTCATCGTCAATAAGAAGGTCCAAGGGATGCAGTAAACCTTAAGTGAAGCATCGGAATCTATTACTAGTGTCACAGGAATGGTTCAAAGCATAGAGAGTAATAAGACTCAGTCTTCTTGTACTTAAGTCTACGTTGTGCATTTTGTATTTAATTCCGATGCAATATCTGTGTTTCATCGTCAATAAGATGGTCAGAGGGATACAGTAAAGCTGAAGTGAAGCATCGGAATCTATAACTAGTGTCACAGGAATAGTTCAAAAGATAGACAGTAGGAACAGTCAGTCTTCTTGTACTTATGTCGGCATTGTGCCTTTTCTATTTAATTCCGATGCAATTTCTGTGTTTCGTCGTCAATAAGAAGGTCCTAGGGGTACAGTAAACCTGAAGTGAATCATCGGAATCTATAACTAGTGTCACAGGAATGGTTCAAAGCATAGAGAGTAATAAGAGTCAGTCTTCTTGTACTTAAGTCGGCGTTGTGCATTTTGTATTTAATTCCGATGGAGTTTCTGTGTTTCATCGTCAATAAGAAGGTCAGAGGGATACAGTAAACCTGAAGTGAAGCATCGGAATCTATAACTTGTGTCACAGGAATGATTCAAAGCATATAGAGTAGCAAGAGTCAGTCTTCTTGTACTTAAGTCGGCATTGTGCCTTTTGGATTTAATTCCGGTGCAATTTCTGTGTTTAATTCTCAATAAGACGGTCAGAGGGATACAGTAAACCTGAAGTAAAGCATCGGAGTCTATAACTAGTGTCACAGGAATGGTTCAAAACATAGTCAGTAAGAAGAGTCAGTCTTCTTGTACTTAATTCGGCATTGTGCCTTTTTATTAATTTCCGATGCAATTTCTGTGTTTCATCGTCAATACGAAGGTCCAAGGGATACAGTAAACCTAATGTGAAGCATCGGAATCTATAACTAGTGTCACAGGAATGGTTCAAACATAGTCAGTAAGAAGAGGCAGTCTTCTTGTACTTAAGTCGGCATTGTGCTTTTTCTATTTACTTCCGATGCAATTTCTGTGTTTCATCGTCAATGAGAAGGTCAGAGTGATACAGTAAACCTGAAGTGAAGCATCGAAATCTATAACCAGTGTCACAGGAATGGTTCAAAACATAGACAGTAGGAAGAGTCAGTCTTCTTGTACTTAAGTCGGCATTGTGCCTTATTTACTTAATTCCTATGCGATTTCTGTGTTTAATTGTCAATAAGAATGTCAGAGGGATACAGTAACCCGAAATGAAGCATCGGAATCTATAACTAGTGTCACAGGAATGGTTCAAAACATAGACAGTAAGAAGAGCCAGTCTTCTTGTACTTAAGTCGGCATTGTGCCTCTTCTATTTAATTCCGTTGCAATTTCTGTGTTTCGTCGTCAATAAGAAGGTTCAAGGGATACAGTAAACCTGAAGCATCGGAATCAATAACTAGTGTCACAGGAATGTTTCAAAACATAGACCGTAAAATGAGTCAGTCTTCTTGTATATCAGTCGGCATCGTGCCTTTTGTATTTAATTCCGAAATAATTTCTGTGTTGCATCGTCAATAAGAAGGTCCAAGGGATACAGTAAACCTGAAGTAAAGCATCGGAATCTATAACTAGTGTCACAGAAATGGTTCAAAACGTAGTAAGTAAGAAGAGTCAGTCTTCTTGTACTTAATTCGGCACTCTGAAATTTTATTTAATTCCGATAAAATTTCTGTGTTTCATCGTCAATAAGAAGGTCCAAGGGATACAGTAAACCTGAAGTGAAGCATCGGAATCTATAACTAGTGTCACAGAAATTGTTCAAAACATAGTCAGTAAGAAGAGTCAGTCTTTTTGAACTTAAGTCGGCATTGTGCCTTTTCTATTTAATTCCAATGCAATTTCTGTGTTTCATCGTCAATAAGAATGTCAGAGGGATACAGTACACCTGAAGTGAAGCATCGGAATGTATAACTAGTGTCACAGGAATGGTTCAAAACATAGACAGTAGGAAGAGTCAGCCTTCTTGTACTTGAGTCGGCATTGTGCCATTTGTATGTATTTCCGATGCAATTTCTGTGTTTCATCATCAATACGAAGGTCAGAGGGACACAGTAAAACTGAAGTGAAGCATCGGAATCTATAACTAGTCTCACAGGAATGGTTTAAAATCATAGACAGTAGGAAGAGTCATTCTTCTTGTACTTATGTCGGCATTGTGCGTTTTCTATTTAATTCCGATGCAAGTTCTGTGTTTCACCGCCAATAAGAAAGTCAGAGGGATACCGTAAACCCGAAGTGAATTATCGGAATCTATAACTAGTGTCACAGGAATGGTTCAAAACATAGACAGTAGGAAGAGTCTGTCTAAATGTACTTAAGTCGGCATTGTGCATTTTGTATTTAATTCCGATGCAATTATTGTGTTTCATCGTCAATAAGAAGGTCCAAGGGATGCAGTAAACCTGAAGTGAAGCATCGGAATCTTTAACTATTGTCACAGGAATGGTTCAAACATAGTCAGTAGGAAGAGTCAGTCTTCTTGTACTTAAGTCGGCATTGTGCCTTTTGTATTTAATTCCGATGCATTTTTTGTGTTTCTTCGTCAATAAGAATGTCAGAAGGATACAGTAAACCTGAAGTGAAGCGTCAGAATCTATAACTAGTGTCACAGGAATGGTTCAAATCATAGACAGTGAGAAGAGTCAGTCTACTTGTACTTAAGACGGCATTGTGCTTTTTTGTAATTAATTCCGATGCAATTTCTGTGTTTCATCGTCAATAAGAATGTCCAAGGGATACAGTACACCTGAAGTGAAGCATCGGAATCTATAACTAGTGTCTCAGGAATGGTTCAAATCATAGACAGTAAGAAAAGTCAGTCTTCTCCTACTTAAGTCAGCATTGTGCCTTTTCTATTTCATTCCGATGCAATTTCTGTGTTTCATCGCCAACAAGAAGGTCAGATGCATACAGTAAACCTGATGTGAAGCATCGGACTCTATAACTAGTGTCACAGGAATGGTTCAAACATAGTCAGTAAGAAGAGTCAGTCTTCTTGTACTTAGGTCGGCATTGTGCCTTTTCTATTGAATTCCGACGCAATTTCTGTGTTTCATCGTCAATAAGAAGGTCCAAGGGATGCAGTACACCTGAAGTAAAACATAGAAAACTATAAGTAGTGTCACAGTAATGTTTCAAAACATAAACACTAAGGAGAGTCAGTCTTCTTGTACTTGAGTCGGACTTGTGCCTTCTCAATTTATTCCGATGCAATTTCTGTGTTTCATCGTCAATACGAAAGTCAGAGGGATACCGTAAACCTGAAGTGAATCATCGGAATCTATAACTAGTGTCACAGGAATGGTTCAAAACATAGACAGTAGGAAGAGACTGTCTACATGTACTTAAGTCGGCATTGTGCCTTTTGTATTTAATTCCGATGCAATTTTTGTGTTTCATCGTGAATAAGAAGGTCCAAAAGATACAGTACACCTGAAGGGAAGCATCGGAATCTATAGCTAGCGTCACAGGAATGGTTCAATTCATAGACAGTAAGAAGAGTCAGTATTCTTGTACTTAAGTCAGCATTGTGCCTTTTCTATTTCATTCCGATGCAATTTCTGTGATTCATCGCCAATAAGAAGGTCAGATGGAAACAGTAAACCTGAAGTGAAACATCGGAATCTATAACTAGTGTCACAGGAATGGTTCAAAGCATAGAGAGTAATAAGAGTCAGTCTTCTTGTACTTATGTCGGCGTTGTGCATTTTGTATTTAATTCCGATGGAGTTTCTGTGTTTCATCGTCAATAAGAAGGTCAGAGGGATACAGTAAACCTGAAGTGAATCATCGGAATCTATAACTAGTGTCACAGGAATGGTTCAAAGCATAGAGAGTAATAAGAGTCAGTCTTCTTGTACTTAAGTCGGCGTTGTGCATTTTGTATTTAATTCCGATGGAGTTTCTGTGTTTCATCGTCAATAAGAAGGTCAGAGGGATACAGTAAACCTGAAGTGAAGCATCGGAATCTATAACTTGTGTCACAGGAATGATTCAAAGCATATAGAGTAGCAAGAGTCAGTCTTCTTGTACTTAAGTCGGCATTGTGCCTTTTGGATTTAATTCCGGTGCAATTTCTGTGTTTAATTCTCAATAAGACGGTCAGAGGGATACAGTAAACCTGAAGTAAAGCATCGGAGTCTATAACTAGTGTCACAGGAATGGTTCAAAACATAGTCAGTAAGAAGAGTCAGTCTTCTTGTACTTAATTCGGCATTGTGCCTTTTTATTAATTTCCGATGCAATTTCTGTGTTTCATCGTCAATACGAAGGTCCAAGGGATACAGTAAACCTAATGTGAAGCATCGGAATCTATAACTAGTGTCACAGGAATGGTTCAAACATAGTCAGTAAGAAGAGTCAGTCTTCTTGTACTTAAGTCGGCATTGTGCTTTTTCTATTTACTTCCGATGCAATTTCTGTGTTTCATCGTCAATGAGAAGGTCAGAGTGATACAGTAAACCTGAAGTGAAGCATCGAAATCTATAACCAGTGTCACAGGAATGGTTCAAAACATAGACGGTAGGAAGAGTCAGTCTTCTTGTACTTAAGTCGGCATTGTGCCTTATTTACTTAATTCCTATGCGATTTCTGTGTTTAATTGTCAATAAGAATGTCAGAGGGATACAGTAACCCGAAATGAAGCATCGGAATCTATAACTAGTGTCACAGGAATGGTTCAAAACATAGACAGTAAGAAGAGCCAGTCTTCTTGTACTTAAGTCGGCATTGTGCCTCTTCTATTTAATTCCGTTGCAATTTCTGTGTTTCGTCGTCAATAAGAAGGTTCAAGGGATACAGTAAACCTGAAGCATCGGAATCAATAACTAGTGTCACAGGAATGTTTCAAAACATAGACCGTAAAATGAGTCAGTCTTCTTGTATATCAGTCGGCATCGTGCCTTTTGTATTTAATTCCGAAATAATTTCTGTGTTGCATCGTCAATAAGAAGGTCCAAGGGATACAGTAAACCTGAAGTAAAGCATCGGAATCTATAACTAGTGTCACAGAAATGGTTCAAAACGTAGTAAGTAAGAAGAGTCAGTCTTCTTGTACTTAATTCGGCACTCTGAAATTTTATTTAATTCCGATAAAATTTCTGTGTTTCATCGTCAATAAGAAGGTCCAAGGGATACAGTAAACCTGAAGTGAAGCATCGGAATCTATAACTAGTGTCACAGAAATTGTTCAAAACATAGTCAGTAAGAAGAGTCAGTCTTTTTGAACTTAAGTCGGCATTGTGCCTTTTCTATTTAATTCCAATGCAATTTCTGTGTTTCATCGTCAATAAGAATGTCAGAGGGATACAGTACACCTGAAGTGAAGCATCGGAATGTATAACTAGTGTCACAGGAATGGTTCAAAACATAGACAGTAGGAAGAGTCAGCCTTCTTGTACTTGAGTCGGCATTGTGCCATTTGTATGTATTTCCGATGCAATTTCTGTGTTTCATCATCAATACGAAGGTCAGAGGGACACAGTAAAACTGAAGTGAAGCATCGGAATCTATAACTAGTCTCACAGGAATGGTTTAAAATCATAGACAGTAGGAAGAGTCATTCTTCTTGTACTTATGTCGGCATTGTGCGTTTTCTATTTAATTCCGATGCAAGTTCTGTGTTTCACCGCCAATAAGAAAGTCAGAGGGATACCGTAAACCCGAAGTGAATTATCGGAATCTATAACTAGTGTCACAGGAATGGTTCAAAACATAGACAGTAGGAAGAGTCTGTCTAAATGTACTTAAGTCGGCATTGTGCATTTTGTATTTAATTCCGATGCAATTATTGTGTTTCATCGTCAATAAGAAGGTCCAAGGGATGCAGTAAACCTGAAGTGAAGCATCGGAATCTTTAACTATTGTCACAGGAATGGTTCAAACATAGTCAGTAGGAAGAGTCAGTCTTCTTGTACTTAAGTCGGCATTGTGCCTTTTGTATTTAATTCCGATGCATTTTTTGTGTTTCTTCGTCAATAAGAATGTCAGAAGGATACAGTAAACCTGAAGTGAAGCGTCAGAATCTATAACTAGTGTCACAGGAATGGTTCAAATCATAGACAGTGAGAAGAGTCAGTCTACTTGTACTTAAGACGGCATTGTGCTTTTTTGTAATTAATTCCGATGCAATTTCTGTGTTTCATCGTCAATAAGAATGTCCAAGGGATACAGTACACCTGAAGTGAAGCATCGGAATCTATAACTAGTGTCTCAGGAATGGTTCAAATCATAGACAGTAAGAAAAGTCAGTCTTCTCCTACTTAAGTCAGCATTGTGCCTTTTCTATTTCATTCCGATGCAATTTCTGTGTTTCATCGCCAACAAGAAGGTCAGATGCATACAGTAAACCTGATGTGAAGCATCGGACTCTATAACTAGTGTCACAGGAATGGTTCAAACATAGTCAGTAAGAAGAGTCAGTCTTCTTGTACTTAGGTCGGCATTGTGCCTTTTCTATTGAATTCCGACGCAATTTCTGTGTTTCATCGTCAATAAGAAGGTCCAAGGGATGCAGTACACCTGAAGTAAAACATAGAAAACTATAAGTAGTGTCACAGTAATGTTTCAAAACATAAACACTAAGGAGAGTCAGTCTTCTTGTACTTGAGTCGGACTTGTGCCTTCTCAATTTATTCCGATGCAATTTCTGTGTTTCATCGTCAATACGAAAGTCAGAGGGATACCGTAAACCTGAAGTGAATCATCGGAATCTATAACTAGTGTCACAGGAATGGTTCAAAACATAGACAGTAGGAAGAGACTGTCTACATGTACTTAAGTCGGCATTGTGCCTTTTGTATTTAATTCCGATGCAATTTTTGTGTTTCATCGTGAATAAGAAGGTCCAAAAGATACAGTACACCTGAAGGGAAGCATCGGAATCTATAGCTAGCGTCACAGGAATGGTTCAATTCATAGACAGTAAGAAGAGTCAGTATTCTTGTACTTAAGTCAGCATTGTGCCTTTTCTATTTCATTCCGATGCAATTTCTGTGATTCATCGCCAATAAGAAGGTCAGATGGAAACAGTAAACCTGAAGTGAAACATCGGAATCTATAACTAGTGTCACAGGAATGGTTCAAAGCATAGAGAGTAATAAGAGTCAGTCTTCTTGTACTTATGTCGGCGTTGTGCATTTTGTATTTAATTCCGATGGAGTTTCTGTGTTTCATCGTCAATAAGAAGGTCAGAGGGATACAGTAAACCTGAAGTGAATCATCGGAATCTATAACTAGTGTCACAGGAATGGTTCAAAGCATAGAGAGTAATAAGAGTCAGTCTTCTTGTACTTAAGTCGGCGTTGTGCATTTTGTATTTAATTCCGATGGAGTTTCTGTGTTTCATCGTCAATAAGAAGGTCAGAGGGATACAGTAAACCTGAAGTGAAGCATCGGAATCTATAACTTGTGTCACAGGAATGATTCAAAGCATATAGAGTAGCAAGAGTCAGTCTTCTTGTACTTAAGTCGGCATTGTGCCTTTTGGATTTAATTCCGGTGCAATTTCTGTGTTTAATTCTCAATAAGACGGTCAGAGGGATACAGTAAACCTGAAGTAAAGCATCGGAGTCTATAACTAGTGTCACAGGAATGGTTCAAAACATAGTCAGTAAGAAGAGTCAGTCTTCTTGTACTTAATTCGGCATTGTGCCTTTTTATTAATTTCCGATGCAATTTCTGTGTTTCATCGTCAATACGAAGGTCCAAGGGATACAGTAAACCTAATGTGAAGCATCGGAATCTATAACTAGTGTCACAGGAATGGTTCAAACATAGTCAGTAAGAAGAGTCAGTCTTCTTGTACTTAAGTCGGCATTGTGCTTTTTCTATTTACTTCCGATGCAATTTCTGTGTTTCATCGTCAATGAGAAGGTCAGAGTGATACAGTAAACCTGAAGTGAAGCATCGAAATCTATAACCAGTGTCACAGGAATGGTTCAAAACATAGACGGTAGGAAGAGTCAGTCTTCTTGTACTTAAGTCGGCATTGTGCCTTATTTACTTAATTCCTATGCGATTTCTGTGTTTAATTGTCAATAAGAATGTCAGAGGGATACAGTAACCCGAAATGAAGCATCGGAATCTATAACTAGTGTCACAGGAATGGTTCAAAACATAGACAGTAAGAAGAGCCAGTCTTCTTGTACTTAAGTCGGCATTGTGCCTCTTCTATTTAATTCCGTTGCAATTTCTGTGTTTCGTCGTCAATAAGAAGGTTCAAGGGATACAGTAAACCTGAAGCATCGGAATCAATAACTAGTGTCACAGGAATGTTTCAAAACATAGACCGTAAGATGAGTCAGTCTTCTTGTATATCAGTCGGCATCGTGCCTTTTGTATTTAATTCCGAAGTAATTTCTGTGTTGCATCGTCAATAAGAAGGTCCAAGGGATACAGTAAACCTGAAGTAAAGCATCGGAATCTATAACTAGTGTCACAGAAATGGTTCAAAACGTAGTAAGTAAGAAGAGTCAGTCTTCTTGTACTTAATTCGGCACTCTGAAATTTTATTTAATTCCGATAAAATTTCTGTGTTTCATCGTCAATAAGAAGGTCCAAGGGATACAGTAAACCTGAAGTGAAGCATCGGAATCTAAAACTAGTGTCACAGAAATTGTTCAAAACATAGTCAGTAAGAAGAGTCAGTCTTTTTGAACTTAAGTCGGCATTGTGCCTTTTCTATTTAATTCCAATGCAATTTCTGTGTTTCATCGTCAATAAGAATGTCAGAGGGATACAGTACACCTGAAGTGAAGCATCGGAATGTATAACTAGTGTCACAGGAATGGTTCAAAACATAGACAGTAGGAAGAGTCAGCCTTCTTGTACTTGAGTCGGCATTGTGCCATTTGTATGTATTTCCGATGCAATTTCTGTGTTTCATCATCAATAAGAAGGTCAGAGGGACACAGTAAAACTGAAGTGAAGCATCGGAATCTATAACTAGTCTCACAGGAATGGTTTAAAATCATAGACAGTAGGAAGAGTCATTCTTCTTGTACTTATGTCGGCATTGTGCGTTTTCTATTTAATTCCGATGCAAGTTCTGTGTTTCACCGCCAATAAGAAAGTCAGAGGGATACCGTAAACCCGAAGTGAATTATCGGAATCTATAACTAGTGTCACAGGAATGGTTCAAAACATAGACAGTAGGAAGAGTCTGTCTAAATGTACTTAAGTCGGCATTGTGCATTTTGTATTTAATTCCGATGCAATTATTGTGTTTCATCGTCAATAAGAAGGTCCAAGGGATGCAGTAAACCTGAAGTGAAGCATCGGAATCTTTAACTATTGTCACAGGAATGGTTCAAACATAGTCAGTAGGAAGAGTCAGTCTTCTTGTACTTAAGTCGGCATTGTGCCTTTTGTATTTAATTCCGATGCATTTTTTGTGTTTCTTCGTCAATAAGAATGTCAGAAGGATACAGTAAACCTGAAGTGAAGCGTCAGAATCTATAACTAGTGTCACAGGAATGGTTCAAATCATAGACAGTGAGAAGAGTCAGTCTACTTGTACTTAAGACGGCATTGTGCTTTTTTGTATTTAATTCCGATGCAATTTCTGTGTTTCATCGTCAATAAGAATGTCCAAGGGATACAGTACACCTGAAGTGAAGCATCGGAATCTATAACTAGTGTCTCAGGAATGGTTCAAATCATAGACAGTAAGAAAAGTCAGTCTTCTCCTACTTAAGTCAGCATTGTGCCTTTTCTATTTCATTCCGATGCAATTTCTGTGTTTCATCGCCAACAAGAAGGTCAGATGCATACAGTAAACCTGATGTGAAGCATCGGAATCTATAACTAGTGTCACAGGAATGGTTCAAACATAGTCAGTAAGAAGAGTCAGTCTTCTTGTACTTAGGTCGGCATTGTGCCTTTTCTATTGAATTCCGACGCAATTTCTGTGTTTCATCGTCAATAAGAAGGTCCAAGGGATGCAGTACACCTGAAGTAAAACATAGAAAACTATAAGTAGTGTCACAGTAATGTTTCAAAACATAAACACTAAGGAGAGTCAGTCTTCTTGTACTTGAGTCGGACTTGTGCCTTCTCAATTTATTCCGATGCAATTTCTGTGTTTCATCGTCAATACGAAAGTCAGAGGGATACCGTAAACCTGAAGTGAATCATCGGAATCTATAACTAGTGTCACAGGAATGGTTCAAAACATAGACAGTAGGAAGAGTCTGTCTACATGTACTTAAGTCGGCATTGTGCCTTTTGTATTTAATTCCGGTGCAATTTTTGTGTTTCATCGTGAATAAGAAGGTCCAAAAGATACAGTACACCTGAAGGGAAGCATCGGAATCTATAGCTAGCGTCACAGGAATGGTTCAATTCATAGACAGTAAGAAGAGTCAGTATTCTTGTACTTAAGTCAGCATTGTGCCTTTTCTATTTCATTCCGATGCAATTTCTGTGATTCATCGCCAATAAGAAGGTCAGATGGAAACAGTAAACCTGAAGTGAAACATCGGAATCTATAACTAGTGTCACAGGAATGGTTCAAATCATAGTCAGTAAGAAGAGTCAGTCTTCTTGTACTTAAGTCGGCATTGTGCCTTTTCTATTGAATTCCGATGCAATTTCTGTGTTTCATCGTCAATAAGAAGGTCCAAGGGATGCAGTACACCTGAAGTGAAGCATAGGAAACTATAAGTAGTGTCACAGGAATGATTTAAATCATAAACACTATGAAGAGTCAGTCTTCTTGTACTTAAGTCGGACTTGTGCCTTCTATATTTAATTCCGATGCAATTTCTGTGTGTCATCGTCAATAAGAAGGTCAGAGGGATACAGTAAACCTGAAGTGAAGCATCGGAACCTATAAGTGGTGTCACAGGAATGGTTAACACATAGTCAGTAAGAAGAGTCAGTCTTCTTGTACTTTAGTCGGCATTGTGCCTTTCGTACTTAATTCCGATGCAATTTCGTTGTTTCACCGTCAATAAGAAGGTCCAAGGGATGCAGTACACCTGAAGTAAAACATAGGAAATTATAAGTAGTGTCACAGTAATGTTTCAAAACATAAACACTAAGGAGAGTCAGTCTTCTTGTACTTCAGTGGAACTTGTGCCTTCTCAATTTATTCCGATGCAATTTCTGTGTTTCATCGTCAATACGAAAGTCAGAGGGATACCGTGAACCTGAAGTGAATCATCGGAATCTATAACTAGTGTCACAGGAATGGTTCAAAACATAGACAGTAGGAACAGTCAGTCTTCTTGTACTTATGTCGGCATTGTGCCTTTTCTATTTAATTCCGATGCAATTTCTGTGTTTCATCGTCAATAAGAAGGTCAGAGGGATACAGTAAACCTGAAGTGAAGCATCGGAATCTATAACTAGTGCCACAGGAATGATTCATAGCATAGAGAGTAATAAGAGTCAGTCTTCTTGTACTTAAGTCGGCGTTGTGCATTTTGTATTTAATTCCGTTGCAATTTCTGTGTTTCATCGTCAATAAGAAGGTCAGAAGGATACAGTAAACCTGAAGTGAAGCATCGGAATCTATAACTAGTGCCACAGGAATGATTCAAAGCATAGAGAGTAGCAAGAGTCAGTCTTCTTGTACTTAAGTCGGCATTGTGCCTTTTGGATTTAATTCCGGTGCAATTTCTGTGTTTAATTCTCAATAAGACGGTCAGAGGGATACAGTAAACCTGAAGTAAAGCATCGGAATCTATAACTAGTGTCACTGGAATGGTTCAAAACATAGTCAGTAAGAAGAGTCAGTCTTCTTGTTCTTAATTCGGCATTGTGCCTTTTTATTAATTTCCGATGCAATTTCTGTGTTTCATCGTCAATACGAAGGTCCAAGGGATACAGTAAACCTAAAGTGAAGCATCGGAATCTATAACTAGTGTCACAGGAATGGTTCAAACATAGTCAGTAAGAAGAGTCAGTCTTCTTGTACTTAAGTCGGCATTGTGCTTTTTCTATTTACTTCCGATGCAATTTCTGTGTTTCATCGTCAAGGAGAAGGTCAGAGGGATACAGTAAACCTGAAGTAAAGCATCGAAATCTATAACTAGTGTCACAGGAATGGTTCAAAACATAGACAGTAGGAAGAGTCAGTCTTCTTGTACTTAAGTCGGCATTGTGCCTTATTTACTTAATTCCGATGCGATTTCTGTGTTTGATTGCCAATAAGAATGTCAGAGGGATACAGTAACCTGAAGTGAAGCATCAGAATCTATAGCTAGTGTCACAGGAATGGTTCAAAACATAGACAGTAAGAAGAGCCAGTCTTCTTGTACTTAAGTCGGCATTGTGCCTCTTCTATTTAATTCCGTTGCAATTTCTGTGTTTCGTCGTCAATAAGAAGGTTCAAGGGATACAGTAAACCTGAAGCTTCGGAATCAATAACTAGTGTCACAGGAATGTTTCAAAACATAGACCGTAAGATGAGTCAGTCTTCTTGTATATAAGTCGGCATCGTGCCTTTTGTATTTAATTCCGAAGTAATTTCTGTGTTTCATCGTCAATAAGAAGGTCCAAGGGATACAGTAAACCTGAAATGAAGCATCGGAATCTATAACTAGTGTCACAGAAATGGTTCAAAACGTAGTGAGTAAGAAGAGTCGGTCTTCTTGTACTTAATTCGGCACTCTGAATTTTTATTTAATTCCGATAAAATTTCTGTGTTTCATCGTCAATAAGAAGGTCCAAGGGATACAGTAAACCTGAAGTGAAGCATCGAAATCTATAACTAGTCTCACAGAAATTGTTCAAAACATAGTCAGTAAGAAGAGTCAGTCTTCTTGAACTTAAGTCGGCATTGTGCCTTTTCTATTTAATTCCAATGCAATTTCTGTGTTTCATCGTCAATAAGAAGGTCAGAGGGATACAGTACACCTGAAGTGAAGCATCGGAATGTATAACTAGTGTCACAGGAATGGTTCAAAACTTAGACAGTAGGAAGAGTCAGCCTTCTTGTACTTGAGTCGGCATTGTGCCTTTTGTATGTATTTCCGATGCAATTTCTGTGTTTCATCATCAATAAGAAGGTCAGAGGGACACAGTAAAACTGAAGTGAAGCATCGGAATCTATAACTAGTGTCACAGGAATGGTTCAAAGCATAGACAGTAGGAAGAGTCATTCTTCTTGTACTTATGTCGGCATTGTGCCTTTTCTATTTAATTCCGATGCAAGTTCTGTGTTTCACCGCCAATAAGAAAGTCAGAGGGATACCGTAAACCCGAAGTGAATTATCGGAATCTATAACTAGTGTCACAGGAATGGTTCAAAACATAGACAGTAGGAAGAGTCTGTCTAAATGTACTTAAGTCGGCATTGTGCATTTTGTATTTAATTCCGATGCAATTATTGTGTTTCATCGTCAATAAGAAGGTCCAAGGGATGCAGTAAACCTGAAGTGAAGCATCGGAATCTTTAACTATTGTCACAGGAATGGTTCAAACATAGTCAGTAGGAAGAGTCAGTCTTCTTGTACTTAAGTCGGCATTGTGCCTTTTGTATTTAATTCCGATGCATTTTTTGTGTTTCTTCGTCAATAAGAATGTCAGAAGGATACAGTAAACCTGAAGTGAAGCGTCAGAATCTATAACTAGTGTCACAGGAATGGTTCAAATCATAGACAGTAAGAAGAGTCAGTCTCCTTCTACTTAAGACGGCATTGTGCTTTTTTGTATTTAATTCCGATGCAATTTCTGTGTTTCATCGTCAATAAGAAGGTCCAAGGGATGCAGTACACCTGAAGTGAAGCATCGGAATCTATAACTAGTGTCTCAGGAATGGTTCAAATCATAGACAGTAAGAAAAGTCAGTCTTCTCCTACTTAAGTCAGCATTGTGCATTTTCTATTTTATTCCGATGCAATTTCTGTGTTTCATCGCCAACAAGAAGGTCAGATGGATACAGTAAACCTGATGTGAAGCATCGGAATCTATAACTAGTGTCACAGGAATGGTTCAAACGTAGTCAGTAAGAAGAGTCAGTCTTCTTGTATTTAGGTCGGCATTGTGCCTTTTCTATTGAATTCCGACGCAATTTCTGTGTTTCATCGTCAATAAGAAGGTCCAAGGGATGCAGTACACCTGAAGTAAAACATAGGAAACTATAAGTAGTGTCACAGTAATGTTTCAAAACATAAACACTAAGGAGAGTCAGTCTTCTTGTACTTGAGTCGGACTTGTGCCTTCTCAATTTATTCCGATGCAATTTCTGTGTTTCATCGTCAATACGAAAGTCAGAGGGATACCGTAAACCTGAAGTGAATCATCGGAATCTATAACTAGTGTCACAGGAATGGTTCAAAACATAGACAGTAGGAAGAAGCTGTCTACATGTACTTAAGTCGGCATTGTGCCTTTTGTATTTAATTCCGATGCAATTTTTGTGTTTCATCGTGAATAAGAAGGTCCAAAAGATACAGTACACCTGAATTGAAGCATCGGAATCTATAGCTAGCGTCACAGGAATGGTTCAATTCAAAGACAGTAAGAAGAGTCAGTCTTCTTGTACTTAAGTCAGCATTGTGCCTTTTCTATTTCATTCCGATGCAATTTCTGTGTTTCATCGCCAATAAGAAGGTCAGATGGAAACAGTAAACCAGAAGTGAAACATCGGAATCTATAACTAGTGTCACAGGAATGGTTCAAATCATAGTCAGTAAGAAGAGTCAGTCTTCTTGTACTTAAGTCGGCATTGTGCCTTTTCAATTGAATTCCGATGCAATTTCTGTGTTTCATCGTCAATAAGAAGGTCCAAGGGATGCAGTACACCTGAAGTGAAGCATAGGAAACTATAAGTAGTGTCACAGGAATGATTCAAATCATAAACACTAAGAAGAGTCAGTCTTCTTGTACTTAAGTCGGACTTGTGCCTTCTATATTTAATTCCGATGCAATTTCTGTGTGTCATCGTCAATAAGAAGGTCAGAGGGATACAGTAAACCTGAAGTGAAGCATCGGAACCTATAAGAGGTGTCACAGGAATGGTTCACACATAGTCAGTAAGAAGAGTCAGTCTTCTTGTACTTTAGTCGGCATTGTGCCTTACGTATTTAATTCCGATGCAATTTCGGTGTTTCATCGTCAATAAGAAGGTCCAAGGGATGCAGTACACCTGAAGTAAAACATAGGAAACTATAAGTAGTGTCACAGTAATGTTTCAAAGCATAAACACTAAGGAGAGTCAGTCTTCTTGTACTTGAGTCGGACTTGTGCCTTCTCAATTTATTCCGATGCAATTTCTGTGTTTCATCGTCAATACGAAAGTCAGAGGGATACCGTAAACCTGAAGTGAATCATCGGAATCTATAACCAGTGTCACAGGAATGGTTCAAAACATAGACAGTAGGAACAGTCAGTCTTCTTGTACTTATGTCGGCATTGTGCCTTTTCTATTTAATTCCAATGCAATTTCTGTGTTTCGTCGTCAATAAGAAGGTCCAAGGGGTATAGTAAACCTGAAGTGAATCATCGGAATCTATAACTAGTGTCACAGGAATGGTTCAAAACATAGAGAGTAATAAGAGTCAGTCTTCTTGTACTTAAGTCGGCGTTCTGCATTTTGTATTTAATTCCGATGCAATTTCTGTGTTTCATCGTCAATAAGAAGGTCAGAGGGATACAGTAAACCTGAAGTGAAGCATCGGAATCTATAACTAGTGCCACAGGAATGATTCAAAGCATAGAGAGTAGCAAGAGTCAGTCTTCTTGTACTTAAGTCGGCATTGTGCCTTTTGGATTTAATTCCGGTGCAATTTTTGTGTTCAATTCTCAATAAGACGGTCAGAGGGATACAGTAAACCTGAAGTAAAGCATCGGAATCTATAACTAGTGTCACAGGAATGGTTCAAAACATAGTCAGTAAGAGTAGTCAGTCTTCTTGTACTTAATTCGGCATTGTGCCTTTTTATTAATTTCCGATGCAATTTCTGCGTTTCATCGTCAATACGAAGGTCCAAGGGATACAGTAAACCTAAAGTGAAGCATCGGAATGGTTCAAAACATAGACAGTAGGAAGTGTCAGTCTTCTTGTACTTAAGTCGGCATTGTGCCTTATTTACTTAATTCCGATGCGATTTCTGTGTTTAATTGTCAATAAGAATGTCAGAGGGATACAGTAACCTGAAGTGAAGCATCAGAATCTATAACTAGTGTCACAGGAATGGTTCAAATCATAGACAGTAAGAAGAGTCAGTCTTCTTGTACTTAAGTCGGCATTGTGCCTTTTGTATTTAATTCTGATGCATGTTCTGTGTTTCATCGCCAATAAGAAGGTCAGATGGATACAGTAAACCTGAAGTGAAGCATCGGAATCTATAACTAGTGTCACAGGAATGGTTCAAACATAGTCAGTAAGAAGAGTCAGTCTTCTTGTACTTGAGTCGGACTTGTGCCTTTTGTTTTTAATTCCGATGCAATTTCTGTGTTTCATCGTCAACAAGAAGGTCCAAGGGATACAGTAAACCTGACGTGAGGCATCGGATTCTATAACTAGTGTCACAGGAAGGTTTCAAAACCTAGTCAGTAAGAAGAGTCAGTCTTCTTGTACTTAAGTCGGCATTGTGCCTTTTCTATTTAATTCCGATGCAATTTCTGTGTTTCATCGTCAATAAGAAGGTCCAAGGGATGCAGTACACCTGAAGTGAAGCATCGGAAACTGTAACTAGTGTCACAGGAATGGTTCAAAACATAGACAGTAAGAAGAGCCAGTCTTCTTGTACTTAAGTCGGCATTCTGCCTCTTCCATTTAATTCCGTTGCAATTTCTGTGTTTCGTCGTCAATAAGAAGGTTCAAGGGATACAGTAAACCTGAAGCTTCGGAATCAATAACTAGTGTCACAGGAATGGTTCAAAACATAGACCGTAAGATGAGTCAGTCTTCTTGTATATAAGTCGGCATCGTGCCTTTTGTATTTAATTCCGATGCAATTTCTGTGTTTCATCGTCAATAAGAAGGTCCAAGGGATACAGTAAACCTGAAGTGAAGCATCGGAATCTTTAACCATTGTCACAGGAATGGTTCAAAGATAGACAGTATGAAGAGTCAGTCTTCTTGTACTTACCTCGGCATTGTCCCTTTTGTATTTAATTCCGATGCATTTTTTGTGTTTCTTCGTCAATAAGAATGTCAGAAGTATACAGTAAACCTGAAGTGAAGCGTCAGAAAATATAACTAGTGTCACAGGAATGGTTCAAATCATAGACAGTAAGAAGAGTCAGTCTACTTGTACTTAAGACGGCATTGTGCTTTTTTGTATTTAATTCCGATGCAATTTCTGTGTTTCATCGTCAATAAGAAGGTCCAAGGGATACAGTACACCTGAAGTGAAGCATCGGAATCTATAACTAGTGTCTCAGGAATGGTTCAAATCATAGACAGTAAGAAAAGTCAGTCTTCTCCTACTTAAGTCAGCATTGTGCCTTTTCTATTTCATTCCGATGCAATTTCTGTGTTTCATCGCCAACAAGAAGGTCAGATGGATACAGTAAACCTGAAGTGAAGCATCGGAATCTATAACTAGTGTCACAGGAATGGTTCAAACATAGTCAGTAAGAAGAGTCAGTCTTCTTGTACTTGAGTCGGACTTGTGCCTTCTGAATTTATTCCGATGCAATTTCTGTGTTTCATCGTCAATACGAAAGTCAGAGGGATACCGTAAACCTGAAGTGAATCATCGGAATCTATAACTAGTGTCACAGGAATGGTTCAAAACATAAACAGTAGAAAGAGTCTGTCTACATGTACTTAAGTCGGCATTGTGCCATTTGTATTTAATTCCGATGCAATTTTTGTGTTTCATCGTGAATAAGAAGGTCCAAAAGATACAGTACATCTGAAGTGAAGCATCTGAATCTATAGCTAGCGACACAGGAATGGTTCAAATCATAGACAGTAAGAAGAGTAAGTCTTCTTGTACTTAAGTCAGCATTGTGCCTTTTCTATTTCGTTCCGATGCAATTTCTGTGTTTCATCGCCAATAAGAAGGTCAGATGGAAACAGTAAACCTGAAGTGAAACATCGGAATCTATAACTAGTGTCACAGGAATGGTTCAAATCATAGTCAGTAAGAAGAGTCAGTCTTCTTGTACTTAAGTCGGCATTGTGCCTTTCCTATTGAATTCCGATGCAATTTCTGTGTTTCATCGTCAATAAGAAGGTCCAAGGGATGCAGTACACCTGAAGTGAAGCATAGGAAACTATAAATAGTGTCACAGGAATGATTCAAATCATAAACACTAAGAAGAGTCAGTCTTCTTGTACTTAAGTCAGCATTGTGCCTTTTCTATTTCATTCCGATGCAATTTCTGTGTGTCATCGTCAATAAGAAGGTCAGAGGGATACAGTAAACCTGAAGTGAAGCATCGGAACCTATATGTGGTGTCACAGGAATGGTTCACACATAGTCAGTAAGAAGTTTCAGTCTTCTTGTACTTTAGTCGGCATTGTGCCTTTCGTATTTAATTCCGATGCAATTTCGGTGTTTCATCGTCAATAAGAAGGTCCAAGGGATACAGTAAACCTGAAGTGAAGCACCGGAATCTATAACTAGTGTCACAGAATCGGTTCAAAACATAGACAGTAAGAAGAGTCGTGCTTCTTGTACTTAAGTCGGCATTGTGCCTTTTCTATTTAATGCCGATGCAATTTCTGTATTTCATCATCAATAAGAAGGTCAGAGGGATACAGTAAACCTGAAGTGAAGCACCTGAATCTGTAACTAGTGTCACAGAATCGGTTCAAAACATAGCCAGTACGAACAGACAGCCTTCTTGTACTTAAGTCGGCATTGTGCCTTTTCTATTTAATTCCGATGCAATTTCTTTGTTTCATCATCAATAAGAATGTCAGAGGGATACAGTAAACCTGAAGTGATGCATCGGAATCTATAAGTGGTGTCACAGGAATGGTTCTAAACATAGTCAGTAAGAAGAGTCAGTCTTCTTCTACTTGCGTCGGCATTGTGTCTTTTGCATTTAATTCCGATGCAATTTCTGTGCTTCATCGTCGAGAAGATGGTCCAAGGGATACAGTAAACCTGAAGTGAAGCATCGGAATCTATAACTAGTGTCACAGGAATTGTTCAAAGCATAGACAGTAAGAAGAGACAGTCTTCTTGTACATAAGTCGGCATTGTGCCTTTTGTATTTAATTCCGATGCAATTTCTGTGTTTCGTCATCAATGAGAAGGTCCAAGGGATACATTAAACATGAAGTGAAGCATCGGAATCTGTAACTAGTGTCACAGGAATAGTTCAAACATAGACATTAAGATATGTCAGTCTTCTTGTACATAAGTCGGCATTGTGCCTTTTCTATTTAATTCCGATGTAATTTCTGTGGTTCATCGTCAATAAGAAGGTCCAAGGGATAAAGTAAACCTGAAGTGAAGCATCGGAATCTATAACTAGTGTCACAGGAATGGTTCAAAACATGGACAGTAAGAAGAATCAGACTTCTTGTATTTAATTCGGCATTGAGCCTTTTCTATTATATTCCGATGTAATTTCTGTGTTTCATTGTCAATAAGAAGGTCGGAGGGATACAGTAAACCTGAAGTGAAGCATCGGAATCTACAACTAGTGTCACAGGAATGGTTCAAGTCATAGACAATAGGAAGGGTCAGTCTTCTTGTACTCAAGTCGGCATTGTGTCTTTTCTATTTAATTCCGATGCAATATCTGTGTTTCGTCGTCAATAAGAAAGTCCAAGGGATACAGTAAACCTAAAGTGAAGCATCGGAATCTGTACCTAGTGTCACAGGAATGGTTCAACACATATACAGTAAGAAGAGTCGGTCCTCTTGCACTGAAGTCGGCATTGGGTTTTTTGTATCTAATTCCGATGCAATATCTGTGTTTCATCGTCAATAAGGTCAGAGAGATACAGTAAACCTGAGCTCAAGCATCGGAATTTATAACTAGTGTCACAGGAATGGTTCGAAACATAGACTGTAGGAAGAGTCAGTCTTCTTGTACTTAAGTCGGCATTGTTCCTTTTCTATTTAATTCCGATGCAATTTCTGTGTTTCGTCGTCAATAAGAAGGTCCAAGGGATACAGTAGACCTGAAGCTTCGGAATCAATAACTAGTGTCACAGGAATGGTTCAAAACATAGACAGTAAGATGAGTCAGTCTTCTTGTAGGTAAGTCAGCATCGTGCCTTTTGTATTTAATTCCGATGCAATTTCTGTGTTTCATCGTCAATAAGAAGGTCCAAGGGATACAGTAAACCTGAAGTGAAGCATCGGAATCTTTAACTATTGTCACAGGAATGTTTCAAACATAGACAGTAGCAAGAGTCAGTCTTCTTGTACTTAAGTCGGCATTGTGCCTTTTGTATTTAATTCCGATGCATTTTCTGTGTTTCATCGTCAATAAGAAGGTCAGAGGGATACAGTAAACCTGAAGTGAAGCATCGGAATCTATAACTAGTGTCACAGAAATGGTTCAAAACGTAGTCAGTAAGAAGAGTCAGTCTTCTTGTACTTAAATCGGCATTCTGAATTTTTATTTAATTCCGATAAAATTTCTGTGTTTCATCGTCAATAAGAAGGTCCAAGTGATACAGTAAACCCAAAGTGAAGCATCGGAATCTATAACTAGTGTCACAGAAATTGTTCAAAACATAGTCAGTAAGAAGAGTCAGTCTTCTTGAACTTGAGTCGGCATTGTGCCTTTTCTATTTAATTCCAATGCAATTTCTGTGTTTCATCGTCAATAAGAAGGTGAGAGGGATACAGTAAACCTGAAGTGAAGCATCGGAATGTATAACTAGTGTCACAGGAATGGTTCAAAACATAGACAGTAGGAAGAGTCAGATTTTCTTGTACTTGAGTCGGCATTGTGCCTTTTGTATTTATTTCCGATCCAATTCCTGTGTTTCATCATCAATAAGAAGGTCAGAGGGATACAGTAAACCTGAAGTGAAGCATCGGAATCTATAACTAGTGTCTGAGGAATGGTTCAAATCATAGACAGTAAGAAGAGTCAGACTTCTTGTACTTAAGTCAACATTGTGCCTTTTCTATTTCATTCCGATGCAATTTCTGTGTTTCATCGCCAATAAGAAGGTGAGATGGATACAGTTAACCTGAAGTGAAGCATCGGAATCTATAACTAGTGTCACAGGAATGGTTCAAACCATAGTCAGTAAGAAGAGTCAGTCTTCTTGTACTTAAGTCGGCATTGTGCCTTTTCTATTGAATTCCGATGCAATTTCTGTGTTTCATCGTCAATACGAAAGTCAGAGGGATACTGTAAAACTGAAGTGAATCATCGGAATCTATAACTAGTGTCACAGGAATTGCTCAAAACATAGACAGTAAGAAGAGACAGTCTTCTTGTACTTAAGTCGGACTTGTGCCTTCTATATTTAATTCCGATGCAATTTTTGTGTTTCATCGTCAATAAGAAGGTCCAAGGGATACAGTAAACCTGAAGTGAAGCACCGGAATCTATAACTAGTGTCACAGAATCGGTTCAAAACATAGACAGTAAGAAGAGTCGTGGTTCTTGTACTTAAGTCGGCATTGTGCCTTTTCTATTTAATGCCGATGCAATTTCTGTGTTTCATCATCAATAAGAAGGTCAGAGGGATACAGTAAACCTGAAGTGAAGCACCTGAATCTATAACTAGTGTCACAGAATCGGTTCAAAACATAGCAAGTAAGAAGATTCAGTCTTCTTGTACTTAAGTCGGCATTGTGCCTTTTCTATTTAATTACGATGCAATTTCTGTGTTTCATCGTCAATGAGAAGGTCAGGGGGATACAGTAAACATCAAGTGAAGCATCGGAATCTATGACTAGTGTCACAGGAATGGTTTAAAACATAGACAGTAAGATGAGTCAGTCTTCTTGTACTTAAGTCGGCATTGTGCCTTTTCTATTATATTCCGATGTAATTTCTGTGTTTCATTGTCAATAACAAGGTCGGAGGGATACAGTAAACCTGAAGTGAAGCATCGGAATCTATAACTAGTGTCACAGGAATGGTTCGAATCATAGACAATAGGAAGGGTCAGTCTCCGTGTACACAAGTCGGCATTGTGTCTTTTCTATTTAATTCCGATGCAATTTCTGTGTTTCGTCGTCAATACGAAGGTCCAAGGGATACAGTAAACCTAAAGTGAAGCATTGGAATCTGTACCTAGTGTCACAGGAATGGTTCAACACATGGACAGTAAGAAGAGTCGGTCCTCTTGTACTGAAGTCGGCATTGTGTCTTTTGTATCTAATTCCGATGCAATATCTGTGTTTCATCGTCAATAAGAAGGTCAGAGAGATACACTAAACCTGAGCTGAAGCATCGGAATTTACAACCAGTGTCACAGGAATGGTTCAAAACATAGACTGTAGGAAGAGTCAGTCTTCTTGTGCTTAAGTCGGCATTGTTCCTTTTCTATTTAATTCCGATGCAATTTCTGTGTTTCGTCGTCAATGAGAAGGTCCAAGGGATACAGTAAACCTGAAGTGAAGCATCGGAATCTATAAGTAGTGTCACAGGAATGTTTCAAAACGTAGACACTAAGAAGAGTCAGTCCTCTTGTACTTAAGTCGGCATTGTGCTTCTTGTATCTGATTCCGATGCAATTTGTGTGTTTCATCGTCAATAAGAAGGTCCAAGGAATACAGTAAACCTGAAGTGAAGCATCGGAATCTTTAACTATTGTCACAGGAATGGTTCAAACATAGACAGTAGGAAGAGTCAGTCTTCTTGTACTTAAGTCGGCATTGTGCCTTTTGTATTTAATTCCGATGCATTTTCTGTGTTTCATCGTCAATAAGAAGATCAGAGGGATACAGTAAACCTGAAGTGAAGCATCGGAATCTATAACTAGTGTCACAGAAATGGTTCAAAACGTAGTCAGTTAGAAGAGTCAGTCTTCTTGTACATAATTCGGCATTCTGAATATTTATTTAATTCCAATGCAATTTCTGTGTTTCTTCGTCAATAAGAAGGTCACAGGGATACAGTAAACCTGAAGTGAAGCATCGAAATGTATAACTAGTGTCACAGGAATGGTTCAAACATAGACAGTAGGAAGAGTCAGCCTTCTTGTACTTGAGTCGGCATTATGCCTTTTGTATTTATTTCCGATGCAATTTCTGTGTTTCATCATCAATAAGAAGGTCAGAGGGATACAGTAAACCTGAAGTGAAGCATCGGAATCTATAACTAGTGTCACAGGAATGGTTCAAAACATAGACAGTAGGGAGAGTCATTCTTCCTGTACTTATGTCGGCATTGTGCCTTTTCTATTTAATTCCGATGCAATTTCTGTGTTTCATCGCCAATAAGACAGTCAGAGGCATACCGTAAACCCGAAGTGAATTATCGGAATCTATAACCAGTGTCACAGGAATGGTTCAAAACATAGACAGTAGGAAGAGTCTGTCTACATGTACGTAAGTCGGCATTGTGCCTTTCGTATTTAATTCTGATGCAATTTTTGTGTTTCATCGTCAATAAGAAAGTCCAAGGGATGCAGTAAACCTGAAGTGATGCATCGGAATCTTTATCTATTGTCACAGGAATGGTTCAAACATAGTCGGTAGGAAGAGTCAGTCTTCTTTTACTTAAGTCGGCATTGTGCCTTTTGTATTTAATCTCGATGCCATTTCTGTGTTTCATCGTCAATAAGAAGGTCCAAGGGGTACAGTAATCTTGAAGTTAAGCATCGGAATCTATAACTAGTGTCACAGGAATGCTTCAAAACATAGACAGTAAGAAGAATCAGTCTTCCTGTACTTAAGTCGGCATTGTGCCTTTTGTATTTAATTCCGATGCAATTTCTGTGTTTCGTCGTCAATGAGAAGGTCCAAGGGATACAGTAAACCTGAAGTGAAGCATCGGAATCTGTAACTAATGTCACAGGAATAGTTCAAACACAGACATTAAGATGTGTCAGTCTTCTTGTACATATGTCGGCATTATGCCTTTTCTATTTAATTCCGTTGTAATTTCTGTTTTTCATCGTCAATAAGAAGGTCCAAGGGATACAGTAAACCTGCAGTGAAGCACCTGAATCTGTAACTAGTGTCACAGAATCGGTTCAAAACATATCCAGTAAGAAGAGTCAGTCTTCTTGTACTTAAGTCGGAATTGTGCCTTTTCTATTTAATTCCGATGCAATTTCTGTGTTTCATCGTCAATACGAAAGTCAGAGGGATACCGTAAACCTGAAGTGAATCATCGGAATCTTTAACTAGTGTCACAGGAATGGTTCAACTCATAGACAGTAGGAAGAGTCTGTCTACATGTACTTAAGTCGGCATTGTGCCTTTTGTATTTAATTCCGATGCAATTTTTGTGCTTCATCGTGAATAAGAAGGTCCAAGGGATACAGTACACCTGAAGTGAAGCATCGGAATCTATTACTAGTGTCTGAGGAATGGTTCAAATCATAGACAGTAAGAAGAGTCAGTCTTCTTGTACTTAAGTCGGCATTGTGCCTTTCCTATTGAATTCCGATGCAATTTCTGTGTTTCATCGTCAATAAGAAGGTCCAAGGGATGCAGTACACCTGAAGTGAAGCATAGGAAACTATAAATAGTGTCACAGGAATGATTCAAATCATAAACACTAAGAAGAGTCAGTCTTCTTGTACTTAAGTCAGCATTGTGCCTTTTCTATTTCATTCCGATGCAATTTCTGTGTGTCATCGTCAATAAGAAGGTCAGAGGGATACAGTAAACCTGAAGTGAAGCATCGGAACCTATATGTGGTGTCACAGGAATGGTTCACACATAGTCAGTAAGAAGTTTCAGTCTTCTTGTACTTTAGTCGGCATTGTGCCTTTCGTATTTAATTCCGATGCAATTTCGGTGTTTCATCGTCAATAAGAAGGTCCAAGGGATACAGTAAACCTGAAGTGAAGCACCGGAATCTATAACTAGTGTCACAGAATCGGTTCAAAACATAGACAGTAAGAAGAGTCGTGCTTCTTGTACTTAAGTCGGCATTGTGCCTTTTCTATTTAATGCCGATGCAATTTCTGTATTTCATCATCAATAAGAAGGTCAGAGGGATACAGTAAACCTGAAGTGAAGCACCTGAATCTGTAACTAGTGTCACAGAATCGGTTCAAAACATAGCCAGTACGAACAGACAGCCTTCTTGTACTTAAGTCGGCATTGTGCCTTTTCTATTTAATTCCGATGCAATTTCTTTGTTTCATCATCAATAAGAATGTCAGAGGGATACAGTAAACCTGAAGTGATGCATCGGAATCTATAAGTGGTGTCACAGGAATGGTTCTAAACATAGTCAGTAAGAAGAGTCAGTCTTCTTCTACTTGCGTCGGCATTGTGTCTTTTGCATTTAATTCCGATGCAATTTCTGTGCTTCATCGTCGAGAAGATGGTCCAAGGGATACAGTAAACCTGAAGTGAAGCATCGGAATCTATAACTAGTGTCACAGGAATTGTTCAAAGCATAGACAGTAAGAAGAGACAGTCTTCTTGTACATAAGTCGGCATTGTGCCTTTTGTATTTAATTCCGATGCAATTTCTGTGTTTCGTCATCAATGAGAAGGTCCAAGGGATACATTAAACATGAAGTGAAGCATCGGAATCTGTAACTAGTGTCACAGGAATAGTTCAAACATAGACATTAAGATATGTCAGTCTTCTTGTACATAAGTCGGCATTGTGCCTTTTCTATTTAATTCCGATGTAATTTCTGTGGTTCATCGTCAATAAGAAGGTCCAAGGGATAAAGTAAACCTGAAGTGAAGCATCGGAATCTATAACTAGTGTCACAGGAATGGTTCAAAACATGGACAGTAAGAAGAATCAGACTTCTTGTATTTAATTCGGCATTGAGCCTTTTCTATTATATTCCGATGTAATTTCTGTGTTTCATTGTCAATAAGAAGGTCGGAGGGATACAGTAAACCTGAAGTGAAGCATCGGAATCTACAACTAGTGTCACAGGAATGGTTCAAGTCATAGACAATAGGAAGGGTCAGTCTTCTTGTACTCAAGTCGGCATTGTGTCTTTTCTATTTAATTCCGATGCAATATCTGTGTTTCGTCGTCAATAAGAAAGTCCAAGGGATACAGTAAACCTAAAGTGAAGCATCGGAATCTGTACCTAGTGTCACAGGAATGGTTCAACACATATACAGTAAGAAGAGTCGGTCCTCTTGCACTGAAGTCGGCATTGGGTTTTTTGTATCTAATTCCGATGCAATATCTGTGTTTCATCGTCAATAAGGTCAGAGAGATACAGTAAACCTGAGCTCAAGCATCGGAATTTATAACTAGTGTCACAGGAATGGTTCGAAACATAGACTGTAGGAAGAGTCAGTCTTCTTGTACTTAAGTCGGCATTGTTCCTTTTCTATTTAATTCCGATGCAATTTCTGTGTTTCGTCGTCAATAAGAAGGTCCAAGGGATACAGTAGACCTGAAGCTTCGGAATCAATAACTAGTGTCACAGGAATGGTTCAAAACATAGACAGTAAGATGAGTCAGTCTTCTTGTAGGTAAGTCAGCATCGTGCCTTTTGTATTTAATTCCGATGCAATTTCTGTGTTTCATCGTCAATAAGAAGGTCCAAGGGATACAGTAAACCTGAAGTGAAGCATCGGAATCTTTAACTATTGTCACAGGAATGTTTCAAACATAGACAGTAGCAAGAGTCAGTCTTCTTGTACTTAAGTCGGCATTGTGCCTTTTGTATTTAATTCCGATGCATTTTCTGTGTTTCATCGTCAATAAGAAGGTCAGAGGGATACAGTAAACCTGAAGTGAAGCATCGGAATCTATAACTAGTGTCACAGAAATGGTTCAAAACGTAGTCAGTAAGAAGAGTCAGTCTTCTTGTACTTAAATCGGCATTCTGAATTTTTATTTAATTCCGATAAAATTTCTGTGTTTCATCGTCAATAAGAAGGTCCAAGTGATACAGTAAACCCAAAGTGAAGCATCGGAATCTATAACTAGTGTCACAGAAATTGTTCAAAACATAGTCAGTAAGAAGAGTCAGTCTTCTTGAACTTGAGTCGGCATTGTGCCTTTTCTATTTAATTCCAATGCAATTTCTGTGTTTCATCGTCAATAAGAAGGTGAGAGGGATACAGTAAACCTGAAGTGAAGCATCGGAATGTATAACTAGTGTCACAGGAATGGTTCAAAACATAGACAGTAGGAAGAGTCAGATTTTCTTGTACTTGAGTCGGTATTGTGCCTTTTGTATTTATTTCCGATCCAATTCCTGTGTTTCATCATCAATAAGAAGGTCAGAGGGATACAGTAAACCTGAAGTGAAGCATCGGAATCTATAACTAGTGTCTGAGGAATGGTTCAAATCATAGACAGTAAGAAGAGTCAGACTTCTTGTACTTAAGTCAACATTGTGCCTTTTCTATTTCATTCCGATGCAATTTCTGTGTTTCATCGCCAATAAGAAGGTGAGATGGATACAGTTAACCTGAAGTGAAGCATCGGAATCTATAACTAGTGTCACAGGAATGGTTCAAACCATAGTCAGTAAGAAGAGTCAGTCTTCTTGTACTTAAGTCGGCATTGTGCCTTTTCTATTGAATTCCGATGCAATTTCTGTGTTTCATCGTCAATACGAAAGTCAGAGGGATACTGTAAAACTGAAGTGAATCATCGGAATCTATAACTAGTGTCACAGGAATTGCTCAAAACATAGACAGTAAGAAGAGACAGTCTTCTTGTACTTAAGTCGGACTTGTGCCTTCTATATTTAATTCCGATGCAATTTTTGTGTTTCATCGTCAATAAGAAGGTCCAAGGGATACAGTAAACCTGAAGTGAAGCACCGGAATCTATAACTAGTGTCACAGAATCGGTTCAAAACATAGACAGTAAGAAGAGTCGTGGTTCTTGTACTTAAGTCGGCATTGTGCCTTTTCTATTTAATGCCGATGCAATTTCTGTGTTTCATCATCAATAAGAAGGTCAGAGGGATACAGTAAACCTGAAGTGAAGCACCTGAATCTATAACTAGTGTCACAGAATCGGTTCAAAACATAGCAAGTAAGAAGATTCAGTCTTCTTGTACTTAAGTCGGCATTGTGCCTTTTCTATTTAATTACGATGCAATTTCTGTGTTTCATCGTCAATGAGAAGGTCAGGGGGATACAGTAAACATCAAGTGAAGCATCGGAATCTATGACTAGTGTCACAGGAATGGTTTAAAACATAGACAGTAAGATGAGTCAGTCTTCTTGTACTTAAGTCGGCATTGTGCCTTTTCTATTATATTCCGATGTAATTTCTGTGTTTCATTGTCAATAACAAGGTCGGAGGGATACAGTAAACCTGAAGTGAAGCATCGGAATCTATAACTAGTGTCACAGGAATGGTTCGAATCATAGACAATAGGAAGGGTCAGTCTCCGTGTACACAAGTCGGCATTGTGTCTTTTCTATTTAATTCCGATGCAATTTCTGTGTTTCGTCGTCAATACGAAGGTCCAAGGGATACAGTAAACCTAAAGTGAAGCATTGGAATCTGTACCTAGTGTCACAGGAATGGTTCAACACATGGACAGTAAGAAGAGTCGGTCCTCTTGTACTGAAGTCGGCATTGTGTCTTTTGTATCTAATTCCGATGCAATATCTGTGTTTCATCGTCAATAAGAAGGTCAGAGAGATACACTAAACCTGAGCTGAAGCATCGGAATTTACAACCAGTGTCACAGGAATGGTTCAAAACATAGACTGTAGGAAGAGTCAGTCTTCTTGTGCTTAAGTCGGCATTGTTCCTTTTCTATTTAATTCCGATGCAATTTCTGTGTTTCGTCGTCAATGAGAAGGTCCAAGGGATACAGTAAACCTGAAGTGAAGCATCGGAATCTATAAGTAGTGTCACAGGAATGTTTCAAAACGTAGACACTAAGAAGAGTCAGTCCTCTTGTACTTAAGTCGGCATTGTGCTTCTTGTATCTGATTCCGATGCAATTTGTGTGTTTCATCGTCAATAAGAAGGTCCAAGGAATACAGTAAACCTGAAGTGAAGCATCGGAATCTTTAACTATTGTCACAGGAATGGTTCAAACATAGACAGTAGGAAGAGTCAGTCTTCTTGTACTTAAGTCGGCATTGTGCCTTTTGTATTTAATTCCGATGCATTTTCTGTGTTTCATCGTCAATAAGAAGATCAGAGGGATACAGTAAACCTGAAGTGAAGCATCGGAATCTATAACTAGTGTCACAGAAATGGTTCAAAACGTAGTCAGTTAGAAGAGTCAGTCTTCTTGTACATAATTCGGCATTCTGAATATTTATTTAATTCCAATGCAATTTCTGTGTTTCTTCGTCAATAAGAAGGTCACAGGGATACAGTAAACCTGAAGTGAAGCATCGAAATGTATAACTAGTGTCACAGGAATGGTTCAAACATAGACAGTAGGAAGAGTCAGCCTTCTTGTACTTGAGTCGGCATTATGCCTTTTGTATTTATTTCCGATGCAATTTCTGTGTTTCATCATCAATAAGAAGGTCAGAGGGATACAGTAAACCTGAAGTGAAGCATCGGAATCTATAACTAGTGTCACAGGAATGGTTCAAAACATAGACAGTAGGGAGAGTCATTCTTCCTGTACTTATGTCGGCATTGTGCCTTTTCTATTTAATTCCGATGCAATTTCTGTGTTTCATCGCCAATAAGACAGTCAGAGGCATACCGTAAACCCGAAGTGAATTATCGGAATCTATAACCAGTGTCACAGGAATGGTTCAAAACATAGACAGTAGGAAGAGTCTGTCTACATGTACGTAAGTCGGCATTGTGCCTTTCGTATTTAATTCTGATGCAATTTTTGTGTTTCATCGTCAATAAGAAAGTCCAAGGGATGCAGTAAACCTGAAGTGATGCATCGGAATCTTTATCTATTGTCACAGGAATGGTTCAAACATAGTCGGTAGGAAGAGTCAGTCTTCTTTTACTTAAGTCGGCATTGTGCCTTTTGTATTTAATCTCGATGCCATTTCTGTGTTTCATCGTCAATAAGAAGGTCCAAGGGGTACAGTAATCTTGAAGTTAAGCATCGGAATCTATAACTAGTGTCACAGGAATGCTTCAAAACATAGACAGTAAGAAGAATCAGTCTTCCTGTACTTAAGTCGGCATTGTGCCTTTTGTATTTAATTCCGATGCAATTTCTGTGTTTCGTCGTCAATGAGAAGGTCCAAGGGATACAGTAAACCTGAAGTGAAGCATCGGAATCTGTAACTAGTGTCACAGGAATAGTTCAAACACAGACATTAAGATGTGTCAGTCTTCTTGTACATATGTCGGCATTATGCCTTTTCTATTTAATTCCGTTGTAATTTCTGTTTTTCATCGTCAATAAGAAGGTCCAAGGGATACAGTAAACCTGCAGTGAAGCACCTGAATCTGTAACTAGTGTCACAGAATCGGTTCAAAACATATCCAGTAAGAAGAGTCAGTCTTCTTGTACTTAAGTCGGAATTGTGCCTTTTCTATTTAATTCCGATGCAATTTCTGTGTTTCATCGTCAATACGAAAGTCAGAGGGATACCGTAAACCTGAAGTGAATCATCGGAATCTTTAACTAGTGTCACAGGAATGGTTCAACTCATAGACAGTAGGAAGAGTCTGTCTACATGTACTTAAGTCGGCATTGTGCCTTTTGTATTTAATTCCGATGCAATTTTTGTGCTTCATCGTGAATAAGAAGGTCCAAGGGATACAGTACACCTGAAGTGAAGCATCGGAATCTATTACTAGTGTCTGAGGAATGGTTCAAATCATAGACAGTAAGAAGAGTCAGTCTTCTTGTACTTAAGTCGGCATTGTGCCTTTTCTATTATATTCCGATGTAATTTCTGTGTTTCATTGTCAATATGATGGTCAGAGGGATACAGTAAACCTAAGTGAAGCATCGGAATCTATAACTAGTGTCACAGGAATGGTTCAAAACATAGACAATAGGAAGGGTCAGTCTTCTTGTACTCAAGTCGGCATTGTGTCTTTTCTATTTAATTCCAATGCAATTTGTGTGTTTCGTCGTCAATAAGAAGGTCCAAGGGATACAGTAACCCTAAAGTGAAGCATCGGTATCTGTACCTAGTGTCACAGCAATGGTTCAACACATAGACAGTAAGAAGATTCGGTCCTCTTGTACTGAAGTCGGCATTGTGTTTTTTGTATCTAATTCCGATGCAATATTTGTGTTTCATCGTCAATAAGAAGGTCAGAGGGATACAGTAAACCTGAAGTGAAGTATCGGAACCTATAAGAGGTGTCACAGGAATGGTTCACACATAGTCAGAAAGAAGAGTCAGTCTTCTTGTACTTTAGTCGGCATTGTGCCTTTCGTATTTAATTCCGATGCAATTTCGGTGTTTCATCGTCAATAAGTAGGTCCAAGGGATACAGTCAGCCTGAAGTGAAGCACCGGAATCTATAACTAGTGTCGCAGAATCGGTTCAAATCATAGACAGTAAGAAGAGTCGTGCTTCTTGTACTTAAGTCGGCATTGTGCCTTTTCTATTTAATGCCGATGCAATTTCTGTGTTTCATCATCAATAAGAAGGTCAGAGTGATACAGTAAACCTGAAGTGAAGCACCTGAATTTATAACTAGTGTCACAGAATCGGTTCAAAACATAGCCAGTAAGAAGAGTCAGTCTTCTTGTACTTAAGTCGGCATTGTGCATTTTCTATTTAATTACGATGCAATTTCTGTGTTTCATCATCAATAAGAAGGTCAGAGGGATACAGTAAACCTGAAGTGATGAATCGGAATCTATAAGTGGTGTCACAGGAATGGTTCAAAACATAGTCAGTAAGAAGAGTCAGTCTTCTTGTACTTAAGTCGCCATTGTGTCTTTTGCATTTAATTCCGATGCAATTTCTTTGTTTCATCGTCGATAAGATGGTCCAAGGGATACAGTAAACCTGAAGTGAAGAATCGGAATCTATAACTAGTGTCACAGGAATTGTTCAAAACATAGACAGTAAGAAGAGTCTGTCTTCTTGTACATAAGTCGGCATTGTGCCTTTTGTATTTAATTTCGATGCCATTTCTGTGTTTCATCGTCAATAAGAAGGTCCTAGCGATACAGTAAACCTGAAGTTAAGCATCGGAATCTATAACTAGTGTCACAGGAATGCTTCAAAACATAGACAGTAAGAAGAATCAGTCTTCCTGTACTTAAGTCGGCATTGTGCCTTTTGTATTTAATTCCGATGCAATTTCTGTGTTTCGTCATCAATGAGAAGGTCCAAGGGATACAGTAAACCTGAAGTGAAGCATCGGAATCTGTAACTAGTAACACAGGAATCGTTCAAACATAGACATTAAAATATGTCAGTCTTCTTGTACATAAGTCGGCATTGTGCCTTTTCTATTAAATTCCGATGTAATTTCTGTGGTTCATCGTCAATAAGAAGGTCCAAGGGATACAGTAAACCTGAAGTGAAGCATCGGAATCTATAACTAGTGTCACAGGAATGGTTCAAAACATGGACAGTAAGAAGAGTCAGACTTCTTAAATTTAAGTCGGCATTGTGCGTTTTCTATTTAATTCCGATGCAATTTCTGTGTTTCATCTTCAATAGGACGGTCACATGGATACAGTAAACCTGAAGTGAAACGTCGGAATCTATAACTAGTGTCAAAGGAATGGTTCAAAACATAGACAGTAAGAAGAGTCAGTCTTCTTGTACTTAAGTCGGCATTGTGCCTTTTCTATTATATTCCGATGTAATTTCTGTGTTTCATTGTCAATAAGATCGTCAGAGGGATACAGCAAACCTGAAGTGAAGCATCGGAATCTATAACTAGTGTCACAGGAGTGGTTCACAACATAGACAATAGGAAGGGTCAGTCTTCTTGTACTCAAGTCGGCATTGTGTCTTTTCTATTTAATTCCGATGCAATTTGTGTGTTTCGTCGTCAATAAGAAGGTCCAAGGGATACAGTAAACCTAAAGTGAAGCATCGGAATCTGTACCTAGTGTCACAGGAATGGTTCAACACATAGACAGTAAGAAGAGTCGGTCCTCTTGTACTGAAGTCGGCATTGTGTTTTTTGTATCTAATTCCGATGCAATATTTGTGTTTCATCGTCAATAAGAAGGTCAGAGAGATACAGTAAACCTGAGCTGAAGCATCGGAATTTATAACTAGTGTCACAGGAATGGTTCAAAGCATCGACTGTAGTAAGAGTCAGTCTTCTTGTATTTAAGTCGGCATTCTGCCACTTTATATTTAATTCCGATGCAATTTCTGTGTTTCGTCGACACATAGAAGGTCAGAGGGATACAGTTAACCTGAAGTGAAGCATCGGAATCTATAACTAGTGTCAGAGGAATGGTTCAAAACATAGACATTAAGATGAGTCACTCTTTTGTACATAAGTCGGCATTGTGGATTTTGTATTTAATTCCGATGCAAATTCTGTGTTTCATCGTCAATAAGAAGGTGCAAGGGATACAGTAAAATTTACGTGAAGCATCGGAATCTATAACTAGTGTCACAGGAATGGTTCAAAACATAGACAGTAAGAAGAATCAGTCTACTTGTACTTAAGTTGGCTTTGTGCCTTTTGTATTTAATTCCGATGCAATTTCTGTGTTTCATCTTCAATAGGACGGTCACATGGATACAGTAAACCTGAAGTGAAACGTCGCAATCTATAACTAGTGTCACAGGAATGGTTCAAAACATAGACAGTAAGAAGAGTCAGTCTTCTTGTACTTAAGTCGGCATTGTGCCTTTTTATTGAATTCTGATGCAATTTCTGTGTTTCATCGTCAATGAGAAGGTCAGAGGGATACAGTAAACATGAAGTGAAGCATTGGAATCTATAACTAGTGTCACAGGAAAGGTTTAAAACACAGACAGTAAGACGAGTCAGTCTTCTTGTACTTAAATTGGCATTGTGCCTTTTCTATTATATTCCGATGTAATTTCTGAGTTTCATTGTCAATAAGGTGGTCAGAGGGATACAGTAAACCTGAAGTGAAGCATCGGAATCTATAACTAGTGTCACAGGAATGGTTCAAAACATAGACAATAGGAAGGGTCAGTCTTCTTGTACTCAAGTCGGCATTGTGTCTTTTCTATTTAATTCCGATGCAATTTGTGTGTTTCGTTGTCAATAAGAAGGTCCAAGGGATATAGTAAACCTAAAGTGAAGCATCGGAATCTGTACCTAGTGTCACAGGAATGGTTCAACACATAGACAGTAAGAAGAGTCGGTCCTCTTGTACTGAAGTCGCCATTGTGTTTTTTGTATCTAATTCCGATGCAATATTTGTGTTTCGTCGTCAATAAGAAGGTCCAAGGGATACAGTAAACCTGAAGTGAAGCATCGGTATCTATAACTAATGTCACAGGAATGGTTCAAAACATAGACAGTAAGAAGAGTTAGTCTTCTTGTACTTAAGTCGGCATTCTGCCTTTTTTTATTATATTCCGATGAAATTTCTGTGTTTCATCGTCAATAAGAAGTTCAGAGGGATACAGTAAACCTAAAGTGAAGCATCGGAATCTATAACTAGTGTCACAGGATTAGTTCAAAACATAGACAATAGGAAGGGTCAGTCTTCTTGTACTGAAGTCGGCATTGTGCTTTCTCTATTTAATTCCGATGCAATTTCTGTGTTTCGTCGTCAATAAGAGTGTCCAAGGGATACAGTAAACCTGAAGTGAAGCATCGGAAACTGTAGCTAGTGTCACAGGAATGATTCAAAACATAGACAGTAAGAAGAGTCGGTCCTTTTGTACTGAAGTCGGCATTGTACTTTTTGCATCTAATTCCGATGCAATTTCTGTGTTTCATCGTCAATAAGAAGGTCAGACAGTTACAGTAAACCTGAGGTGAAGCATCGGAATCTATAACTAGTGTCACAATAATGGTTCAAAACATAGACTGTAGGAAGAGTCAGTCTTCTTGTAGTTAAGTCGGCATTGTGCCTCTTCTATTTAATTCCGATGCAATTTCTGTGTTTCGTCGACAATAAGAAGGTCAGAGGGCTACAGTAAACCTGAAGTGAAGCATCGGAATCTATAACTAGTGTCACAGGAATGGTTCAAATCATAGACAGTAAGATGAGTCAGTCTTCTTGTACTTAAGTCAGCTTAGAGCATTTTCTGTTTAATTCCGATGCAATTTCTGTGTTTCATCGTCAGTAAGAAGGTCAGAGGGATACAGTAAACCTGATGTGAAGCATCGGATTCTATAACTAGCGTCACAGGAATGGTTCAAAACATAGACTGTAAGAAGAGTCAGTCTTCTTGTACTTATGTCGGCATTGTGCCTCTTCTATTTAATTCCGATGCAATTTCTGTGGTTCATCGTCAATAAGAAGGTCCAAGGGATACAGTAAACCTGAAGTGAAGCATCGGAATCAATAACTAGTGTCACAGGAATGGTTCGAAACATGGACAGTAAGAAGAGTCAGACTTCTTGTATTTAAGTCGGCATTGTGCTTTTTCTATTTAATTCCGATGCAATTTCTGTGTTTCATCTTCAATAGGACGGTCACATGGATACAGTAAACCTGAAGTGAACCGTCGGAATCTATAACTAGGGTCACAGGAATGGTTCAAAACATAGACAGTAAGAAGAGTCTGTCTTCTTGTACTTAAGTCGGCATTGTGCCTTTTTATTGAATTCCGATGCAATTTCTGTGTTTCATCGTCCATGAGTAGGTCAGAGGGATACAGTAAACATGAAGTGATGAATCGGAATCTATAACTAGTGTCACAGGAATGGTTTTAAACATAGACAGTAAGAAGAGTCAGTCTTCTTGTACTTAAGTCGGCATTGTGCCTTTTCTATTATATTCCGATGTAATTTCTGTGTTTCATTGTCAATAAGATGGTCAGAGGGATACAGTAAACCTGAAGTGAAGCATCGGAATCTATAACTAGTGTCACAGGAATGGTTTAAAACATAGACAATAGGAAGTGTCTGTCTTCTTGTACTCAAGTCGGCATTGTGTCTTTTCTATTTAATTCCGATGCAATTTGTGTGTTTCGTCGTCAATAAGAAGGTCCAAGGGATACAGTAAACCTAAAGTGAAGCATCGGAATCTGTACCTAGTGTCACAGGAACGGTTCAACACATAGACAGTAAGAAGAGTCGGTCCTCTTGTACTGAAGTCGATATTGTGTTTTTTGTATCTAATTCCGATGCAATATTTGTGTTTCATCGTCAATAAGAAGGTCAGAGAGATACAGTAAACCCGAGCTGAAGCATCGGAATTTATAACTAGTGTCACAGGAATGGTTCAAAGCATAGACTGTAGGACTAGTCAGTCTTCTTGTATTTAAGTCGGCGTTGTGCCACTTTATATTTAATTCCGATGCAATTTCTGTGTTTCGTCGACAATTAGAAGGTCAGAGGGATACAGTTAACCTGAAGTGAAGCATCGGAATCTATAACTAGTGTCACAGGAATGGTTCAAACATAGATAGTAAGAAGAGTTAGTCTTCTTGTACTTAAGTCGGCATTGTGCCTTTTCTATTATATTCCTATGAAATTTCTGTGTTTCATCGTCGATAAGAAGTTCAGAGGGATACAGTAAACCTGAAGTGAAGCATCGGAATCTATAACTAGTGTCACAGGAATAGTTCAAAACATAGACAATACGAAGGGTCAGTCTTCTTGTACTCAAGTCGGCATTGTGCCTTCTCTATTTAATTCCGATGCAATTTCTGTGTTTCGTCGTCAATAAGAGTGTCCAAGGGATACAGTAAACCTGAAGTGAAGCATCGGAAACTGTAACTAGTGTTACAGGAATGATTCAAAACATAGACAGTAAGAAGAGTCGGTCCTTTTGTACTGAAGTCGGCATTGTACTTTTTGCATCTAATTCTGATGCAATTTCTGTGTTTCATCGTCAATAAGAAGGTCAGAGAGTTACAGTAAACCTGAAGTGAAGCATCAAATTCTATGACTAGTGTCACAGGAATGGTTCAAGACTTAGACAGTAAGAAGAGTCAGTCTACTTGTACTTAAGTCGGCATTGTGCTTTTGTATATAATTCCGATGGAATTTCTGTGTTTAATCGTCAATAAGAAAGTCCAAGAGATACAGTACACCTGAAGTGAAGCTTCGGAATCTATAACTAGTGTCACAGGAATGGTTCAAATCATAGGCAGTAGGAAGAGTCAGTCTTCCTGTACTTGAGTCGGCATTGTGCCTTTTGCATTTAATTTCGATGCAATTTCTGTGTCTAATCGTCAATAAGAAGGTCAGAGGGATACAGTAAACCTGATGTGAAGCATCGGATTCTATAACTAGTGTCACAGGAATGTTTCAAAGCATAGACAGTAGGAAGAGTCAGTCTTCTTGTACTTAAGTCGACATTGTGCCTTTTGAATTTTATTCCGATGCAATTTCTGTGTTTCATCGGCAATAAGAAGGTCAGAGGGATACAGTAAGACTGAAGTGAGGCACCGGATTCTATAATTAGTGGCACAGGAATGGTTCAAATCATAGTCAGTAAGAAGAGTCAGTCTTCTTGTCCTTAAGTCGGCATTGTGCCTTTTGTATTTAATTCCTATGCAATTTCTGTATTTCGTTGCCAATTAGAACGTCAGAGGGACACAGTAAAAGTGAAGAGAAGCATCAAAATCTATAACTAGTGTCACAGGAATGGTTCAAAACATAGACAGTAAGAAGAGTCAGTCTACTTGTACTCAAGTCGGCATTGTGCTTTTGTATATAATTCCGATGCAATTTCTGTGTTTAATCGTCAATAAGAAAGTCCAAGAGATACAGTACACCTGAAGTGAAGCTTCGGAATCCGTAACTAGTGTCACAGGAATGGTTCAAATCATAGACAGTAAGATGAGTCAGTCTTCTTGTACTTAAGTCAGCTTAGTGCATTTTCTGTTTAATTCCGATGCAATTTCTGTGTTTCATCGGCAGTAAGAAGGTCAGAGGGATTCAGTAAATCTGATGTAAAGGATCGGATTCAATAACTAGCGTCACAGGAATTCTTCAAAACATAGACAGTAGGAAGGGTCAGTCTTCTTGTACTTGAGTCGGCATTGTGCCTTTTGTATTTAATTCCGATGCAATTTCTGTGTTTCATCGTCAATAAGAAGGTCAGTGGGATACAGTTAACCTGAAGTGAAGCATCGGAATCTATACCTAGTGTCACAGGAATGGTTCAAAACATAGACAGTAAGAAGAGTCAGTCTTCTTGTACTTAAGTCGGCATTGAGCCTATTCTAGTTAATTCCGATGCAATTTCCGTGTTTCATCGTTAATAACAAGGTCCAAGGGATGCAGTACTCCTGAAGTGAGGCACCGGAAGTTATAAATAGTGTCACAGCAATGGTACAAACATAGACAGTAAGAAGAGTCAGTCTTCTTGTACTTAAGTCGGCATTGTGCCTTTTCTGTTTAATTCCGATGCAATTTCTGTGTTTCATCGTCAATAAGAAGGTCCAAGAGATACTGTAAACCTGAAGTGAAACATCGGAATCTATAACTAGTGTCACAGGAATGGTTCAAAACATAGAGAGTAGGAAGAGTCAGTCTTCTTTTACTTAAGTCGGCATTGTGCCTTTTGTATTTAATTCCGATGCAATTTCTGTGTTTCATCGTCAATAAGAAGGTCAGAGGGATACAGTAAACCTGAAGTGAGGCATCGGAATCTATAACTAGTGTCACAGGAATTGTACAAAACATAGACAGTAAGAAGAGTCAGTCTTCTTGTACTTGAGTCGGCATTGTGCCTTTTTTATTTAATTCCGATGCAATTTCTGTGTTTCATCGTCAATAAGAAGGTCAGAGGTATACAGTAAACCTGAAGTGAAGTACCGGAATCTATAACTAGTGTCACAGGAATGGTACAAAGCATAGAAAGTAGGCAGAGTCAGTCTTCTTGTACTTAAGTCGGCATTGTGCCTTTCCTATTTAATTCCGATGCAATATCTGTGTTTCATAGTCAATACGAAGGTCAGAGGGATACAGTAAACCTGAAGTGAGGCATCGGAATCTATAAGTAGTGTCACAGGAGTTGTTCAAAACATAGACAGTAGGAAAAGTCAGTCTTCTTGTACTTAAGTCGGCATTGTGCCTTTTGTATTTAATTCCGATGCAATTTCTGTGTTTCACCGTCAATAAGAAGGTCAGAGGGATACAGTAAACCTGAAGTGAAGCATCAGAATCCATAACTAGTGCCACAGGATTGGTTCAAAACATAGACAGTAAGAAAAGTCAGTCTACTTGTAGTTAAGTCGGCATTGTGCCATTTGTATTTAATTCAGATGTAATATCTGTGTTTCATCGTCAATAAGAAGGACCAAGGGATACAGTACATCTGAAGTGAAGCATCGGAATCTATAACTAGTGTCACAGGAATGGTTCACATTATTAACAGTAAGAAGAGTCAGTCTTCTTGTACTTAAGTCAGCGTTGTGCCCTTTCTATTTCATTCCGATGCAATTTCTGTGTTTCATCTTTAATAAGAAGGTCAGAGGGATACGGTAAACCTTAAGTGAAGCATCGCAATCTATAACTAGTGTCACAGGAACGGTTCAAAACATAGTCAGTAAGAAGAGTCAGTCTTCTTGTACTTAAGTAGGCATTGTGCCTTTTCTATTTAATTCCGATGCAATTTCTGTGTTTCATCGTCAATAAGAAGGTCAGAGGTATACAGTAAACCTGAAGAGAAGCATCGTAATCTATAACTAGTGTAGCAGGAATGGTTCAAAACATAGACAGTAGGAAGAGTCAGTCTTCTTATACTTCAGTCGGCATTGTACCTTTTCTGTTTAATTCCGATGCAATTTCTGTGTTTCGTCGTCAATAAGAAGGTCCAAGGGATACAGTAAATCTAAAGTGAATCATCGGAATCTATAACGAGTGTCACAGGAATGGTTCAAACATAGACAATAAGAAGAGTCAGTCTTCTTGACCTTAAGTCGGCACTGTGCCTTTTGTATTTAATTCCGATGCAATTTCTGTGTTTCATCGTCGATAAGAAGGTATAAGGGATACAGTAAACCAGAAGATAAGCATCGGAATCTATAACTAGTGTCACAGGAATTGTTCAAAGCAAAGACAGTAAGAAGAGTCAGTCTTCTTGTAGTTAAGTCGGCATTGTGCGCTTTGTATTTAATTCCGATGCCATTTCTGTGTTTCCTCGTCAATAAGAAGGTCCAAGGGATACAGTAAACCTGAAGTGAAGCATCGGAATCTATAACTAGTGTCACAGAAATGGTTCAAAACATAGACAGTAAGAAGAATCAGTATTCTTGTAGTTAAGTTGGCATTGTGACTTTTGTATTTAATTCCGGTGTAATTTCTGTGTTTCATCGTCAACAAGAAGGTCCAAGGGATACAGTACACCTGAAGTGAAGCATCGGAATCTATAACTAGTGTCACAGGAATGGTTCAAATCATAGACAGTAGGAAGAGTCAGTCTTCTAGTACTTAAGTCAGCATTGTGCCCTTTCTATTTAATTCCGATGCAATTTCTGTGCTTCATCGTCAATAAGATGGTCAGAGGGATACAGTAAACCTGAAGTGAAGCATCGGAATCTATAACTAGTGTCACAGAAATGGTTCAAAACATTGACAGTAGGAAGAGTCAGTCTTCTTGTACTTAAGTCGGCATTGTGTCCTTTGTATTTAATTCCGATGCAATATCGGTGTTTCATCGTCAATAAGAAGGTCGGATGGTTACAGTAAACCTGAAGTGAAGCATCGGAATCTATAACTAGTGTCACAGGAATCGTTCAAAACATAGACAGTAGGAAGAGTCAGTCTTCTTGTACTTAAGTCGGCATTGTACCTTTTCTGTTTAATTCCGATGCAATTTCTGTGTTTCGTCGTCAATAAGAAGGTCCAAGGGATACAGTAAATCTAAAGTGAATCATCGGAATCTATAACGAGTGTCACAGGAATGGTTCAAAACATAGACAATAAGAAGAGTCAGTCTTCTTGACCTTAAGTCGGCACTGTGCCTTTTGTATTTAATTCCGATGCAATTTCTGTGTTTCATCGTAGATAAGAAGGTATAAGGGATACAGTAAACCAGAAGATAAGCATCGGAATCTATAACTAGTGTCACAGGAATTGTTCAAAGCAAAGACAGTAAGAAGAGTCAGTCTTCTTGTACTTCAGTCGGCATTGTGCGCTTTGTATTTATTTCCGATGCCATTTCTGTGTTTCCTCGTCAATAAGAAGGTCCAAGGGATACAATAAACCTGAAGTGAAGCATCGGAATCTATAACTAGTGTCACAGAAATGGTTCAAAACATAGACAGTAAGAAGAATCAGTATTCTTGTAGTTAAGTTGGCATTGTGACTTTTGTATTTAATTCCGGTGTAATTTCTGTGTTTCATCGTCAACAAGAAGGTCCAAGGGATACAGTACACCTGAAGTGAAGCATCGGAATCTATAACTAGTGTCACAGAAATGGTTCACATCATAAACAGTATGAAGAGTCAGTCTTCTTGTACTTAAGTCAGCATTGTGCCCTTTCTATTTAATTCCGATGCAATTTCTGTGTTTCATCGTCAATATGAAGGTCAGAGTGATACAGTAAACCTGAAGTGAAGCATCGGAAACTATAACTAGTGTCACAGGAATGGTTCAAATCATAGACAGTAGGAAGAGTCAGTCTTCTAGTACTTGAGTCGGCATTGTGCCTTTTGCATTTAATTCCGATACAATTTCTGTGTTTCATCGTCAATAAGATGGTAAGAGGGATACAGTAAACCTGAAGTGAAGCATCGGAATCTATAACTAGTGTCACAGAAATGGTTCAAAACATTGACAGTAGGAAGAGTCAGTCTTCTCTTACTTAAGTCGGCATTGTGTCCTTTGTATTTAATTCCGATGCAATATCGGTGTTTCATCGTCAATAAGAAGGTCGGATGGTTACAGTAAACCTGAAGTGAAGCATCGGAATCTATAACTAGTGTCACAGGAATGGTTCAAACCATTGACGGTAGGAAGAGTCAGACTACTTGTACTTAAGTCGGCATTGTGCCTTTTCTATTTAATTAGGATGCAATTTCTGTGTTTCATCGTCAATAAGAAGGTCCAAGGGATACAGTAAACCTGAAGTGAGGCATCGGAATCCATAACTAGTGTCACAGGAAGGTTCAAAACATAGTCAGTAAGAAGAGTCAGTCTTCTTGTACTTAAGCCGGCATTGTGCCTTTTGTATTTAATTACAATGCAATTTCTGTGTTTCATCGTCAATAAGAAGGTCCAATTGAAGCAGTACACCTCAAGTGAAGCATCGGAATCTATAACTAGTGTCACAGGAATGGTTCAAGACATAGACAGTAAGAAGAGTCAGTCTTCTTGTACTTAAGTCGGCATTGTGCCTTTCGTATTTAATTCCGATGCAATTTCGGTGTTTCTTCGTCAATAAAAAGGTCCAAGGGATACAGTAAACCTGAAGTAAAGCATCGGAAGCTATAACTAGTGTCGCAGGATCGGTTGAAAACATAGACAGTATGAAGAGTCAGTCTTCTTGTACTTAAGTCGGCATTGTGCCTTTTCTATTTAATTCCGATGCAATTTCTGTGTTTCATCGTCAATAAGAAGGTCAGAGGGATACAGCAAACCTGAAGTGAAGTATCGGAATCTATAACTAGTGTCACAGGAATTTTTCATAACATAGACATTAGGAAGAGTCAGTCTTCTTGTACATAAGCCGGCATTGTGCCTTTGGTATAAAATTCCGATTCCATTTCTGTGTTTCATCATCAATAAAAAGGACGAAGGGATGCAGTACACCTGAAGTGAAGCATCGGAATTTATAACTAGTGTCACAGGAATGGTTCAAAACATAGACAGTAAGAAGAGTCAGTCGTCTTGTACTTAAGTCGGCATTGTGCCTTTCGTATTTAATTCCGATGCAATTTCGGTGTTTCATCGTGAATAAAAAGGTTCAAGGGATACAGTAAACCTCAAGTGAAGCATCGGAAGCTATAACTAGTGTCACAGGATCGGTTCAAAACATAGACAGTATGGAGAGACAGTCTTCTTGTACTTAAGTCGGCATTGTGCCTTTTCTATTTCATTCCGATGCAATAACTGTGTTCCATCGTCAATAAGAAGGTCCAAGGGATACAGTAAACCTGAAGTGAAGCATCGCAATCTATAACTAGTGTCACAGGAACGGTTCAAGACATAGTCAGTAAGAAGAGTCAGTCTTCTTGTACTTAAGTCGGCATTGTGCCTTTTCTGTTTAATTCCGATTCAATTTCTGTGTTTCATCGTCAATAAGAAGGTCAGAGGTATACAGTAAACCTGAAGTGAAGCATCGGAATCTATAACTAGTGTAACAGGAATGGTTCAAAACATAGACAGTAGGAAGAGTCAGTCTTCTTCTACTTAAGTCGGCATTGTGCCTTTTCTATTTAATTCCGATGCAATTTCTGTGTTTCGTGGTCAATAAAAAGGACCAAGGGATACAGTAAATCTGAAGTGAAGCATCGGAATCTATAACTAGTGTCACAGAAATTGTTCAAAGCATAGGCAGTATGAAGAGTCAGTCTTCTTGTACTTGAGTCGGCTTTGTGCGTTTTGTATTTAATTCCGATGCCATTTCTGTGATTCATCGTCAATAAGAATGTCCAAGGGATACAGTACACCTGAAGGGAAGCATCGGAATCTATGACTAGTGTCACAGGAATCGTTCAAATCATAAACAGTAAGAAGAGTCAGTCTTCTTGCACTTATGTCATCATTGTGCTCTTTCTATTTAATTCCGATGCAATTTCTGTGTTTCATCGTCAATACGAACGTCAGAGGGATACAGTAAACCTGAAGTGAAGAATCGGAATCTGTAACTAGTTTCACAGGAATGGTTCAAATCATAGGCAGTAGGAAGAGTCAGTCTTCTTGTACTTGATTCGGCATTGTGCCTTTTGCATTTAATTCCGATGCAATTTCTGTGTTTCATCGTCAATAAGAAGGTCAGAGGTATACAGTAAACCTGAAGTGAAGCATCGGAATCTTTAACTAGTGTCACAGGAATGGTACAAAACATAGACAGTAGGAAGAGTCAGTCTTCTTGTACTTAAGTCGGCATTGTGACTTTTGTAATTAATTCCGATGCAATATCTGTGTTTCATAGTCAATAAGAAGGTCCAAGGGATACAGTAAACCTGAAGTGAAGCATTAGAAGCTATAACTAGTGTCACAGGATCAGTTCAAAACATAGACAGTAAGATGAGTCAGTCTTCTTGTACATAAGTCGGCATTGTGCCTTTTGTATTTAATTCCGATTTAATTTCTGTGTTTCATCGTCAATAAGAAGGTCAGAGGGATACAGTAAACCTGAAGTGAAGCATCGGAATCTATAACTAGTGTCACAAGAATGGTTCAAAACATAGACAGTAGGAAGAGTCAGACTACTTGTACTTAAGTCGGCATTGTGCCTTTTCTAATTAATTCCGATGCAATTTCTGTGTTTCATCTTCAATAGGAAGGTCAGACGGGTACAGTAAACCTGAAGTCAAACATCGGAATCTATAACTAGTGTCACAGGAATGGTTGAAAACATAGACAGTAAGAAGAGTCACTCTTCTTGTACTTATGTCGGCAATGTGCCTCTCTACTTAATTCCGATGCAATTTCTGTGTTTCGTCGTCAATAAGAAGGTCAGAGGGATACAGTACACCTGAAGTGAAGCATCGGAATCTATAACTAGTGTCACAAGAACGGTTCAAAACATAGACAGTAGGAAGAGTCAGACTACTTGTACTTAAGTCGGCATTGTGCCTTTTCTAATTAATTCCGATGCAATTTCTGTGTTTCATCTTCAATAGGAAGGTCAGAGGGGTACAGTAAACCTGAAATCAAACATCGGAATCTATAACTAGTGTCACAGGAATGGTTCAAAACATAGACAGTAAGAAGAGTCAGTCTTCTTGTACTTATGTCGGCAATGTGCCTCTCTACTTAATTCCGATGCAATTTCTGTGTTTCGTCGTCAATAAGAAGGTCAGAGGGATACAGGAAACCTGAAGTGAAGCATCGGAATCTATAACTAGGGTCACAGGAATGGTTCACAACATAGACAGTAATAAGAGTCAGTCTTCTTGTACTTAAGTCGGCATTGTGCCTTTTGCATTTAATTCCTATGCCATTTCTGTGTTTCATCGTCAATAAGAAGGTCAGAAGGAAACAGTAAACCTGAAGTGAAGCATCGGAATCTATAACCAGTGTCACAGGAATGGTTCAAGACATAGACAGTAGGAAGAGTCAGTCTTCTTGTACTTAAGTCGGCATTGTGCCTTTTCTATTTAAATCCGATGCAATTTCTGTGTTTCATCGTCAATACGAAGGTCAGAGGGATACAGTAAACCAGAAGTGAAGCATCGGAATCTTTAACTAGTGTCACAGGAATGGTTAAAACATAGACAATAGGAAGGGTCAATCTTCTTTTACTCATGTCGGCATTGTGTTTTTCTATTCAATTCCGATGCAATTTCTGTTTATCGTAGTCAATATGAAGGTCCAAGTGATACAGTAAACCTGAAGTGAAGCATCGGAATCTATAACTAGTATCACATGAATGGTTCAAAACATAGACAGTAAGAAGAGTCGGTCCTCTTGTACTGAAGTCGGCATTGTGCTTTTTGCATCTAATTCAGATGCAATTTCTGTTTTTCATCGTCAATAAGAAGGTCAGAGGGATACAGTAAACCTAAAGTGAAGCATCGGAATCTATAACTAGTGTCACAGGAAGGGTTCAAAACATAGACAGTAGGAAGAGTCTGTCTTCTTGTACTTGAGTCGGCATTGTGCCTTTTGTATTTAATTACGATGCAATTTCTGTGTATCATCGTCAATAAGAAGGTCAGAGGGATACAGTAAACCTGAAGTGAAGCATCGGAATCTATAACTAGTGTCACAGGAATTGTTCAAAACATAGACAGTAGGAAGAGTCAGACTACTTGTACTTAAGTCGGCATTGTGCATTTTGTATTTAATTCCGTTGCAATTTGTGTGTTTCATCGTCAATAAGAAGGTCCAAGGGATACAGTAAACCTGAAGTGAGGCATCGGAATCTATAACTAGTGTCACGGGAATGGTTCAAAACATAGTCAGTAAGAGGAGACAGTCTTCTTGTACTTAAGTCGGCATTGCGCCTTTTGTATTTAATTCCGATGCAATTTCTGTGTTTCATCGTCCATAAGAAGGTCAGAGGGTTACAGTAGACCTGAAGTGAAGCATCGGAATGAATAACTAGTGTCACAGGAATGGATCAAAGCATAGACAGTAGGAAGAGTCAGTCTTCTTGTACTTGAGTCGGCATTGTGCCTTTTGTATTTAATTCCGATGCAATTTCTGTGTTTCATCGTCAATAAGAAGGTCTGAGGGTTACAGTAAATCTGAAGTGAAGCATCGGAATCTATAACTAGTGTCACAAGAACGGTTCAAAACATAGACAGTAGGATGGGTCAGGCTTCTTGTACTTAAGTGGGCATTGTGACATTTCTATTTAATTCCGATGCAATTTCTGTGTTTCGTCGTCAATACGAAGGTCCAAGGGATACAGTAAACCTGAAGTGAAGCATCGGAGTCTATAACGTGTGTCACAGGAATGGTTCAAAACATAGACAGTAAGAAGAGTAAGTCTTCTTGTACTTAAGTCGGCATTGTGCCTTTTCTATTTAATTCCGATGCCATGTCTGTGTTTCATCTTCAATAGGAAGGTCAGAGGGGTACAGTAAAACTGAAGTCAAACATCGGAATCTATAACTAGTGTCACAGGAATGGTTCAAAACATAGACACTAAGAAGAGTCAGTCTTCTAGTACTTATGTCGGCATTGTGCCTTTTCTATTTCATTCCGATGCCATTTCTTAGTTTCATCGTCAATACGAACGTCAGAGGGATACAGTAAACCTGAAGTGAAGAATCGGAATCTATAACTAGTTTCACAGGAATGGTTCAAAACATAGACAGTAAGAAGAGTCAGTCGTCTTGTACTTAAGTCGGCATTGTGCCTTTCGTATTTAATTCCGATGCAATTTCGGTGTTTCATCGTCAATAAAAAGGTCCAAGGGATACAGTAAACCTGAAGTAAGGCATCGGAAGCTATAACTAGTGTCACATGATCTGTTCAAAACATTGACAGTATGGAGAGACAGTCTTCTTGTACTTAAGTCGGCATTGTGCCTTTTCTATTTCATTCCGATGCAATAACTGTGTTCCATCGTCAATAAGATGGTCAGAGGGACAAAGTAAATCTGAAGTGAAGCATCGGAATCTATAACTAGTGTCACAGGAATGGTTCAAAGCATAGTCAGTAAGAAGAGTCAGTCTTCTTGTACTTAAAACGGCATTCTGCCTTTTGTATTTAATTCCGATGCAATTTCTGTGTTTCATCGGCAATAATAAGGTCCAAGGGATACAGTAAACCTGAAGTGAAGCTTCGCAATCTATAACTAGTGTCACAGGAACGGTTCAAAACATAGTCAGTAAGAAGAGTCGGTCTTCTTGTACTTAAGTCGGCATTGTGCCTTTTCTGTTTAATACCGATGCAATTTCTGTGTTTCATCGTCAATAAGAAGGTCAGAGGTATACAGTAAACCTGAAGTGACGCATCGGAATCTATAACTAGTGTAACAGGAATGGTTCAAAACATAGACAGTAGGAAGAGTCAGTCTTCTTCTACTTAAGTCGGCATTGTGCCTTTTCTATTTAATTCCGATGCAATTTCTGTGTTTCGTGGTCAATAAAAAGGTCCAAGGGATACAGTAAATCTGAAGTGAAGCATCGGAATCTATAACTAGTGTCACAGAAATTGTTCAAAGCATAGACAGTATGAAGAGTCAGTCTTCTTTACTTGAGTCGGCTTTGTGCGTTTTGTATTTAATTCCGATGCCATTTCTGTGATTCATCGTCAATAAGAATGTCCAAGGGATACAGTACACCAGAAGGGAGGCATCGGAATCTATGACTAGTGTCACTGGAATTGTTAAAATCATAAACAGTAAGAAGAGTCAGTCTTCTTGCACTTATGTCAGCATTGTGCTCTTTCTATTTAATTCCGATGCAATTTCTGTGTTTCATCGTCAATAAGAAGGTCAGATGGATACAGTGAACCTGAAGTGAAGAATCGGAATCTATAACTAGTGTCACAGAAATGATTTTAAACTTAGACAGTAAGAAAAGTCACTCTTCTTGTACTTAAGTCGGCATTGTGCCTTTTGTATTTAATTCCGATTTAATTTCTGTGTTTCATCGTCAATAAGAAGGTCAGAGGGATACAGTAAACCTGCAGTGAAGCATCAGAATCTATAACTAGTGTCACAGAAAGGTTCAAAAAATACAGAGTAGGAAGAGTACTCTTCTTGTACTTAAGTCGGCATTGTGCCTTTTCTATTTAATTCCGATGCAATTTCTGTGTTTCGTAGTCAATAAGAAGGTCCAAGGGATACAGTAAACCAAAGTGAAGCATCGGAATCTTTAACTAGTGTCACAGGAATGGTTCAAATCATAGACAGTAAGATGAGTTAATCCTCTTGTACTTAAGTCAGCATTGTGACTTTTCTATTTAATTTTGATGCAATTTCTGTGTTTCATCGTCAATAAGAAGGTCCAAGTGATACAGTAAACCTGAAGTGAAGCATCGGAATCTATAACTAGTGTCACAAGAACGGTTCAAAACATAGACAGTAGGAAGAGTCAGACTACTTGTACTTAAGTCGGCATTGTGCGTTTTCTAATTAATTCCGATGCAATTTCTGTGTTTCATCTTCAATAGGAAGTTCAGAGGGGTACAGTAAACCTGAAGTCAAACATTGGAATCTATAACTAGTGTCACAGGAATGGTTCAAAACATAGACAGTAAGAAGAGTCAGTCTTCTTGGACTTATGTCAGCAATGTGCCTCTCTCCATAATTCCGATGCAATTTCTGTGTTTCGTCGTCAATAGGAAGGTCAGAGGGGTACAGGAAACCTGAAGTGAAGCATCGGAATCTATAACTATGGTCACAGGAATGGTTCACAACGTAGACAGTAATAAGAGTCAGTCTTCTTGCACTTAAGTCGGCATTGTGCCTTTTGCATTTAATTCCTATGCAATTTCTGGGTTTCATCGTCAATAAGAAGGTCAGAGGGATACAGTGAACCTGAAGTGAAGCATCGGAATCTATAACCAGTGTCACAGGAATGGTTCAAAACATAGACAGTAGGAAGAGTCAGTCTTCTTGTACTTAAGTCGGCATTGTGCCTTTTCTATTTAAATCCGATGCAATTTCTGTGTTTCATCGTCAATACGAAGGTCAGAGGGATACAGTAAACCTGAAGTGAAGCATCGGAATCTATAACTAGTATCACATGAATGGTTCAAGACATAGACAGTAGGAAGAGTCAGACTACTTGTACTTAATTCGGCATTAAGCCTTTTGTATTTAATTCCGTTGCAATTTGTGTGTTTCATCGTCAATAAGAAGGTCCAAGGGATACAGTAAACCTGAAGTGAAGCATCGGAATGAATAACTAGTGTCACAGGAATGGATCAAAACATAGACAGTAGGAAGAGTCAGTCTTCTCGTACTTGAGTCGGCATTGTGCCTTTTGTATTTATTTCCGATGCAAATTCTGTGTTTCATCGTCAATAAGAAGGTCTGAGGGATACAGTAAACCTGTAGTGAAGCATCGGAATCTATAACTAGTGTCACAGGAATGGTTCAAAACATAGACAGTAGGAAGAGTCAGACTACTTGTACCTAAGTCGGCATTGTGCCTTTTGTATTTAATTCCGATGAATTTCTGTGTTTCATCATCAAAAAGAATGTCAGAGGGATACAGTAAACCTGAAGTGAAGCATCGGAATCTATAACAAGTGTCACAGGAGCTGTTCAGAACTTAGACAGTAAGAAGAGTCAGTCGTCTTGTACTTAAATCCGCATTGTGCCATTTATATTTAATTCCGATGCAATTTCTGTGATTCATCGTCAATAAGAAGGTCAGAGGGATATAGTAAACCTGAAGTGAAGCGTCGGAACCTATAACTAGTGTCACAGGAATGGTTCAAAACATAGACAGTAGGATGGGTCAGGCTTCTTGTACTTAAGTCAGCATTGTGCAATTTCTATTTAATTCCGATGCAATTTCTGTGTTTCGTCGTCAATACGAAGCTCCAAGGGGTACAGTAAACCTGAAGTGAAGCATCGGAGTCTATAACGAGTGTCACAGGAATGGTTCAAAACATAGACAGTAGGAAGAGTCAGTCTTCTTGTACTTGAGTCGGCATTGTGCCTTTTGTATTTAATTCCAATGCAATTTCTGTGTTTCATCGTCAATAAGAAGGTCAGAGGGATACAGTAAACCTGAAGTGAAGCATCGGAGTCTATTACTAGTGTCACAAGAATGGTTCAAAACATAGACAGTAGGAAGAGTCTGTCTTCTTGTACTTAAGTCGGCATTGTGCCTTTTCTATTTAATTCCGATGCAATTTCTGTGTTTCATCGTTAATACGAAGGTCAGAGGGATACAGCAAACCTGAAGTGTAGCATCGGAGTCTATAACTAGTGTCACAGGAATGGTTCAAACCATAGACAATAGGAAGGGTCAATCATTTTTACTCAAGTCGGCATTGTGCCTTTTCTATTTACTTCCGATGCAATTTCTGTGTTTCGTAGTCAATATGAAGGTCCAAGGGATACAGTAAACCTGAAGTGAAGCATCGGAATCTATAACTAGTGTCACAAGAATGGTTCAAAACATAGACAGTAAGAAGAGTCGGTCCTCTTGTTCTGAAGTCGGCATTGTGCTTTTTGTATCTAATTCAGATGCAATTTCTGTGTTTCATCGTCAATACGAAGGTCAGAGAGATACAGTAAACCTGAGGTGAAGCATCGGAATCTATAACTAGTGTCACAGGAATGGTTCAAATATAGACCGTAGGAAGAGTCAGTCTTCTTGTACTTTAGTCGGCATTGTGCCTCTTCTACTTAATTCCGATGCAACTTCTGTGTTTCGTCGTCAGTAAGAAGGTCAGAGGCATACAGTAAACCTGAAGTGAAGCATCGGAATCTATAACTAGGGTCACAGGAATGGTTCAAAACATAGACAGTAATAAGAGTCAGTCTTCTTGTACTTAAGTCGGCATTGTGCCTTTTGTATTTAATTCCTATGCAATTTCTGTGTTTCATCGTCAATAAGAGGGTCAGAGGGATACAGTAAACCCGAAGTGAAGCATCGGAATCTATAACCAGTGTCACAGGAATGGTTCAAAACATAGACAGTAGGAAGAGTCATTCTTCTTGTACACAAGTCGGCATTGTGACTTTCGTATTTAATTCCGATGCAATTTCTGTGTTTCATCGTCAATAAGAAGGTCAGAGGGATACAGTAAACCTGAAGTGAAGCATCGGAATCTATAACTAGTGTCACAGGAATGGTTCAAAACATAGACAGTAGGAAGAGTCAGACTACTTGTACTTAAGTCGGCATTGTGCCTTTTGTATTTAATTTCGATGCAATTTGTCTGTTTCATCGTCAATAAGATGGTCCAAGGGATACAGTAAACCTGAAGTGAGGCATCGGAATCCCTAACTAGTGTCACGGGAATGGTTCAAAACATAGTCAGTAAGAGGAGTCAGTCTTCTTGTACTTAAGTCGGCATTGTGCCTTTTGTATTTACTTCCGATGCAATTTCTGTGTTTCTTCGTCAATAAGGAGGTCCAAGGGATACAGTAAACCAAAGTGAAGCATCGGAATCTATTACTAGTGTCACAGGAATGGTTCAAAACATAGACAGTAAGAAGAGTCGGTTCTCTTGTACTGAAGTCGGCATTGTGTTTTTTGAATCTAATTCAGATGCAATTTCTGTTTTCATCGTCAATAAGAAGGTCAGAGAGATACAGTAAACCTGAGGTGAAGCATCGGAATCTAAAACTAGTGTCACAGGAATTGTTCAAAACATAGACTGTAGGAAGAGTCAGTCTTCTTGTACTTAAGTCGGCATTGTGCCTCTTCTACTTAATTCCGATGTAATTTCTGTGTTTCGTCGTCAATAAGAAGGTCAGAGGGATACAGTAAACCTGAAATGAAGCATCGGAACGAATAACTAGGGTCACAGGAATGGTTCACAACATAGACAGTAACAAGAGTCAGTCTTCTTGTACTTAAGTCGGGATTGTGCCATTTGCATTTAATTCCTATGCAATTTCTGTGTTTCATCGTCAATAAGAAGGTCAGAGGGATACAGTTAACCTGAAGTGAAGCATCGGAATCTATAACCAGTGTTACAGGAATGGTTCAAAACATAGACAGTAGGAAGAGTCAGACTTCTTGTACTTAAGTCGGCATTGTGCCTTTTCTATTTAATTCCGATGCAATTTGTGTGTTTCATCGTCAATACGAAGGTCAGAGGGATACAGTAAACCTGAAGTGAAGCATCGGAATCTATAACTAGTGTCACAGGAATGGTTCAAAACATAGTCAGTAAGAAGAGTCAGTCTTCTTGTACTTAAGTAGGCATTGTGCCTTTTTATTGAATTCCAATGCAATTTCTGTGTTTCATCGTCAATAAGAAGGTCAGAGGGATACAGTAAACCTGAAGTGAAGCATCGGAATCTATAACTAGTGTCACAGGAATGGTTCAAAACACAGTCAGTAAGAAGAGTCAGTTTTCTTGTACTTAAGTCGGCATTGTACCTTTTGTATTTAATTCCGACGCAATTTCTGTGTTTCATCGTCAATAAGAAAGTACAAGGGATACAGTACACCTGAAGTGAAGCATCGGAAACTCTAACTAGTGTCACAGAAATGGTTCAAATCATAGACAGTAAGATGAGTCAGTCTTCTTGTACTTAAGGCAGCATTGTGCATTTTCTATTTAATTCGGATGCAATTTCTGTGTTTCATCGTCAATAAGAAGGTCAGAGGGATACAGTAAACCTGAAGTGAAGCATCGGAATCTATAACTAGTGTCACAGGAATGGTTCAAAACGTAGACAGTAGGAAGAGTCAGTCTTCTTGTACTTGAGTCGGCATTGTGCCTCTTGTATTTAATTCCGATGCAATTTCTGTGCTTCATCGTCAATAAGAAGGCCAGAGAGATACAGTAAACCTGAAGTGAGGCATCGGAATATATAACTAGTGTCACAGGAATGGTTCAAAACATAGTCAGTAAGAGGAGACAGTCTTCTTGTACTTAAGTCGGCATTGTGCCTTTTGTATTTAATTCCGATGCAATTTCTGTGTTTCATCGTCAATAAGAAGGTCAGAGGGATACAGTAAACCTGAAGTGAAGCATCGGAATGAATAACTAGTGTCACAGGAATGGATCAAAACATAGACAGTAGGAAGAGTCAGTCTTCTTGTACTTGAGTCGGCATTGTGCCTTTTGTATTTAATTCCGATGCAAATTCTGTGTTACATCGTCAATAAGAAGGTCTGAGGGATACAGTAAACCTGTAGTGAAGCATCGGAATCTATAACTAGTGTCACAGGAATGGTTCAAAACATAGACAGTAGGAAGAGTCAGACTACATGTACTTAAGTCGGCATTGTGCCTTTTGTATTTAATTCCGATGAATTTCTGTGTTTCATCATCAAAAAGAAAGTCAGAGGGATACAGTAAACCTGAAGTGATGCATCGGAATCTATAACAAGTGTCACAGGAGCTGTTCAGAACTTTGACAGTAAGAAGAGTCAGTCGTCTTGTACTTAAATCCGCATTGTGCCATTTCTATTTAATTCCGATGCAATTTCTGTGTTTCATCGTCCATAAGAATGTCAGAGGGATATAGTAAACCTGAAGTGAAGCGTCGGAACCTATAACTAGTGTCACAGGAATGGTTCAAAACATAGACAGTAGGATGGGTCAGGCTTCTTGTACTTAAGTCAGCATTGTGCCATTTCTATTTAATTCCGATGCAATTTCTGTGTTTCGTCGTCAATACGAAGATCCAAGGGATACAGTAGACCTGAAGTGAAGCATCGGAGTCTATAACGAGTGTCACCGGAATGGTTCAAAACATAGACAGTAGGAAGAGTCAGTCTTCTTGTACTTATGTCGGCATTGTGCCTTTTCTATTTCATTCCGATGCCATTTCGGTGTTTCATCGTCAATAAGATGGTCAGAGAGATACAGTAAACCTGAAATGAAGCATCGGAATCTATAACTAGTGTCACAGGAATGATTCATAACATAGATAGTAGGAAGAGTCAGTCTTCTTGTACTTAAGTCGGCATTGTGCCTTTTGTATTTAATTCCGATGCAATTTCTGTGTTTCGTCGTCAATAAGAAGATCAAGGGATACAGTAAACCTGAAGTGAAACATAGGACTCTATAACTAATGTCACAGGAATGGTTCAAAACGTAGACAGTAATATGAGTCAGTCTTTTGTGCATAAGTCGGCATTGTGCCTTTTGTATTTAATTCCGATGCAATTTCTGTGTTTCATCGTCAATAAGAAGGTCAGAGGGATACAGTAAACCTGAAGTGAAGCATCGGAGACTATAACTAGTGTCACAAGAATGGTTCAAAACATAGACAGTAGGAAGAGTCTGTCCTCTTGTACTGAAGTCGGTATTGTGCCTTTTCTATTTAATTCCGATGCAATTTCTGTGTTTAATCGTTAATACGAAGGTCAGAGGGATACAGTAAACCTGAAGTGTAGCATCGGAGTCTATAACTAGTGTCACAGGAATGGTTCAAACCATAGACATTAGGAAGGGTCAATGATTTTTTCTCAAGTCGGCATTGAGCCTTTTCTATTTACTTCCGATGCAATTTCTGTGTTTCGTAGTCAATATGAAGGTCCAAGGGATACAGTAAACCTGAAGTGAAGCATCGGAATCTATAACTAGTGTCACAAGAATGGTTCAAAACATAGACAGTAAGAAGAGTCGGTCCTCTTGTACTGAAGTCGGCATTGTGCTTTTTGTATCTAATTCAGATGCAATTTCTGTGTTTCATCGTCAATACGAAGGTCAGAGAGATACAGTAAACCTGAGGTGAAGCATCGGAATCTATAACTAGTGTCACAGGAATGGTTCAAAAATAGACCGTAGGAAGAGTCAGTCTTCTTGTACTTTAGTCGGCATTGTGCCTCTTCTACTTAATTCCGATGCAACTTCTGTGTTTCGTCGTCAGTAAGAAGGTCAGAGGCATACAGTAAACCTGAAGTGAAGCATCGGAATCTATAACTAGGGTCACAGGAATGGTTCAAAACATAGACAGTAATAAGAGTCAGTCTTCTTGTACTTAAGTCGGCATTGTGCCTTTTGTATTTAATTCCTATGCAATTTCTGTGTTTCATCGTCAATAAGAGGGTCAGAGGGATACAGTAAACCTGAAGTGAAGCATCGGAATCAATAACCAGTGTCACAGGAATGGTTCAAAACATAGACAGTAGGAAGAGTCATTCTTCTTGTACACAAGTCGGCATTGTGACTTTCGTATTTAATTCCGATGCAATTTCTGTGTTTCATCGTCAATAAGAAGGTCAGAGGGATACAGTAAACCTGAAGTGAAGCATAGGAATCTATAACTAGTGTCACAGAATGGTTCGAAATATAGAGAGTCGGAAGAGTCAGTCTTCTTGTACTTAAGTCGGCATTGTGCCCATTGTATTTAATTCCGATGCAATTTGTCTGTTTCATCGTCAATAAGATGGTCCAAGGGATACAGTAAACCTGAAGTGAGGCATCGGAATCTATAACTAGTGTCACGGGAATGGTTCAAAACATAGTCAGTAAGAGGAGTCAGTCTTCTTGTACTTAAGTCGGCATTTGCCTTTTGTATTTACTTCCGATGCAATTTCTGTGTTTCTTCGTCAATAAGAAGGTCCAAGGGATACAGTAAACCTGAAGTGAAGCATCGGAATCTATAACTAGTGTCACAGAATGGTTCGAAATATAGAGTGTCGGAAGAGTCAGTCTTCTTGTACTTAAGTCGGCATTGTGCCTTTTGTATTTAATTCCGATGCAATTTCTGTGTTTCGTAGTCAATACGAAGGTCCAAGGGATACCGTAAACCAAAGTGAAGCATCGGAATCTATTACTAGTGTCACAGGAATGGTTCAAAACATAGACAGGAAGAAGAGTCGGTTCTCTTGTACTGAAGTCGGCATTGTGTTTTTTGAATCTAATTCAGATGCAATTTCTGTTTTCATCGTCAATATGAAGGTCAGAGAGATACAGTAAACCTGAGGTGAAGCATCGGAATCTAAAACTAGTGTCACAGGAATTGTTCAAAACATAGACTGTAGGAAGAGTCAGGCTTCTTGTACTTAAGTCGGCTTTGTGCCTCTTCTACTTAATTCCGATGTAATTTCTGTGTTTCGTCGTCAATAAGAAGGTCAGAGGGATACAGTAAACCTGAAGTGAAGCATCGGAATGAATAACTAGGGTCAAAGGAATGGTTCACAACATAGACTGTAACAAGAGTCAGACTTCTTGTACTTGAGTCGGGATTGTGCCATTTGCATTTAATTCCTATGCAATTTCTGTGTTTCATCGTCAATAAGAAGGTCAGAGGGATACAGTTAACCTGAAGTGAAGCATCGGAATCTATAACCAGTGTTACAGGAATGGTTCAAAACATAGACAGTAGGAAGAGTCAGACTTCTTGTACTTAAGTCGGCATTGTGCCTTTTCTATTTAATTCCGATGCAATTTGTGTGTTTCATCGTCAATACGAAGGTCAGAGGGATACAGTAAACCTGAAGTGAAGCATCGGAATCTATAACTAGTGTCACAGGTTGGTTCAAAACATAGTCAGTAAGAAGAGTCAGTCTTCTTGTACTTAAGTTGGCATTGTGCCTTTTTATTGAATTCCAACGCAATTTCTGTGTTTCATCGTCAATAAGAAGGTCAGAGGGATATAGTAAACCTGAAGTGAAGCATCGGAATCTATAACTAGTGTCACAGGAATGGTTCAAAACACAGTCTGTAAGAAGAGTCAGTCTTCTTGTACTTAAGTCGGCATTGTACCTTTTGTATTTAATTCCGACGCAATTTCTGTGTTTCATCGTCAATAAGAAAGTACAAGGGATACAGTACACCTGAAGTGAAGCATCGGATACTCTAAGTAGTGTCACAGAAATGGTTCAAATCATAGACAGTAAGATGAGTCAGTCTTCTTGTACTTAAGGCAGCATTGTGCATTTTCTATTTAATTCGGATGCAATTTCTGTGTTTCATCGTCAATAAGAAGGTCAGAGGGATACAGTAAACCTGAAGTGAAGCATCGGATTCTATAACTAGTGTCACAGGAATGGTTCAATCCGTAGACAGTAGGAACAGTCAGTCTTCTTGTACTTGAGTCGGCATTGTGCCTTTTGTATTTAATTCCGATGCAATTTCTGTGCTTCATCGTCAATAAGAAGGCCAGAGGGATACAGTAAACCTGAAGTGAAGCATCGGAATCTATAACTAGTGTCACAGGAATGGTTCAAAACATAGACAGTAGGAAGAGTCAGACTACTTGTACTTAAGTCGGTATTGTGCATTTTGTATTTAATTCCGATGCAATTTGTGTGTTTCATCGTCAATAAGAAGGTCCAAGGGTTACAGTAAACCTGAAGTGAGGCAACGGAATCTATAACTAGTGTCACGGGAATGGTTCAAAATATAGTCAGTAATAAGAGTCAGTCTTCTTGTACTTCAGTCGGCATTGTGCCTTTTCTATTTAATTCCGATGCAATAACTGTGTTCCATCTTCAATAAGAAGGTCAAAGGGACACAGTAAACCTGAAGTGAAGCATCGGAAGCTATAACTAGTGTCACAGGATCGGTTCAAAACATAGACAGTATGGAGAGACAGTCTTCTTGTACTTAAGTCGGCATTGTGCCCTATCTATTTCATTCCGATGCAATAACTGTGTTCCATCGTCAATAAGAAGGTCAGAGGGACACAGTAAACCTGAAGTGAAGCATCGGAATCTATAACTAGTGTCACAGGAATGGTTCAAAGCATAGTCAGTAAGAAGAGTCAGTCTTCTTGTACTTAAAACCGCATTCTGCCTTTTGTATTTAATTCCGATGCAATTTCTGTGTTTCATCGTCAATAAGAAGGTCAGAGGGATACAGTAAACCTGAAGTGAAGCATCGGAATCTATAACCAGTGTTACAGGAATGGTTCAAAACATAGACAGTAGGAAGAGTCAGACTTCTTGTACTTAAGTCGGCATTGTGCCTTTTCTATTTAATTCCGATGCAATTTCTGTGTTTCATCGTCAATAAGAAGGTCAGAGGTATACAGTAAACCTGAAGTGAAGCATCGGAATCTATAACTATTGTAACAGGAATGGTTCAAAACATAGACAGTAGGAAGAGTCAGTCCTCTTCTACTTAAGTCGGCATTGTGCATTTTCTATTTAATTCCGATGCAATTTCTGTGTTTCGTGGTCAATAAAAAGGTCCAAGGGATACAGTAAATCTGAAGTGAAGCATCGGAATCTATAACTAGTGTCACAGAAAATGTTCAAAACATAGACAGTATGAAGAGTCAGTCTTCTTGTACTTGAGTCGGATTTGTGCGTTTTGTATTTAATTCCGATTCCATTTCTGTGATTCATCGTCAATAAGAATGTCCAAGGGAAGCATCGGAATCTATGACTAGTGTCACAGGAATTGTTCAAATCATAAACAGTAAGAAGAGTCAGTCTTCTTGCACTTATGTCAGCATTGTGCTCTTTCAATTTAATTCCGATGCAATTTCTGTGTTTCATCGTCAATAGGAACGTCAGAGCCATACAGTAAACCTGAAGTGAAGAATCGGAATCTAAAACTAGTGTCACAGGAATGGTTCAAATCATAGGCAGTAGGAAGAGTCAGTCTTCTTGTACTTGTGTCGGCATTGTGCCTTTTGCATTTAATTCCGATGCAATTTCTGTGTTTCATCGTCAATAAGAAGGTCAGAGGTATACAGTAAACCTGAAATGAAGCATCGGAATCTATAACTAGTGTCACAGGAATAGTTCAAATCATAGACAGTAAGATGAGTCAATCCTCTTGTACTTAAGTCAGCATTGTGCCTTTTCTATTTAATTTCGATGCAATTTCTGTGTTTCATCGTCAATAAGAAGGTCCAAGGGATACAGGAAACCTGAAGTGAAGCATCAGAAGCTATAACTAGTGTCACAGGATCAGTTCAAAACATAGACAGTAAGATGAGTCAGTCTTCTTGTACTTAAGTCGCCATTGTGCCTTTTGTATTTAATTCCGATTTAATTTCTGTGTTTCATCGTCAATAAGAAGGTCAGAGGGATACAGTAAACCTGAAGTGAAGCATCGGAATCTATAACTAGTGTCACAAGAATGGTTCAAAACATAGACAGTAGGAACAGTCAGACTACTTGTACTTAAGTCGGCATTGTGCCTTTTCTAATTAATTCCGATGCAATTTCTGTGTTTCATCTTCAATAGGAAGGTCAGAGGGGTACAGTAAACCTGAAGTCAAACATCGGAATCTGTAACTAGTGTCACAGGAATGGTTGAAAACATAGACAGTAAGAAGAGTCACTCTTCTTGTACTTATGTCGCCAATGTGCCTCTCTACTTAATTCCGATGCAATTTCTGTGTTTCGTCGTCAATAAGAAGGTCAGAGGGATGCAGTACACCTGAAGTGAAGCATCGGCATCTATAACTAGTGTCACAGAAAGGTTCAAAATATAGAGAGTAGGAAGAGTACTCTTCTTGTACTTAAGTCGGCATTGTGCCTTTTCTATTTAATTCCGATGCAATTTCTGTGTTTCGTAGTCAATAAGAAGGTCCATGGGATACAGTACACCAAAGTGAAGCATCGGAATCTTTAACTAGTGTCACAGGAATAGTTCAAAACATAGACAATAAGAAGAGTCGGTCCTGTTGTACTGAAGTCAGCATTGTGCTTTTTGAATCTAATTCAGATGCAATTTCTGTGTTTAATCGTCAATAAGAAGGTCAGCGGGATACCGTAAACCTGAAGTGAAGCATCGGAATCTATAACTAGTGTCACAGGAATAGTTCAAATCATAGACAGTAAGATGAGTCAATCCTCTTGTACTTAAGTCAGCATTTTGCCTTTTCTGTTTAATTTCGATGCAATTTCTGTGTTTCATCGTCAATAAGAAGGTCCAAGTGATACAGTAAACCTGAAGTGAAGCATCGGAATCTATAACTAGTTTCGCAAGAATGGTTCAAAACATAGACAGTAGGAAGAGTCAGACTACTTGTACTTAAGTCGGCATTGTGCCTCTTCTAATTAATTCCGATGCAATTTCTGTGTTTCATCTTCAATAGGAAGGTCAGAGGGGTACAGTAAACCTGAATTCAAACATCGGAATCCATAACTAGTGTCACAGGAATGGTTCAAAACATAGACAGTAATAAGAGTCAGTCTTCTTGTACTTATGTCGGCAATGTGCCTCTCTACTTAATTCCGATGCAATTTCTGTGTTTCGTCGACAATAAGAAGGTCAGAGGGATACAGGAAAGCATCGGAATCTATAACTAGGGTCACAGGAATGGTTCACAACATAGACAGTAATAAGAGTCAGTCTTCTTGTACTTAAGACGGCCTTGTGCCTTTTGCATTTAATTCCTATGCAATTTCTGTGTTTCATCGTCAATAAGAAGGTCAGAGGTATACAGTAAACCTGAAGTGAAGCATCGGAATCTATAACTATTGTAACAGGAATGGTTCAAAACATAGACAGTAGGAAGAGTCAGTCCTCTTCTACTTAAGTCGGCATTGTGCATTTTCTATTTAATTCCGATGCAATATCTGTGTTTCGTGGTCAATAAAAAGGTCCAAGGGATACAGTAAATCTGAAGTGAAGCATCGGAATCTATAACTAGTGTCACAGAAAATGCTCAAAACATAGACAGTATGAAGAGTCAGTCTTCTTGTACTTGAGTTGGATTTGTGCGTTTTGTATTTAATTCCGATTCCATTTCTGTGATTCATCGTCAATAAGAATGTCCAAGGGAAGCATCGGAATCTATGACTAGTGTCACAGGAATTGTTCAAATCATAAACAGTAAGAAGAGTCAGTCTTCTTGCACTTATGTCAGCATTGTGCTCTTTCTATTTAATTCCGATGCAATTTCTGTGTTTCATCGTCAATACGAACGTCAGAGCCATACAGTAAACCTGAAGTGAAGAATCGGAATCTAAAACTAGTGTCACAGGATTGGTTCAAATCATAGGCAGTAGGAAGAGTCAGTCTTCTTGTACTTAAGTCGGCATTGTGCCTTTTCTATTTAAATCCGATGCAATTTCTGTGTTTCATCGTCAATACGAAGGTCAGAGGGATACAGTAAACCAAACGTGAAGCATCGGAATCTATAACTAGTGTCACAGGAATGGTTAAAACATAGACAATAGGAAGGGTCGGTCCTCTTGTACTGAAGTCGGCATTGTGCTTTTTGTATCTAATTCAGATGCAATTTCTGTGTTTCATCGTCAATAAGAAGGTGAGAGGGATACAGTAAACCTGAGGTGAAGCATCGGAATCTATAACTAGTGTCACAGGAATGGTTCAAAACATAGACAGTAGGAAGAGTCAGTCTTCTTGTACTTGAGTCGGCATGGTGCCTTTTGTATTTAATTCCGATGCAATTTCTGTGTTTCATCGTCAATAAGAAGGTCAGAGGGATACAGTAAACCTGAAGTGAAGCATCGGAATCTATAACTAGGGTCACAGGAATGGTTCAAAACATAGACAGTAATAAGAGTCAGTCTTCTTGTACTTAAGTCGGCATTGTGCCTTTTGTATTTAATTCCTATGCAATTTCTGTGTTTCATCGTCAATAAGAGGGTCAGAGGGATACAGTAAACCTGAAGTGAAGCATCGGAATCTATAACCAGTGTCACAGGAATGGTTCAAAACATAGACAGTAGGAAGAGTCATTCTTCTTGTACACAAGTCGGCATTGTGACTTTCGTATTTAATTCCGATGCAATTTCTGTGTTTCATCGTCAATAAGAAGGTCAGAGGGATACAGTGAACCTGAAGTGAAGCATCGGAATCTATAACTAGTGTCACAGGAATGGTTCAAATCATAGACAGTAGGAAGAGTCAGACTACTTGTACTTAAGTCGGCATTGTGCCTTTTGTATTTAATTCCGATGCAATTTGTCTGTTTCATCGTCAATAAGATGGTCCAAGGGATACAGTAAACCTGAAGTGAGGCATCGGAATCTATAACTAGTATCACGGGAATGGTTCAAAACATAGTCAGTAAGAGGAGTCAGTCTTCTTGTACTTGAGTCGGCATTGTGCCTTTTGTATTTAATTCCGATGCAATTTCTGTGTTTCTTCGTCAATAAGAAGGTCCAAGGGATACAGTAAACCTGAAGTGAAGCATCGGAATCTATAACTAGTGTCACAGGAATGCTTCAAAACATAGACAGTAATAAGAGTCAGTCTTCTTGTACTTAAGTCGGCATTGTGCCTTTTGTATTTAATTCCGATGCAATTTCTGTGTTTCATCGTCAACAAGAATGTCACAGGGATACAGTAAACCTGAAGTGAAGCATAGGAATCTATAACTAGTGTCACAGAATGGTTCGAAATATAGAGAGTAGGAAGAGTCAGTCTTCTTGTACTTAAGTCGGCATTGTGCCTTTTGTATTTAATTCCGATGCAATTTCTGTGTTTCGTAGTCAATAAGAAGGTCCAAGGGATACAGTAAACCAAAGTGAGGCATCGGAATCTATTAATAGTGTGACAGGAATGGGTCAAAACATAGACAGTAAGAAGAGTCGGTTCTCTTGTACTGAAGTCGGCATTGTGCTTTTTGAATCTAATTCAGATGCAATTTCTGTTTTCATCGTCAATAAGAAGGTCAGAGAGATACAGTAAACCTGAGGTGAAGCATCGGAATCTAAAACTAGTGTCACAGGATTTGTTAAAAACATAGACTGTAGGAAGAGTCAGTCTTCTTGTACTTAAGTCGGCATTGTGCCTCTTCTACTTAATTCCGATGCAATTTCTGTGTTTCATCGTCAATAAGAAGGTCAGAGGGATACAGTTAACCTGAAGTGAAGCATGGGAATCTATAACCAGTGTTACAGGAGTGGTTCAAAACATAGACAGTAGGAAGAGTCAGTCTTCTTGTACTTAAGTCGGCATTGTGCCTTTTCTATTTAATTCCGATGCAATTTATGTGTTTCATCGTCAATACGAAGGTCAGAGGGATACAGTAAACCTGAAGTGAAGCATCGGAATCTATAACTAGTGTCACAGGATAGGTTCAAAACATAGACAATAGGAAGGGTCATTCTTCTTTTACTCAAGTCGGCATTGTGCCTTTTCTATTTAATTCCGATGCAATTTCTGTGTATCGTAGTCAATAAGAAGGCCCAAGGGATACAGTAAACCTGAAGTGAAGCATCGGAATCTATGACTAGGGTCACAGGAATGGTTCAAAACATAGTCAGTAAGATGAGTCAGTCTTCTTGTACTTAAGTTGGCATTGTGCCTTTTTATTGAATTCCAATGCAATTTCTGTGTTTCATCGTCAATAAGAAGGTCAGAGGGATACAGTAAACCTTAAGTGAAGCATCGGAATCTATAACTAGTGTCGCAGGAATGGTTCAAAACACAGTCAGTAAGAAGAGTCAGTCTTCTTGTACTTAAGTCTTCATTGTACCTATTGTATTTAATTCCGACGCAATTTCTGTGTTTCATCGTCAATCAGAAAGTACAAGGGAAACAGTACACCTGAAGTGAAGCATCGGAAACTCTAACTAGTGTCACAGAAATGGTTCAAATCATAGACAGTAAGATGAGTCAGTCTTCTTGTACTTAAGGCAGAATTGTGCATTTTCTATTTAATTCGGATGCAATTTCTGTGTTTCATCGTCAATAAGAAGGTCAGAGGGATACAGTAAACCTGAAGTGAAGCATCGGAATCTATAACTAGTGTCACAGGAATGGTTCAAAACGTAGACAGTAGGATGAGTCAGTCTTCTTGTACTTGAGTCGGCATTGTGCCTTTTGTATTTAATTCCGATGCAATTTCTGTGCTTCATCGTCAATAAGAAGGCCAGAGGGATACAGTAAACCTGAAGTGAAGCATCGGAATCTATAACTAGTGTCACAGGAATGGTTCAAAACATAGTCAGTAATAAGAGTCAGTCTTCTTGTACTTAAGTCGGCATTGTGCCTTTTCTATTTAATTCCGATGCAATAACTGTGTTCCATCGTCAATAAGAAGGTCAGAGGGACACAGTAAACCTGAAGTGAAGCATCGGAAGCTATAACTACTGTCACAGGATCGGTTCAAAACATAGACAGTATGGAGAGACAGCCTTCTTGTACTTAAGTCGGCATTGTGCCTTATCTATTTCATTCCGATGCAATTGTTGTGTTTCATCGTCACTAAGAAGGTCAGAGGGACACAGTAAACCTGAAGTGAAGCATCGGAATCTATAACTAGTGTCACAGGAATGGTTCAAAGCATAGTCAGTAAGAAGAGTCAGTCTTCTTGTACTTAAAACGGCATTCTGCCTTTTGTATTTAATTCCGATGCAATTTCTGTGTTTTATCGGATAAGAAGGTTAAAGGGATACAGTAAACCTGAAGTGAAGCAACGCAATCTATAACTAGTGTCACAGGAACGGTTCAAAACATAGTCAGTACGAAGAGTCAGTCTTCTTGTACTTAAGTCGGCATTGTGCCTTTTCTATTTAATTCCGATGCAATTTCTGTGTTTCATCGTCAATAAGAAGGTCAGAGGTATACAGTAAACCTCAAGTGAAGCATCGGAATCTATAACTAGTGTAACAGGAATGGTTCAAATCATAGACAGTAGGAAGAGTCAGTCTTCTTGTACTTAAGTCGGCATTGTGCATTTTCTATTTAATTCCGATGCAATTTCTGTGTTTCGTGGTCAATAAAAAGGTCCAAGGGATACAGTAAATCTGAAGTGAGGCATCGGAATCTATAACTAGTGTCACAGAAAATGTTCAAAGCATAGACAGTATGAAGAGTCAGTCTTCTTGCACTTATGTCAGCATTGTGCTCCTTCTATTTATTTCCGATGCAATTTCTGTGTTTCATCGTCAATACGAACGTCAGAGCGATACAGTAAACCTGATGTGAAGAATCGGAATCTATAACTAGTGTCACAGGAATGGTTCAAATCATAGGCAGTAGGAAGAGTCAGTCTTCTTGTACTTGAGTCGGCATTGTGCCTTTTGCATTTAATTCCGATGCAATTTCTGTGTTTCATCGTCAATAAGAAGGTCAGAGGTATACAGTAAACCTGAAGTGAAGCATCGGAATCCTAAACTAGTGTCACAGGAATGGTTCTAAACATAGACAGTAGGAAGAGTCAGTCTTCTTATACTTAAGTCGGCATTGTGACTTTTGTTATTAATTCCGATGCAATATCTGTGTTTCATAGTCAATAAGAAGGTCAGATGAATACAGTGAACCTGAAGTGAAGAATCGGAATCTATAACTAGTGTCACAGAAATGGTTTTAAACTTAGACAGTAAGAAGAGTCAGTCTTCTTGTACTTAAGTCGGCATTGTGGCTTTCGTATTTAATTCCGATGCAATTTCGGTGTTTCATCGTCAATAAAAAGGTCCAAGGGATACAGGAATCCTGAAGTGAAGCATCAGAAGCTATAACTAGTGTCACAGGATCAGTTCAAAACATAGACAGTAAGATGAGTCAGTCTTCTTATACTTAAGTCGCCATTGTGCCTTTTGTATTTAATTCCGATTTAATTTCTGTGTTTCATCGTCAATAAGAAGGTCAGAGGGATACAGTAAACCTGAAGTGAAGCATCGGAATCTATAACTAGTGTCACAAGAATGGTTCAAAACATAGACAGTAGGAAGAGTCAGACTACTTGTACTTAAGTCGGCATTGTGCCTTTTCTAATTAATTCCGATGCAATTTCTGTGTTTCATCTTCAATAGGAAGGTCAGAGGTATACAGTAAACCTGAAGTCAAACATCGGAATCTATAACTAGTGTCACAGGAATGGTTGAAAACATAGACAGTAAGAAGAGTCACTCTTCTTGTACTTATGTCGGCAATGTGCCTCTCTACTTAATTCCGATGCAATTTCTGTGTTTCGTCGTCAATAAGAAGGTCAGAGTGATGCAGTACACCTGAAGTGAAGCATCGGAATCTATAACTAGTGTCACAGAAAGGTTCAAAATATAGAGAGTAGGAAGAGTACTCTTCTTGTACTTAAGTCGGCATTGTGCCTTTTCTATTTAAATCCGATGCAATTTCTGTGTTTCATCGTCAATACGAAGGTCAGAGGGATACAGTAAACCAGACGTGAAGCATCGGAATCTATAACTAGTGTCACAGGAATGGTTAAAACATAGACAATAGGAAGGGTCAATCTTCTTTTACTCAAGTCGGCATTGTGCTTTTTCTATTCAATTCCGATGCAGTTACTGTGTATCGTAGTCAATATGAAGGTCCAAGTGATACAGTAAACCTGAAGTGAAGCATCGGAATCTATAATTAGTGTCACATGAATGGTTCAAAACATAGACAGAAACAAGAGTCGGTCCTCTTGTACTGAAGTAGGCATTGTGCTTTTTGTATATAATTCAGATGCAATTTCTGTGTTTCATCGTCAATAAGAAGGTCAGAGGGATACAGTAAACCTGAGGTGAAGCATCGGAATCTGTAACTAGTGTCACAGGAATGGTTCAAAACAAAGCCAGTAGGAAGAGTCAGTCTTCTTGTACTTGAGTCGGCATTGTGCCTTTTGTATTTAATTCCGACGCAATTTCTGTGTTTCATCGTCAATAAGAAGGTCAGAGGGATACAGTAAACCTGAAGTGAAGCATCGGAATCTATAAGTAGTGTCACAGGAATGGTTCAAAACATAGACAGTAGGAAGAGTCAGACTACTTGTACTTAAGTCGGCATTGTGCCTTTTGTATTTAATTCCGATGCAATTTGTGTGTTTCATCGTCAATAAGAAGGTCCAAGGGATACAGTAAACCTGAAGTGAGGCATCGGAATCTATAACTCGTGTCACGGGAATGTTCAAAACATAGTCAGTAAGAAGAGACAGTCTTCTTGTACTTAAGTCGGCATTGTGCCTTTTGTATTTAATTCCGATGCAATTTCTGTGTTTCATCGTCAATAAGAAGGTCAGAGGGATACAGTAAACCTGAAGTAAAGCATCGGAATCAATAACTAGTGTCACAGGAATGGATCAAAACATAGACAGTAGGAAGAGTCAGTCTTCTTGTACTTGAGTCGGCATTGTGCCTTTTGTATTTAATTCCGATGCAATTTCTGTGTTTCTTCGTCAATAAGAAGGTCTGAGGGATACAGTAAACCTGAAGTGAAGCATCGGAATCTATAACTAGTGTCACAGGAATGGTTCAAAACATAGACAGTAGGAAGAGTCAGACTACTTGTACTTAAGTCGGCATTGTGCCTTTTGTGTTTAATTCCGATGCAATTTCTGTGTTTCATCATCAAAAAGAAAGTCAGAGGGATACAGTAAACCTGAAGTGAAGCATCGGAATTTATAACAAGTGTCACAGGAGCTGTTCAGAACTTAGACAGTAAGAAGAGTCAGTCGTCTTGTACTTAAATCCGCATTGTGCCATTTCTATTTAATTCCGATGCAATTTCTGTGTTTCATCGTCAATAAGAAGGTCAGAGGGATATAGTAAACCTGAAGTGAAGCGTCGGAATCTATAACTAGTGTCAAAGGAATGGTTCAAAACATAGACAGTAGGATGGGTCAGGCTTCTTGTACTAAAGTCAGCATTGTGCCATTTCTATTTAATTCCGATGCAATTTCTGTGTTTCGTCGCCAATACGAAGGTCCAAGGGATACAGTAAACCTGAAGTGAAGCATCGGAGTCTATAACGTGAGTCACAGGAATGGTTCAAAACATAGACAGTAAGAAGAGTCAGTCTTCTTGTACTTATGTCGGCATTGTGCCTTTTCTATTTCATTCCGATGCCATTTCGGTGTTTCATCGTCAATAAGAAGGTCAGAGGGATACAGTAAACCTGAAGTGAAGCATCGGAATCTATAACTAGTGTCACAGGAATGGTTCAAAACATAGATAGTAGGAAGAGTCAGTCTTCTTATACTTAAGTCGGCATTGTGCCTTTTGTATTTAATTCCGATGCAATATCTGTGTTTCATCGTCAATTATTGGGTCAGAGGGATACAGTAAACCTGAAGTGAAGCATCGGAATCTATAAGTAGTGTCACAGGAATGGTTGAAAACATAGTCAGTAAGAGAAGTCGGTCTTCTTGTACTTAAGTCGGCATTGTGCCTTTTAATTGAATTCCGAAGCAATTTCTTTGTTTCATCGTCAATAAGAAGGTCAGAAGGATACCGTAAACCTGAAGTGAAGCATCGGAATCTATAACTAGTGTCACAGGAATGGTTCAAATCATAGACAGTAAGATGAGTCAATCTTCTTGTACTTCAGTCAGCATTGTGCCTTTTCTATTTAATTTCGATGCAATTTCTGTGTTTCATCGTCAATAAGAAGGTCAGAGGGATACAGTAAACCTGAAGTAAAGCATCGGAATCTATAACTAGTGTCACAGGAATGGTTCAAAACATAGACAGTAGGAAGAGTCAGTCTTCTTGTACTTGAGTCGGCATTGTGCCTTTTGTATTTAATTCCGATGCAATTTCTGTGTTTCATCGTCAATAAGAAGGACAGAGGGATACAGTAAACCTGAAGTGAAGCATCGGAGTCTATAACTAGTGTCACAAGAATGGTTCAAAACATAGACAGTAGGAAGAGTCTGTCTTCTTGTGCTTAAGTCGGCATTGTGCCTATTCTATTTAATTCCGATGCAATTTCTGTGTTTCATCGTTAATACGAAGGTCAGAGGGATACAGTAAACCTGAAGTGAAGCATCGGAGGCTATAACTAGTGTCACAGGAATGGTTCAAACCATAGACAATAGGAAGGGTCAATCATTTTTACTCAAGTCGGCATTGTGCCTTTTCTATTTACTTCCGATGCAATTTCTGTGTTTCGTAGTCAATAAGAAGGTCCAAGGGATACAGTAAACCTGAAGTGAAGCATCGAAATCTATAACTAGTGTCACAAGAATGGTTCAAAACATAGACAGTAAGAAGAGTCGGTCCTCTTGTACTGAAGTCGGCATTGTGCTTTTTGTATCTAATTCAGATGCAATTTCTGTGTTTCATCGTCAATACGAAGGTCAGAGAGATACAGTAAACCTGAGGTGAAGCATCGGAATCTATAACTAGTGTCACAGGAATTGTTCAAAACATAGACAGTAAGAAGAGTTAGTCTTCCAGTACTTAAGTCGGCATTGTGCCTTTTGTATTTAATTCCGATGCCATTTCTGTGTTTCATCGTCAATTAGAAGGTCCAAGGGATACAGTAAACCTGAAGTGAAGCATCGGAATCTATAACTAGTGTCACAGGAATGGTTAAAAACATATACAGTAAGAAGAATCAGTCGTCTTGTACTTAAGTCGGCATTGTGCCTCTTGCATTTCATTCCGATGCAATTTCTGTGTATCATCGTCAATAAGAAGGTCAGAGGGATATAGTAAACCTGAAGTGAAGCATCGGAATCTATAACTAGTGTCACAGGAATGGTTCAAAGCATAGACAGTAGGATGGGTCAGTATTCTTGTACTTAAGTCAGCATTGTGCCTTTTTTATTTTATTCCGATGCAATTTCTGTGTTTCGTCGTCAATAAGAACGTCCAAGGGATACAGTAAACCTGAAGTGAAGTATCGGAATCTATAACTAGTGACACAGGAATGGTTCAAAACATAGATAGTAGGAAGAGTCAGTCTTCTTGTACTTATGTCGGCATTGTGCCTTTTGTATTTAATTCCGATGCAATTTCTGTGTTTCGTCGTCAATAAGAAGGTCAAGGGATACAGTAAACCAGAAGTGAAACATCGGACTCTATAACTAGTGTCACAGGAATGGTTCAAAACATAGACAGTAAGATGAGTCTGTCTTTTGTACGTATCTCGGCATTGTGCCTTTTGTATTTAATTCCGATGCAATTTGTGTGTTTCATCGTCGATTAGAAGGTCCAAGGGATACAGTAAACCTGAAGTGAAGCATCGGAATGTATAAGTAGTGTCACAGGAATGGTTCAAAACATAGACAGTAATAAGAGTCAATCTTCTTGTACTTAAGTCGGCATTGTGCCTTTTCTATTTAATTCCGATGCAATTTCTGTGTTTCATCATCAATAAGAAGGTCAGAGGGATACAGTAAACCTGAAGTGAAGCTTAGTAACCTATAACTAGTGTCACAGAATGGTTCAAAACATAGAGAGTAGGTAGAGTCAGTCTTCTTGTACTTAAGTCGGCATTGTGCCTTTTGTATTTAATTCCGATTCAATTTCTGTGTTTCATCGTCAATAAGAAGGTCAGAGGGATACAGTAAACCTGAAGTGAAGCATCGGAGTCTATAACTAGTGTCACAGGAATGGTTCAAAACATAGACAGTAGGAAGAGCCAGTCTTTTGTACTTAAGTCGGCATTGTGCCTTTTCTATTTAATTCCGATGCCATTTCGGTGTTTCATCGTCAATAGGATGGTCAGAGGGATACAGTAAACCTGAAGTGAAGCATCGGAATCTATAACTAGTGTCACAGGAATGGTTCATAACATAGATAGTAGGAAGAGTCAGTCTTCTTGTACTTAAGTCGCCATAGTGCCCTTTGTATTTAATTCCGATGCTGTTTCCTTGTTTCATCATCAATAAGGTGGTCAGAGTTATACAGTAAACCTGAAGTCAAGCATAGTAATCTATAACTAGTGTCACAGAATGGTTCAAAACATAGAGAGTTGGAAGAGTCAGTCTTCTTGTACTTAAGTCGGCATTGTGCCTTTTGTATTTAATTCCGATGCAATTTCTGTGTTTCATCGTCAATAAGAGGGTCAGAGGGATACAGTAAACCTGATGTGAAGCATCAGAATGTATAACTAGTGTCACAGGAATGGTTGAAAACATAGTCAGTACGAAGAGTCAGTCTTCTTGTACTTAAGTCGGCATTGTGCCTTTTAATTGAATTCCGATGCAATTTCTGTGTTTCGTCGTCAATAAGAAGGTCAAGGGATACAGTAAACCTGAAGTGAAACATCGGACTCTATAACTAGTGTCACAGGAATGGTTCAAAACATAGACAGTAAGGTGAGTCAGTCTTTTGTACATAAGTCGGCATTGTGCCTTTTGTATTTAATTCCGTTGCAATTTCCTTGTTTCATCGTCAATAAGAAGGTCCAAGGGATACAGTCAACCTGAAGTGAAGCATCGGAATGTATAACTAGTGTCACAGGATTGGTTCAAAACATAGACACTAATAAGAGTCAGTCTTCTTGTACTTAGGTCGGCATTGTGCCCTTTGTATTTATTTCCGATGCAATTTCCTTGTTTCATCATCAATAAGAAGGTCAGAGGGATACAGTAAACCTGAAGTGTAGCGTAGTGATCTATAACTAGTGTCACAGAATGGTTCAAAACATAGAGAGTAGGAAGAGTCAGTCTTCTTTTACTTAAGTCAGCATTGTGCCTTTTGTATTTAATTCCGATGCAATTTCTGTGTTTCATCGTCAATAAGAGGGTCAGAGGGATACAGTAAACCTGAAGTGAAGCATCGGAATCTATAACTAGAATCACAGGAATGGTTGAAAACATAGTCAGTCTGAAGAGTCAGTCTTCTTGTACTTAAGTCGGCATTGTGCCTTTTAATTGAATTCCGATGCAATTTCTTTGTTCCATCGTCAATAAGAAGGTCAGAGGGATACCGTGAACCGGAAGTGAAGCATCGGAATCTATAACTAGTATCACAGGAATTGTTCAAATCATAGACAGTAAGATGAGTCAGTCTTCTTGTACTTAAGTCAGCATTGTGCCTTTTCTATTTAATTTCGATGCAATTTCTGTGTTTCATCGTGAATATGAAGGTCGGAGGGATACAGTAAACTTGAAGTTAAGCATCGGAATCTATAACTAGTGTCACAGGAATGGTTCAAAACACAGACAGTAGGAAGAGTCAGTCTTCTTGTACTTGAGTCGGCATTGTGCCTTTTGTATTTAATTCCGATGCAATTTCTGTGTTTCATCGTCAATAAGAAGGTCTGAGGGATACAGTAAACCTGAAGTGAAGCATCGGAATCTATAACTAGAGTCACAAGAATGGTTCAAAACATAGACAGTATCAAGAGTCAGTCTTTTGTACTTAAGTCGGCATTGTGCCTTTTCTATTTAATTCTGATGCCATTTCGGTGTTTCATCGTCAATAGGATGGTCAGAGGGATACAGTAAACCTGAAGTGAAGCATCGGAATCTACAACTAGTGTCACAGGAATGGTTCATAGTATAGATAGTAGGAAGAGTCAGTCTTCTTGTACTTAAGTCGGCATTGTGCCTATTGTATTTAATTCCGATGCAATTTCTGTGTTTCGTCGTCAATGAGAAGGTCAAGGGATACAGTAAACCTGAAGTGAAACATCGGACTCTATAACTAGTGTCACAGGAATGGTTCAAAACGTAGACAGTAAGGTGAGTCAGTCTTTTGTACATAAGTCGGCTTATTGCCCTTTGTATTTAATTCCGATGCAATTTCCTTGTTTCATCATCAATAAGAAGGTCAGAGGGATACAATAAACCGGAAGCGGAGCATAGTAATCAATATCTAGTGTCACAGTATGGTTCAAAACGTAGGCAGTAATAAGAGTCGGTCCTCTTGTACTGAAGTCGGCATTGTGCTTTTTGTATCTAATTCAGATGCAATTTCTGTGTTTCATCGTCAATTAGAAGGTAAGAGAGATACAGTAAACCTGAGGTGAAGCATCGGAATCTATAACTAGTGTCACAGGAATGGTTCAAATCATAGACCGTAGGAAGAGTCAGTCTTCCTGTACTTAAGTCGGCATTGTGCCTCTTCTACTTAATTCCGATGCAATTTCTGTGTTTTGTCGTCAATAAGAAGGTCAGATGGATACAGTAAACCTGAAGTGAAGCATCGGAATCTATAACTAGGGTCACAGGAATGGTTCAAAGCATAGACAGTGATAAGAGTCAGTCTTCTTGTACTTAAGTCGGCATTGTGCCTTTTGTATTTAATTCCTATGCAATTTCTGTGGTTCATCGTCAATTACAAGGTCAAAGGGATACAGTAAACCTGAAGTGAAGCATCGGAATCTATAACCAGCTTCACAGGAATGGTTCAAAGCATAGAGAGTAGGAAGAGTCAGTCTTCTTGTACTTAAGTCGGCATTGTGGCTTTTGTATTTTATTCCGATGCAATTTCTGTGTTTCATCGGCAATAAGAAGGTCAGATAGATACAGTAAACCTGAAGTGAAGCACCGGAATCTATAACTAGTGTCACAGGAATGGTTCAAAACATAGTCAGTAAGAAGAGTCAGTCTTCTTGTACTTAAGTTGACATTGTGCCTTTTCATTGAACTCCAATGAAATTTCTGTGTTTCAGCGTCAATAGGAAAATCAGAGGGATACAGTAAACCTGAAGTGAAATATCGGAATCTATAACTAGTGTCACAGGAATGGTTCAAAACACAGTCAGTAAGAAGAGTCAGTCTTCTTGTACTTAAGTCGGCATTGTACATTTTGTGTTTAATTCCGACGCAATTTCTGTGTTTCATCGTCAATAAGAAGGTCCAAGGGAGACAGTGAACCTGAAGTGAGGCATCTGAATCTAACTAGTGTCACGGGAATGGTTCAAATCATAGACAGTAAGAGGAGTCAGTCTTCTTGTACTTATGTCGGCATTGTGCCTTTTGTATTTAATTCCGATGCAATTTCTGTGTTTCATCGACAATAAGAATGTCCAAGGGATACAGTAAACCTGAAGTGAGGCATCGGAATCTATAACTAGTGTCACAGGAATGGTTCAAAACATAGACAGTAGGAAGAGTCAGTGTTCTTGTACTTGAGTCGGCATTGTGAATTTTGTATTCAATTCCGATGCAATTTCAGTGTTTCATCATCAATAAGAAGGTCAGAGGGATACAGTAAACCTGAAGTGAAGCATCGGAGACGATAACTAGTGTCACAGGAATAGTTCAAAACATAGACAGTAGGAAGTGTCAGTCTTCTTGTACTTAAGTCGGCATTGTGCCCTTTTTATTTAATTCCGATGCAATTTCTGAGTTTCATCGTCAATAAGAAGGTCACAGGGATACAGTAAACCTGAAGTGAAGCATCGGATTCTATAACTAGTGTCACAGGAATGGTTCAAAACATAGACCGTACGAAGAGTCCGTCTTCTTGTACTTAAGTCGGCATTGTGCCTCTTCTACTTAATTCCGATGGAATTTCTGTGTTTCGTCGTCAATATGAAGGTCAGAGGGATACAGTAAACCTGAAGTGAAGCATCGGAATCTATAACTAGGGTCACAGGAATGGTTCAAAGTATAGACAGTAATAAGAGTCAGTCTTTTTGTACTTAAGTCGGCATTGTGCCTTTTCTATTTAATTCCTATGCAATTTCTGTGTTTCATCGTCAATAAGAAGGTCAGAGGGATACAGTAAACCTGAAGTGCAGCATCGGAATCTATAACCATTGTCACAGGAATGGTTCAAAGCATAGAGAGTAGGAAGAGTCAGTCTTCTTGTACTTAAGTCGGCACTGTGCCTTTTGTATTTAATTCCGATGCAATTTCTGTGTTTCATCGGCAATAAGAAGGTCAGAGGGATACAGTAAACCTGAAGTGAAGCATCGGAATCTATTACTAGTGTCACAGGAATGGTTCAAAACATAGTCAGTAAGAAGAGTCAGTCTTCTTGTACTTAAGTTGGCATTGTGCCTTTTTATTGAATTCCGTTGCAGTTTCTGTGTTTCATCGTCAATAAGAAGGTCAGAGGGATTCAGTAAACCTGAAGTTAAGCATCGGAATCTATAACTAGTGTCACAGGAATCGTTCAAAACAGAGTCAGTAAGAAGAGTCAGTCTTCTTGTACCTAAGTCGGCATTGTACCTGTTGTATGTAATTCCGACGCAATTTCTGTGTTTCATCGTCAATAAGAAAGTCCAAGGGATACAGTACACCTGAAATGAAGCATCGGCATCTATGACTAGTGTCACAGAAAGAGTTCAAATCATAGACAGTAAAATGAGTCACTCTTCTTGTACTTAAGTCAGCATTGTGCCTTTTCTATTTAATTCGGATGCAATTTCTGTGTTTCATCGTCAATAAGAAGGTCAGAGGGATACAGTAAACCTGAAGTGAAGCGTCGGAATATATAACTAGTGTCACAGGAATTGTTCAAAATATAGACAGTAGGACGAGTCAGACTACTTGTCCTTAAGACGGCATTGTGCCTTTTGTATTTAATTCCGATGCAATTTGTGTTTTTGATCGTCAATAAGAAGGTCCAAGGGATACAGTAAACCTGAAGTGAAGCATCGGAATCTATAACTAGTGTCACAGGAATGGTTCACAACCTAGACAGTAATTAGAGTCAGTCTTTTTGTACTTAAGTCGGCATTGTGCCTTGTAATTGAATTCCGATGCAATTTCTGTGTTTCATCGTCAACAAGAAGGTCAGAGGGATACAGTAAACCTGAAGTGAAGCATCGGAATCTATCACTAGTGTCACAGGAGTGGTTCAAATCATAGACTGTATGATAAGTCAGTCTTCTTGCACTTAAGCCAGCATTGTGCCTTTTCTATTTAATTCCGATGCAATTTCTGTGTTTCATCGTCAATAAGAAGGTCAGAGGGATACAGTAAACCTGAAGATAAGCATCGGAATCTATAACTAGTGTCACAGGAATGTTTCAAAACATAGCCAGTAGGAAGAGTCAGTCTTCTTCTACTTAAGTCGGCATTGTGCCTTTTCTATTTAATTCCGATGCAATTTGTGTGTTTGATCGTCAATAAGAAGGTCCAAGGGATACAGTAAACCTGAAGTGAAGCATCGGAATCTATAACTAGTGTCACCGGAATGGTTCAAAACATAGACAGTAATTAGAGTCAGTCTTTTTGTACTTAAGTCGGCATTGTGCCTTGTAATTGAATTCCGATGCAATTTCTGTGTTTCATCGTCAATAAGAAGGTCAGAGGGATACAGTAAACCTGAAGTGAAGCATCGGAATCTATCACTAGTGTCACAGGAGTGGTTCAAATCATAGACTGTAAGATAAGTCAGTCTTCTTGCACTTAAGCCAGCATTGTGCCTTTTCTATTTAATTCCGATGCAATTTCTGTGTTTCATCGTCAATAAGAAGGTCAGAGGCATACAGTAAACCTGAAGTTAAGCATCGGAATCTATAACTAGTGTCACAGGAATGTTTCAAAACATAGCCAGTAGGAAGAGTCAGTCTTCTTCTACTTAAGTCGGCATTGTGCCTTTTCTATTTACTTCCGATGCAATTTCTGTGTTTCATCGTCAATAAGAGGGTCAGAGGGATACAGTAAACCTGAAGTGAAGCATCGGAATCTATAACTAGAGTCACAGGAATGGCTGAAAACATAGTCAGTCTGAAGAGTCAGTCTTCTTGTACTTAAGTCGGCATTGTGCCTTTTAATTGAATTCCAATGCAATTTCTTTGTTCCATCGTCAATAAGAAGGTCAGAGGGATACCGTAAACCTGAAGTGAAGCTTCGGAATCTATAACTAGTGTCACAGGAGGGCTTCAAATCATAGAGAGTAAGAAGAGTCAGTCTCCTTGTACTTGAGGCGGCATTGTGCCTTTTGTATTTAATTCCGATGCAATTTCTGTGTTTCATCGTCAATAAGAAGGTCAGAGGGATGCAGTAAACCTGAAGTGAAGCATCGGAATCTATAACAAGTGTCACAGGAATAGTTCAAACATAGACATTAAGATGGTTCAGTCTTCTTATGCATAATTCGGCATTGTGCCTTTTCAATTTAATTCCGATGCAATTTCTGTGTTTCATCGTCGATAAGAAGGTCCAAAGGATACAGTAAACCTGAAGTGAAGCATGGGAATCTATAACTAGTGTCACAGGAATGGTTCAAAACATAGACAGTAGGAAGAGTCATTTTTCTTGTACTTAAGTCTGCATTGTGCCTTTTCTATTTAATTCCGATGCAATATCTGTGTTCCATCGTCAATAAGAAGGTCAGAGGGATACACTAAACCTCAAGTGAAGCATCGGAATCTATAAATAGTGTCACAGGAGCTGTTCAGAACATAGACAGTAGGAAGAGTCAGTCTTCTTGTACTTAAGTCGGCATTGTGCCTTTTGTATTTAATTCTGATTCAATTTCTGTGTTTCATCGCCATAAGATGGTCAGAGGGATACAGTAAACCTGAAGTGAAGCATCGGAATCTATAAGTAGTGTCACAGGAATTGTTCAAATCATAGACAGTAAGAAGAGTTAGTCTTCTTGTACTTAAGTCGGCATTGTGAATTTTGTATTTAATTCCGATGCCATTTCTGTGTTTCATCGTCAGTAAGAAGGTCCAAGGGATACAGAAACCTGAAGTGAAGCATCGGAATCTATAACTAGTGTCACAGAAATGGTTCAAATCATAGACAGTAAAATGAGTTAGTCCTCTTGTACTTAAGTCAGCATTGTGCCTTTTCTATTAAATTCCGAAGCAATTTCTGTGTTTCATCGTCAATAAGCAGGTCAGAGGGATACAGTAAACCTGAAGTGAAGCGTCGGAATCTATAACTACTGTCACAGGAATGGTTCAAAATATAGACAGTAGGAAGAGTCAGACTACTTGTCCTTAAGTCGGCATTGTGCCTTTTGTATTTAATTCCGATGCAATTTGTGTGTTTGATCGTCAATAAGAAGGTCCAAGAGATACAGTAAACCTGAAGTGAAGCATCGGAATCTATAACTAGTGTCACAGGAATGGTTCAAAGCATAGACAGTAATTAGAGTCAGTCTTCTTGTACTTAAGTCGGCATTGTGCCTTTTGTATTTTTTTCCGATGCATTTTCTGTGTTTCATCGTCAATAAGAAGGTCTGAGGGATACAGTAAACCTGAAGTGAAGCATCGGAATCTATAACTAGAGTCACAAGAATGGTTCAAAACATAGACAGTATCAAGAGTCAGTCTTTTGTACTTAAGTCGGCATTGTGCCTTTTCTATTTAATTCTGATGCCATTTCGGTGTTTCATCGTCAATAGGATGGTCAGAGGGATACAGTAAACCTGAAGTGAAGCATCGGAATCTACAACTAGTGTCACAGGAATGGTTCATATTATAGATAGTAGGAAGAGTCAGTCTTCTTGTACTTAAGTCGGCATTGTGCCTATTGTATTTAATTCCGATGCAATTTCTGTGTTTCGTCGTCAATGAGAAGGTCAAGGGATACAGTAAACCTGAAGTGAAACATCGGACTCTATAACTAGTGTCACAGGAATGGTTCAAAACGTAGACAGTAAGGTGAGTCAGTCTTTTGTACATAAGTCGGCTTAGTGCCCTTTGTAATTAATTCCGATGCAATTTCCTTGTTTCATCATCAATAAGAAGGTCAGAGGGATACAATAAACCGGAAGCGGAGCATAGTAATCAATATCTAGTGTCACAGAATGGTTCAAAACATAGGCAGTAATAAGAGTCGGTCCTCTTGTACTGAAGTCGGCATTGTGCTTTTTGTATCTAATTCAGATGCAATTTCTGTGTTTCATCGTCAATAAGAAGGTAAGAGAGATACAGTAAACCTGAGGTGAAGCATCGGAATCTATAACTAGTGTCACAGGAATGGTTCAAATCATAGACCGTAGGAAGAGTCAGTCTTCCTGTACTTAAGTCGGTATTGTGCCTCTTCTACTTAATTCCGATGCAATTTCTGTGTTTTGTCGTCAATAAGAAGGTCAGATGGATACAGTAAACCTGAAGTGAAGCATCGGAATCTATAACTAGGGTCACAGGAATGGTTCAAAGCATAGACAGTAATAAGAGTCAGTCTTCTTGTACTTAAGTCGGCATTGTGCCTTTTGTATTTAATTCCTATGCAATTTCTGCGTTTCATCGTCAATTAGAAGGTCAAAGGGATACAGTAAACCTGAAGTGAAGCATCGGAATCTATAACCAGCTTCACAGGAATGGTTCAAAGCATAGAGAGTAGGAAGAGTCAGTCTTCTTGTACTTAAGTCGGCATTGTGGCTTTTGTATTTAATTCCGATGCAATTTCTGTGTTTCATCGGCAATAAGAAGGTCAGATAGATAAAGTAAACCTGAAGTGAAGCATCGGAATCTATAACTAGTGTCACAGGAATGGTCCAAAACATAGTCAGTAAGAAGAGTCAGTCTTCTTGTACTTAAGTTGACATTGTGCCTTTTCATTGAATTCCGATGAAATTTCTGTGTTTCAGCGTCAATAGGAAAATCAGAGGGATACAGTAAACCTGAAGTGAAGCATCGGAATCTATAACTAGTGTCACAGGAATGGTTCAACACACAGTCAGTAAGAAGAGTCAGTCTTCTTGTACTTAAGTCGGCATTGTACATTTTGTATTTAATTCCGACGCAATTTCTGTGTTTCATCGTCAATAATAAAGTCCAAGGGATACAGTACACCTGAAGTGAAGCATCGGAATCTATAACTAGTGTTACAGAAATGGTTCAAATCATAGACAGTAAGATGAATCAGTCTTCTTGTACATAAGTCAGCATTGTGCCTCTTCTATTTAATTCCGATGCAATTTGTGTGTTTCATCGTCAATAAGAAGGTCCAAGGGAGACAGTGAACCTGAAGTGAGGCATCGGAATCTGTAACTAGTGTCACGGGAATGGTTCAAATCATAGACAGTAAGAGGAGTCAGTCTTCTTGTACTTATGTCGGCATTGTGCCTTTTGTATTTAATTCCGATGCAATTTCTGTGTTTCATCGACAATAAGAATGTCCAAGGGATACAGTAAACCTGAAGTGAGGCATCGGAATCTATAACTAGTGTCACAGGAATGGTTCAAAACATAGACAGTAGGAAGAGTCAGTGTTCTTGTACTTGAGTCGGCATTGTGAATTTTGTATTCAATTCCGATGCAATTTCAGTGTTTCATCATCAATAAGAAGGTCAGAGGGATACAGTAAACCTGAAGTGAAGCATCGCAGACGATAACTAGTGTCACAGGAATAGTTCAAAACATAGACAGTAGGAAGAGTCAGACTACTTGTACTTAAGTCGGCATTGTGCCTTTTGCATTTAATTCCGATGCAATTTGTGTGTTTCTTCGTCAATAAGAAGGTCCAAGGGAGACAGTGAACCTGAAGCGAGGCATCGGAATCTATAACTAGTGTCACGCGAATGGTTCAAATCATAGTCAGTAAGAGGAGTAAGTCTTCTTTTACTTATGTCGGCATTGTGCCTTTTGTATTTAATTCCGATGCAATTTCTGTGTTTCATCGTCAATAAGAAGGTCCAAGGGATACAGTAAACCTGAAGTGAAGCATCGGAATCAATAACTAGTGTCACAGGAATGGTTCAAATGATAGACAGTAATAAGAGTCAGTCTTCTTGTACTTATGTCGGCATTGTGCCCTTTTTATTTAATTCCGATGCAATTTCTGAGTTTCATCGTCAATAAGAAGGTCACCTGGATACAGTAAACCTGAAGTGAAGCATCGGATTCTATAACTAGTGTCACAGGAATGGTTCAAAACATAGACCGTAGGAAGAGTCCGTCTTCTTGTACTTAAGTCGGCATTGTGCCTCTTCTACTTAATTCCGATGCAATTTCTGTGTTTCGTCGTCAATATGAAGGTCAGAGGGATACAGTAAACCTGAAGTGAAGCATCGGAATCTATAACTAGGGTCACAGGAATGGTTCAAAGTATATACAGTAATAAGAGTCAGTCTTCTTGTACTTAAGTCGGCATTGTGCCTTTTGTATTTAATTCCTATGCAATTTCTGTGTTTCATCGTCAATAAGAAGGTCAGAGGGATACAGTAAACCTGAAGTGCAGCATCGGGATCTATAACCATTGTCACAGGAATGGTTCAAAGCATAGAGGGTAGGAAGAGTCAGTCTTCTTGTACTTAAGTCGGAACTGTGCCTTTTGTATTTAATTCCGATGCAATTTCTGTGTTTCATCGGCAATAAGAAGGTCAGAGGGATACAGTAAACATGAAGTGAAGCATCGGAATCTATTACTAGTGTCACAGGAATGGTTCAAAACATAGTCAGTAAGAAGAGTCAGTCTTCTTGTACTTAAGTTGGCATTGTGCCTTTTTATTGAATTCCGTTGCAGTTTCTGTGTTTCATCGTCAATAAGAAGGTCAGAGGGATTCAGTAAACCTGAAGTGAAGCATCGGAATCTATAACTAGTGTCACAGGAATCGTTCAAAACACATTCAGTAAGAAGAGTGAGTCTTCTTGTACCTAAGTCGGCATTGTACCTGTTGTATGTAATTCCGACGCAATTTCTGTGTTTCATCGTCAATAAGAAAGTCCAAGGGATACAGTACACCTGAAATGAAGCATCGGCATCTATGACTAGTGTCACAGAAAGAGTTCAAATCATAGACAGTAAAATGAGTCACTCTTCTTGTACTTAAGTCAGCATTGTGCCTTTTCTATTTAATTCGGATGCAATTTCTGTGTTTCATCGTCAATAAGAAGGTCAGAGGGATACAGTAAACCTGAAGTGAAGCGTCGGAATATATAACTAGTGTCACAGGAATGGTTCAAAATATAGACAGTAGGAAGAGTCAGACTACTTGTCCTTAAGACGGCATTGTGCCTTTTGTATTTAATTCCGATGCAATTTGTGTGTTTGATCGTCAATAAGAAGGTCCAAGGGATACAGTAAACCTGAAGTGAAGCATCGGAATCTATAACTAGTGTCACAGGAATGGTTCAAAACATAGACAGTAATTAGAGTCAGTCTTTTTGTACTTAAGTCGGCATTGTGCCTTGTAATTGAATTCCGATGCAATTTCTGTGTTTCATCGTCAACAAGAAGGTCAGAGGGATACAGTAAACCTGAAGTGAAGCATCGGAATCTATCACTAGTGTCACAGGAGTGGTTCAAATCATAGACTGTAAGATAAGTCAGTCTTCTTGCACTTAAGCCAGCATTGTGCCTTTTCTATTTAATTCCGATGCAATTTCTGTGTTTCATCGTCAATAAGAAGGTCAGAGGGATACAGTAAACCTGAAGTTAAGCATCCGAATCTATAACTAGTGTCACAGGAATGTTTCAAAACATAGCCAGTAGGAAGAGTCAGTCTTCTTCTACTTAAGTCGGCATTGTGCCTTTTCTATTTAATTCCGATGCAATTTGTGTGTTTGATCGTCAATAAGAAGGTCCAAGGGATACAGTAAACCTGAAGTGAAGCATCGGAATCTATAACTAGTGTCACCGGAATGGTTCAAAACATAGACAGTAATTAGAGTCAGTCTTTTTGTACTTAAGTCGGCATTGTGCCTTGTAATTGAATTCCGATGCAATTTCTGTGTTTCATCGTCAATAAGAAGGTCAGAGGGATACAGTAAACCTGAAGTGAAGCATCGGAATCTATCACTAGTGTCACAGGAGTGGTTCAAATCATAGACTGTAAGATAAGTCAGTCTTCTTGCACTTAAGCCAGCATTGTGCCTTTTCTATTTAATTCCGATGCAATTTCTGTGTTTCATCATCAATTAGAAGGTCAGATGGATACAGTAAACCTGAAGTTAAGCATCGGAATCTATAACTAGTGTCACAGGAATGTTTCAAAACATAGCCAGTAGGAAGAGTCAGTCTTCTTCTACTTAAGTCGGCATTGTGCCTTTTCTATTTAATTCCGATGCAATTTCTGTGTTTCATCGTCAATAAGAAGGTCAGTGGGATACAGAAAACCTGAAGTGAAGTATAGGAATCTATAACTAGTGTCACAGGAATGGTTCAAATCATAGACAATAGGAAGGGTCAGTCTTCGTGTACTCAAGTCGGCATTGTGCCATTTCAATTTAATTCCGATGCAATTTCTGTGTTTCATCGTCAATAAGAAGGTCAGAGAGATACAGTATACCCGAGGTGAAGCATCGGAATCTATATCTAGTGTCACAGGAATGGTTCAAAACATAGACAGTAGGACGAGTCAGTCTTCTTGTACTTAAGTCAGCATTGTGCCTTTCGTATTTAATTCCGATGCAATTTCTGTGTTTCATCGGTAATAAGAAGGTCAGAGGGATACAGTAAACCTGAAGTGAAGCATAGGAATCTATAACTAGTGTCACAGAATGGTCAAAATATAGAGAGTAAGAAGAGTCAGTCCTCTTGTACTGAAGACGGCATTGTGCCTTTTGTATTTAATTCCGATGCAATTCCTGTGTTTCATCGTCAATAAGAGGATCAGAGGGATACAGTTAACCTGAAGTGAAGAATCGGAATCTATAACTAGTGTCACAGGAATGGTTCAAAACATACTGAGTAACAAGAGTCAGTCTTCTTGTACTTAAGTCGGCATTGTGCCTTTTAATTGAATTCCGATGCAATTTCTGTGCTTCGCCGTCAATAAGAAGGTCAGAGGGACACAGTAAACCTGTAGTGAAGCATCAAAATCTAATACTAGTCTCACAGGAATGGTTCAAAACATAGACAGTAAGGAGAGTCAGTCTACTTGTACTTAAGTCGGCATTGTGCCTTTTGTATTTAGTTCCGATGCAATTTCTGTCTTTCATCGTCAATAAGAAAGTCCAAGGCATACAGTACACCTAAAGTGAAGCATCGGAATCTATAACTAGTGTCACAGGAGGGCTTCAAATCATAGACAGTAAGAAGAGTCAGTCTCCTTGTACTTGAGGCGGCATTGTGCCTTTTGTATTTAATTCCGATGCAATTTCTGTGTTTCATCGTCAATAAGAAGGTCAGAGGGATGCAGTAAACCTGAAGTGAAGCATCGGAATCTATAACAAGTGTCACAGGAATAGTTCAAACATAGACATTAAGATGGTTCAGTCTTCTTGTGCATAATTCGGCATTGTGCCTTTTCAATTTAATTCCGATGCAATTTCTGTGTTTCATCGTCGATAAGTAGGTCCAAGGGATACAGTAAACCTGAAGTGAAGCATGGGAATCTATAACTAGTGTCACAGGAATGGTTCAAAACATAGACAGTAGGAAGAGTCATTTTTCTTGTACTTAAGTCTGCATTGTGCCTTTTCTATTTAATTCCAATGCAATATCTGTGTTTCATCGTCAATAAGAAGGTCAGAGGGATACACTAAACCTCAAGTGAAGCATCGGAATCTATAAATAGTGTCACAGGAGCTGTTCAGAACATAGACAGTAGGAAGAGTCAGTCTTCTTGTACTTAAGTCGGCATTGTGCCTTTTGTATTTAATTCTGATTCAATTTCTGTGTTTCATCGCCAATAAGATGGTCAGAGGGATACAGTAAACCTGAAGTGAAGCATCGGAATCTATAAGTAGTGTCACAGGAATGTTCAAATCATAGACAGTAAGAAGAGTTAGTCTTCTTGTACTTAAGTCGGCATTGTGAATTTTGTATTTAATTCCGATGCCATTTCTGTGTTTCATCGTCAGTAAGAAGGTCCAAGGGATACAGAAACCTGAAGTGAAGCATCGGAATCTATAACTAGTGTCACAGAAATGGTTCAAATCATAGACAGTAAAATGAGTTAGTCCTCTTGTACTTAAGTCAGCATTGTGCCTTTTCCATTTAATTCCGATGCAATTTCTGTGTTTCATCGTCAATAAGCAGGTCAGAGGGATACAGTAAACCTGAAGTGAAGCGTCGGAATCTATAACTACTGTCACAGGAATGGTTCAAAATATAGACAGTAGGAAGAGTCAGACTACTTGTCCTTAAGTCGGCATTGTGCCTTTTGTATTTAATTCCGATGCAATTTGTGTGTTTGATCGTCAATAAGAAGGTCCAAGAGATACAGTAAACCTGAAGTGAAGCATCGGAATCTATAACTAGTGTCACAGGAATGGTTCAAAACATAGACAGTAATTAGAGTCAGTCTTCTTGTACTTAAGTCGGCATTGTGCCTTTTGTATTTCTTTCCGATGCATTTTCCGTGTTTCATCGTCAATAAGAAGGTCAGAGGGATACAGTAAACCTGAAGTGAAGCATAGGAATCTGTAACTAGTGTCACAGAATGGTCAAAATATAGAGAGTAGGAAGAGTCAGTCTTCTTGTACTTAAGTCGGCATTGTGCCTTTTGTATTTAATTCCGATTCAATTTCTGTGTTTCATCGCCAATAACAAGGTCAGAGGGATACAGTAAACCTGAAGTGAAGCATCGGAATCTATAACTTGTGTCACAGGAATTGTTCAAATCATAGACAGTAGGAAGAGTTAGTCTTCTTGTACTTAAGTCGGCATTGTGAATTTTGTATTTAATTCCGATGCCATTTCTGTGTTACATCGTCAGTAAGAAGGTCCAAGGGATACAGAAACCTGAAGTGAAGCATCGGAATCTATAACTAGTGTCACAGAAATGGTTCAAATCATAGCCAGTAAAATGAGTCACTCCTCCTGTACTTAATTCAGCATTGTGCCCTTTGTATTAATTCCGATGCAATTTCTGTGTTTCATCGTCAATAAGAAGGCCAGAGGGTTACAGTAAACCTGAAGTGAAGCGTCGAAATCTATAACTAGTGTCACAGGAATGGTTCAAAATATAGACAGTAGGAAGGGTCAGACTACTTGTCCTTAAGTCGGCATTGTGCTCTTTGTATTTAATTCCGATGCAATTTGTGTGTTTGATCGTCAATAAGAAGGTCCAAGGGATACAGTAAACCTGAAGTGAAGCATCGGAATCTATAACTAGTGTCACAGGAATGGTTCAAACATAGACAGTAATTAGAGTCAGTCTTCTTGTACTTAAGTCGGCATTGTGCCTTTTGTATTTATTTCCGATGCAATTTCTGTGTTTCGTCGTCAATTAGAAGGTCACAGGGATACAGTAAACCTGAAGTGAAGCATAGGAATCTATAACTGGTGTCACAGAATGGTTCAAAATATAGAGAGTAGGAAGAGTCACTCTTCTTTAACTTAAGTCGGCACCGTGCCTTTTGTATTTAATTCCGATGCAATTTCTGTGTTTCATCGTCAATAAGATGGTCAGAGGGATACAGTAAACCTGAAGTGAAGCATCGAAATCTATAACTAGTGTCACAGGAATGGTTCAAAACATAGTCAGCAAGAAGAGTCAGTCTTCTTGTACTGAAGTCGGCATTGTGCCTTGTCATTGAATTCCGATGGAAGTTCTGTGTTTCATCGTCAATAAGAAGGTCAGAGGGATACAGTAAACCGGAAGTGAAGCATCGGAATCTATCACTAGTGTCACAGGAATGGTTCAAATCATAGACTATAAGATAAGTCAGTCTTCTTGCACTTAAGCCAGCATTGTGCCTTTTCTATTTAATTCCGATGCAATTTCTGTGTTTCATCGTCAATAAGAAGGTCAGAGGGATACAGTAAACCTGAAGTTAAGCATCGGAATCTATAACTAGTGTCACAGGAATGTTTCAAAACATACCCAGTAGGAAGAATCAGTCTTCTTCTACTTAAGGCGGCATTGTGCCTTTTCTATTTAATTCCGATGCAATTTCTGTCTTTCATCGTCAATAAGAAGGTCAGTGGGATACAGTAAACCTGAAGTGAAGTATCGGAATCTATAACTAGTGTCACAGAATTGGTTCAAATCATAGACAATAGGAAGTGTCAGTCTTCTTGTACTCAAGTCGGCATTGTGCCATTTCTATTTAATTCCGTTGCAATTTCTGTGTTTCGTCGTCAATAAGAAGGTCCAAGGGATACAGTACAACTGAAGTGAATCATCGGAATCTATAACTAGTGTCACAGGAATTGTTCAAAACATTGACAGTAAGAAGAGTCGGTCCTCTTGTACTGAAGTCGGCATTGTGCTTTTTGTATCTAATCCAGGTGCAATGTCAGTGTTTCATCGTCAATAAGGTCAGAGAGATAGTGTAAACCCGAGGTGAAGCATCGGAATCTAAATCTAGTGTCACAGGAATGGTTCAAAACATAGACAGTAGGACGAGTCAGTCTTCTTGTACTTAAGTCAACATTGTGCCTTTTGTATTTAATTCGGATGCAATTTCTGTGTTTCATCGTCAACAAGAAGGTCAGAGGGATACAGTAAACCTGAAGTGAAGCATCGGAATCTATCACTAGTGTCACAGGAGTGGTTCAAATCATAGACTGTAAGATAAGTCAGTCTTCTTGCACTTAAGCCAGCATTGTGCCTTTTCTATTTAATTCCGATGCAATTTCTGTGTTTCATCGTCAATAAGAAGGTCAGAGGGATACAGTAAACCTGAAGTTAAGCATCCGAATCTATAACTAGTGTCACAGGAATGTTTCAAAACATAGCCAGTAGGAAGAGTCAGTCTTCTTCTACTTAAGTCGGCATTGTGCCTTTTCTATTTAATTCCGATGCAATTTGTGTGTTTGATCGTCAATAAGAAGGTCCAAGGGATACAGTAAACCTGAAGTGAAGCATCGGAATCTATAACTAGTGTCACCGGAATGGTTCAAAACATAGACAGTAATTAGAGTCAGTCTTTTTGTACTTAAGTCGGCATTGTGCCTTGTAATTGAATTCCGATGCAATTTCTGTGTTTCATCGTCAATAAGAAGGTCAGAGGGATACAGTAAACCTGAAGTGAAGCATCGGAATCTATCACTAGTGTCACAGGAGTGGTTCAAATCATAGACTGTAAGATAAGTCAGTCTTCTTGCACTTAAGCCAGCATTGTGCCTTTTCTATTTAATTCCGATGCAATTTCTGTGTTTCATCATCAATTAGAAGGTCAGATGGATACAGTAAACCTGAAGTTAAGCATCGGAATCTATAACTAGTGTCACAGGAATGTTTCAAAACATAGCCAGTAGGAAGAGTCAGTCTTCTTCTACTTAAGTCGGCATTGTGCCTTTTCTATTTAATTCCGATGCAATTTCTGTGTTTCATCGTCAATAAGAAGGTCAGTGGGATACAGAAAACCTGAAGTGAAGTATAGGAATCTATAACTAGTGTCACAGGAATGGTTCAAATCATAGACAATAGGAAGGGTCAGTCTTCGTGTACTCAAGTCGGCATTGTGCCATTTCAATTTAAATCCGATGCAATTTCTGTGTTTCATCGTCAATAAGAAGGTCAGAGAGATACAGTATACCCGAGGTGAAGCATCGGAATCTATATCTAGTGTCACAGGAATGGTTCAAAACATAGACAGTAGGACGAGTCAGTCTTCTTGTACTTAAGTCAGCATTGTGCCTTTCGTATTTAATTCCGATGCAATTTCTGTGTTTCATCGGTAATAAGAAGGTCAGAGGGATACAGTAAACCTGAAGTGAAGCATAGGAATCTATAACTAGTGTCACAGAATGGTCAAAATATAGAGAGTAAGAAGAGTCAGTCCTCTTGTACTGAAGACGGCATTGTGCCTTTTGTATTTAATTCCGATGCAATTCCTGTGTTTCATCGTCAATAAGAGGATCAGAGGGATACAGTTAACCTGAAGTGAAGAATCGGAATCTATAACTAGTGTCACAGGAATGGTTCAAAACATACTGAGTAACAAGAGTCAGTCTTCTTGTACTTAAGTCGGCATTGTGCCTTTTAATTGAATTCCGATGCAATTTCTGTGCTTCGCCGTCAATAAGAAGGTCAGAGGGACACAGTAAACCTGTAGTGAAGCATCAAAATCTAAAACTAGTCTCACAGGAATGGTTCAAAACATAGACAGTAAGGAGAGTCAGTCTACTTGTACTTAAGTCGGCATTGTGCCTTTTGTATTTAATTCCGATGCAATTTCTGTCTTTCATCGTCAATAAGAAAGTCCAAGGCATACAGTACACCTAAAGTGAAGCATCGGAATCTATAACTAGTGTCACAGGAGGGCTTCAAATCATAGACAGTAAGAAGAGTCAGTCTCCTTGTACTTGAGGCGGCATTGTGCCTTTTGTATTTAATTCCGATGCAATTTCTGTGTTTCATCGTCAATAAGAAGGTCAGAGGGATGCAGTAAACCTGAAGTGAAGCATCGGAATCTATAACAAGTGTCACAGGAATAGTTCAAACATAGACATTAAGATGGTTCAGTCTTCTTGTGCATAATTCGGCATTGTGCCTTTTCAATTTAATTCCGATGCAATTTCTGTGTTTCATCGTCGATAAGTAGGTCCAAGGGATACAGTAAACCTGAAGTGAAGCATGGGAATCTATAACTAGTGTCACAGGAATGGTTCAAAACATAGACAGTAGGAAGAGTCATTTTTCTTGTACTTAAGTCTGCATTGTGCCTTTTCTATTTAATTCCAATGCAATATCTGTGTTTCATCGTCAATAAGAAGGTCAGAGGGATACACTAAACCTCAAGTGAAGCATCGGAATCTATAAATAGTGTCACAGGAGCTGTTCAGAACATAGACAGTAGGAAGAGTCAGTCTTCTTGTACTTAAGTCGGCATTGTGCCTTTTGTATTTAATTCTGATTCAATATCTGTGTTTCATCGCCAATAAGATGGTCAGAGGGATACAGTAAACCTGAAGTGAAGCATCGGAATCTATAAGTAGTGTCACAGGAATGTTCAAATCATAGACAGTAAGAAGAGTTAGTCTTCTTGTACTTAAGTCGGCATTGTGAATTTTGTATTTAATTCCGATGCCATTTCTGTGTTTCATCGTCAGTAAGAAGGTCCAAGGGATACAGAAACCTGAAGTGAAGCATCGGAATCTATAACTAGTGTCACAGAAATGGTTCAAATCATAGACAGTAAAATGAGTTAGTCCTCTTGTACTTAAGTCAGCATTGTGCCTTTTCCATTTAATTCCGATGCAATTTCTGTGTTTCATCGTCAATAAGCAGGTCAGAGGGATACAGTAAACCTGAAGTGAAGCGTCGGAATCTATAACTACTGTCACAGGAATGGTTCAAAATATAGACAGTAGGAAGAGTCAGACTACTTGTCCTTAAGTCGGCATTGTGCCTTTTGTATTTAATTCCGATGCAATTTGTGTGTTTGATCGTCAATAAGAAGGTCCAAGAGATACAGTAAACCTGAAGTGAAGCATCGGAATCTATAACTAGTGTCACAGGAATGGTTCAAAACATAGACAGTAATTAGAGTCAGTCTTCTTGTACTTAAGTCGGCATTGTGCCTTTTGTATTTCTTTCCGATGCATTTTCCGTGTTTCATCGTCAATAAGAAGGTCAGAGGGATACAGTAAACCTGAAGTGAAGCATAGGAATCTGTAACTAGTGTCACAGAATGGTCAAAATATAGAGAGTAGGAAGAGTCAGTCTTCTTGTACTTAAGTCGGCATTGTGCCTTTTGTATTTAATTCCGATTCAATTTCTGTGTTTCATCGCCAATAACAAGGTCAGAGGGATACAGTAAACCTGAAGTGAAGCATCGGAATCTATAACTTGTGTCACAGGAATTGTTCAAATCATAGGCAGTAGGAAGAGTTAGTCTTCTTGTACTTAAGTCGGCATTGTGAATTTTGTATTTAATTCCGATGCCATTTCTGTGTTTCATCGTCAGTAAGAAGGTCCAAGGGATACAGAAACCTGAAGTGAAGCATCGGAATCTATAACTAGTGTCACAGAAATGGTTCAAATCATAGCCAGTAAAATGAGTCACTCCTCCTGTACTTAATTCAGCATTGTGCCCTTTGTATTAATTCCGATGCAATTTCTGTGTTTCATCGTCAATAAGAAGGCCAGAGGGTTACAGTAAACCTGAAGTGAAGCGTCGGAATCTATAACTAGTGTCACAGGAATGGTTCAAAATATAGACAGTAGGAAGGGTCAGACTACTTGTCCTTAAGTCGGCATTGTGCTCTTTGTATTTAATTCCGATGCAATTTGTGTGTTTGATCGTCAATAAGAAGGTCCAAGGGATACAGTAAACCTGAAGTGAAGCATCGGAATCTATAACTAGTGTCACAGGAATGGTTCAAACATAGACAGTAATTAGAGTCAGTCTTCTTGTACTTAAGTCGGCATTGTGCCTTTTGTATTTATTTCCGATGCAATTTCTGTGTTTCGTCGTCAATTAGAAGGTCACAGGGATACAGTAAACCTGAAGTGAAGCATAGGAATCTATAACTGGTGTCACAGAATGGTTCAAAATATAGAGAGTAGGAAGAGTCACTCTTCTTTAACTTAAGTCGGCACCGTGCCTTTTGTATTTAATTCCGATGCAATTTCTGTGTTTCATCGTCAATAAGATGGTCAGAGGGATACAGTAAACCTGAAGTGAAGCATCGAAATCTATAACTAGTGTCACAGGAATGGTTCAAAACATAGTCAGCAAGAAGAGTCAGTCTTCTTGTACTGAAGTCGGCATTGTGCCTTGTCATTGAATTCCGATGGAAGTTCTGTGTTTCATCGTCAATAAGAAGGTCAGAGGGATACAGTAAACCGGAAGTGAAGCATCGGAATCTATCACTAGTGTCACAGGAATGGTTCAAATCATAGACTATAAGATAAGTCAGTCTTCTTGCACTTAAGCCAGCATTGTGCCTTTTCTATTTAATTCCGATGCAATTTCTGTGTTTCATCGTCAATAAGAAGGTCAGAGGGATACAGTAAACCTGAAGTTAAGCATCGGAATCTATAACTAGTGTCACAGGAATGTTTCAAAACATACCCAGTAGGAAGAATCAGTCTTCTTCTACTTAAGGCGGCATTGTGCCTTTTCTATTTAATTCCGATGCAATTTCTGTCTTTCATCGTCAATAAGAAGGTCAGTGGGATACAGTAAACCTGAAGTGAAGTATCGGAATCTATAACTAGTGTCACAGAATTGGTTCAAATCATAGACAATAGGAAGTGTCAGTCTTCTTGTACTCAAGTCGGCATTGTGCCATTTCTATTTAATTCCGTTGCAATTTCTGTGTTTCGTCGTCAATAAGAAGGTCCAAGGGATACAGTACAACTGAAGTGAATCATCGGAATCTATAACTAGTGTCACAGGAATTGTTCAAAACATTGACAGTAAGAAGAGTCGGTCCTCTTGTACTGAAGTCGGCATTGTGCTTTTTGTATCTAATCCAGGTGCAATGTCAGTGTTTCATCGTCAATAAGGTCAGAGAGATAGTGTAAACCCGAGGTGAAGCATCGGAATCTAAATCTAGTGTCACAGGAATGGTTCAAAACATAGACAGTAGGACGAGTCAGTCTTCTTGTACTTAAGTCAACATTGTGCCTTTTGTATTTAATTCGGATGCAATTTCTGTGTTTCATCGTCAATAAGAAGGTCAGAGGGATACAGTAAACCTGAAGTGAAGCATCGGAATCTATAACTAGTGTCACAGAATGGTCAAAATATAGAGAGTAGGAAGAGTCAGTCTTCTTGTACTTAAGTCGTCATTGTGCCTTTTTATTTAATTCCGATGCAATTTCTGTGTTTCATCGTCAATAAGAGGATCAGAGGGATACAGTAAACCTGAAGTGAAGAATCGGAATCTATAACTAGTGTCACAGGAATGGTTCAAAACATAGTGAGTAACAAGAGTCAGTCTTCTTGTACTTAAGTCGGCATTGTGCCTTTTAATTGAATTCCGATGCAATTTCTGTGTTTCGCCGTCAATAAGAAGGTCAGAGGGACACAGTAAACCTGTAGTGAAGCATCAAAATCTAAAACTAGTCTCACAGGAATGGTTCAAAACATAGACAGTAAGAAGAGTCAGTCTACTTGTACTTAAGTCGGCATTGTGCCTTTTGTATTTAATTCCGATGCAATTTCTGTCTTTCATCGTCAATAAGAAAGTCCAAGGCATACAGTACACCTAAAGTGAAGCATCGGAATCTATAACTAGTGTCACAGGAGGGCTTCAAATCATAGACAGTAAGAGGAGTCAGTCTCCTTGTACTTGAGGCGGCATTGTGCCTTTTGTATTTAATTCCGATTCAAATTTCTGTGTTTCATCGTCAATAAGAAGGTCAGAGGGATGCAGTAAACCTGAAGTGAAGCATCGGAATCTATAACAAGTGTCACAGGAATAGTTCAAACATAGACATTAAGATGGTTCAGTCTTCTTGTACATAATTCGGCATTGTGCCTTTTCAATTTAATTCCGATGCAATTTCTGTGTTTCACCGTCGATAAGAAGGTCCAAGGGATACAGTAAACCTGAAGTGAAGCATGGGAATCTATAACTAGTGTCACAGGAATGGTTCAAACCATAGACAGAAGGAAGAGTCATTTTTCTTGTACTTAAGTCTGCATTGTGCCTTTTCTATTTAATTCCGATGCAATATCTGTGTTTCATCGTCAATAAGGTCAGAGGGATACACTAAACCTGAAGTGAAGCATCGGAATCTATAACTAGTGTCACAGGAGCTGTTCAGAACATAGACAGTAGGAAGAGTCAGTCTTCTTGTACTTAAGTCGGCATTGTGCCTTTTGTATTTAATTCTGATTCAATTTCTGTGTTTCATCGCCAATAAGATGGTCGGTGGGATACAGTAAACCTGAAGTGAAACATCGGAATCTATAAGTAGTGTCACAGGAATTGTTCAAATCATAGACAGTATGAAGAGTTAGTCTTCTTGTACTTAAGTCGGCATTGTGAATTTTGTATTTAATTCCGATGCCATTTCTGTGTTTCATTGTCAGTAAGAAGGTCCAAGGGATACAGAAACCTGAAGTGAAGCATCGGAATCTATAACTAGTGTCACAGAAATGGTTCAAATCATAGACAGTAAAATGAGTCACTCTTCTTGTACTTAAGTCAGCATTGTGCCTTTTCTATTTAATTCCGATGCAATTTCTGTGTTTCATCGTCAATAAGCAGGTCAGAGGGATACAGTAAACCTGAAGTGAAGCGTCGGAATCTATAACTACTGTCACAGGAATGGTTCAAAATATAGACAGTAGGAAGATTCAGACTACTTGTCCTTAAGTCGGCATTGTGCCTTTTGTATTTAATTCCGATGCAATTTGTGTGTTTGATCGTCAATAAGAAGGTCCAAGAGATACAGTAAACCTGAAGTGAAGCATCGGAATCTATAACTAGAGTCACAGGAATGGTTCAAAACATAGACCGTAATTAGAGTCAGTCTTCTTGTACTTAAGTCGGCATTGTGCCTTTTGTATTTCATTCCGATGCATTTTCTGTGTTTCATCGTCAATAAGAAGGTCAGAGGGATACAGTAAACCTGAAGTGAAGCATAGGAATCTATAACTAGTGTCACAGAATGGTCAAAATATAGAGAGTAGGAAGAGTCAGTCTTCTTGTACTTAAGTCGGCATTGTGCCTTTTGTATTTCATTCCGATACAATTTCTGTGTTTCATCGTCAATAAGAGGGTCAGAAGGATACAGTAAACCTGAAGTGAAGAATCGGAATCTATAACTAGTGTCACAGGAATGGTTCAAAACATAGTCAGTAAGAAGAGTCAGTCTTCCTGTACTTAAGTCGGCATTGTGCCTTTTAATTGAATTCTGATGCAATTTCTGTGTTTCGCCGTCATTAAGAAGGTCAGAGGGACACAGTAAACCTGTAGTGAAGCATCGAAATCTAAAACTAGTGTCACAGGAATGGTTCAAAACATAGACAGTAAGAAGAGTCAGTCTACTTGGACTTAAGTCGGCATTGTGCCTTTTGTATTTAATTCAGATGCAATTTCTGTCTTTCATCGTCAATAAGAAGGTCCAAGGCATACAGTACACCTAAAGTGAAGCATCGGAATCTACAACTAGTGTCACAGGAGGGCTTCAAATCATAGACAGTAAGAAGAGTCAGTCTCCTTGTATTTGAGGCGGCATTGTGCCTTTTGTATTTAATTCGGATGCAATTTCTGTGTTTCATCGTCAATAAGAAGGTCAGAGGGATACAGTAAACCTGAAGTTAAGCATCGGAATCTATAACTAGTGTCACAGGAATAGTTCAAACATAGACATTAAGATGAGTCAGTCTTCTTGTACATAATTCGGCATTGTGCCTTTTCAATTTAATTCCGATGCAATTTCTTTGTTTCATCGTCGATAAGAAGGTCCAAGCTATACAGTAAACCTGAAGTGAAGCATCGGAATCTATAACTAGCGTCACAGGAGCTGTTCAGAACATAGACAGTAAGAAGAGTCAGTCTACTTGTACTTAAGTCGGCATTGTGCCTTTTGTATTTAATTCCGATTCAATTTCTGTGTTTCATCGCCAATAAGAAGGTCAGAGGGATACAGTAAACCGGAAGTGAAGCATCGGAATCTATCACTAGTGTCACAGGAATGGTTCAAATCATAGACTATAAGATAAGTCAGTCTTCTTGCACTTAAGCCAGCATTGTGCCTTTTCTATTTAATTCCGATGCAATTTCTGTGTTTCATCGTCAATAAGAAGGTCAGAGGGATACAGTAAACCTGAAGTTAAGCATCGGAATCTATAACTAGTGTCACTGAAATGTTTCAAAGCATACCCAGTAGGAAGAATCAGTCTTCTTCTACTTAAGGCGGCATTGTGCCTTTTCTATTTAATTCCGATGCAATTTCTGTCTTTCATCGTCAATAAGAAGGTCAGTGGGATACAGTAAACCTGAAGTGAAGTATCGGAATCTATAACTAGTGTCACAGAATTGGTTCAAATCATAGACAATAGGAAGGGTCAGTCTTCTTGTACTCAAGTCGGCATTGTGCCATTTCTATTTAATTCCGTTGCAATTTCTGTGTTTCGTCGTCAATAAGAAGGTCCAAGGGATACAGTACAACTGAAGTGAATCATCGGAATCTATAACTAGTGTCACAGGAATTGTTCAAAACATTGACAGTAAGAAGAGTCGGTCTTCTTGTACTGAAGTCGACATTGTGCTTTTTGTATCTAATCCAGGTGCAATGTCAGTGTTTCATCGTCAATAAGGTCAGAGAGATAGTGTAAACCCGAGGTGAAGCATCGGAATCTATATCTAGTGTCACAGGAATGGTTCAAAACATAGACAGTAGGACGAGTCAGTCTTCTTGTACTTAAGTCAACATTGTGCCTTTTGTATTTAATTCCGATGCAATTTCTGTGTTTCATCGTCAATAAGAAGGTCAGAGGGATACAGTAAACCTGAAGTGAAGCATCGGAATCTATAACTAGTGTCACAGAATGGTCAAAATATAGAGAGTAGGAAGAGTCAGTCTTCTTGTACTTAAGTCGTCATTGTGCCTTTTGTATTTAATTCCGATGCAATTTCTGTGTTTCATCGTTAATAAGAGGATCAGAGGGATATAGTAAACCTGAAGTGAAGAATCGGAATCTATAACTAGTGTCACAGGAATGGTTCAAAACATAGTGAGTAACAAGAGTCAGTCTTCTTGTACTTAAGTCGGCATTGTGCCTTTTAATTGAATTCCGATGCAATTTCTGTGTTTCGCCGTCAATAAGAAGGTCAGAGGGACACAGTAAACCTGTAGTGAAGCATCAAAATCTAAAACTAGTCTCACAGGAATGGTTCAAAACATAGACAGTAAGAAGGGTCAGTCTACTTGTACTTAAGTCGGCATTGTGCCTTTTGTATTTAATTCCGATGCAATTTCTGTCTTTCATCGTCAATAAGAAAGTCCAAGGCATACAGTACACCTAAAGTGAAGCATCGGAATCTATAACTAGTGTCACAGGAGGGCTTCAAATCATAGACAGTAAGAAGAGTCAGTCTCCTTGTACTTGAGGCGCATTGTGCCTTTTGTATTTAATTCCGATGCAATTTCTGTGTTTCATCGTCAATAAGAAGGTCAGAGGGATGCAGTAAACCTGAAGTGAAGCATCGGAATCTATAACAAGTGTCACAGGAATAGTTCAAACATAGACATTAAGATGGTTCAGTCTTCTTGTACATAATTCGGCATTGTGCCTTTTCAATTTAATTCCGATGCAATTTCTGTGTTTCATCGTCGATAAGAAGGTCCAAGGGATACAGTAAACCTGAAGTGAAGCATGGGAATCTATAACTAGTGTCACAGGAATGGTTCAAACCATAGACAGTAGGAAGAGTCATTTTTCTTGTACTTAAGTCTGCATTGTGCCTTTTCTATTTAATTCCGATGCAATATCTGTGTTTCATCGTCAATAAGAAGGTCAGAGGGATACACTAAACCTGAAGTGAAGCATCGGAATCTATAACTAGTGTCACAGGAGCTGTTCAGAACATAGACAGTAGGAAGAGTCAGTCTTCTTGTACTTAAGTCGGCATTGTGCTTTTGTATTTAATTCTGATTCAATTTCTGTGTTTCATCGCCAATAAGATGGTCAGAGGGATACAGTAAACCTGAAGTGAAGCATCGGAATCTATAACTAGTGTCACAGGAATTGTTCAAATCATAGACAGTAAGAAGAGTTAGTCTTCTTGTACTTAAGTCGGCATTGTGCCTTTTGTATTTAATTCCGATACCATTTCTGTGTTTCATCGTCAGTAAGAAGGTCCAAGGGATACAGAAACCTGAAGTGAAGCATCGGAATCTATAACTAGTGTCACAGAAATGGTTCAAATCATAGACAGTAAAATGAGTCACTCTTCTTGTACTTAAGTCAGCATTGTGCCTTTTCTATTTAATTCCGATGCAATTTCTGTGTTTCATCGTCAATAAGCAGGTCAGAGGGATACAGTAAACCTGAAGTGAAGCGTCGGAATCTATAACTACTGTCACAGGAATGGTTCAAAATATAGACAGTAGGAAGAGTCAGACTACTTGTCCTTAAGTCGGCATTGTGCCTTTTGTATTTAATTCCGATGCAATTTGTGTGTTTGATCGTCAATAAGAAGGTCCAAGAGATACAGTAAACCTGAAGTGAAGCATCGGAATCTATAACTAGAGTCACAGGAATGGTTCAAAACATAGACAGTAATTAGAGTCAGTCTTCTTGTACTTAAGTCGGCATTGTGCCTTTTGTATTTCATTCCGATGCATTTTCTGTGTTTCATCGTCAATAAGAAGGTCAGAGGGATACAGTAAACCTGAAGTTAAGCATCGGAATCTATAACTAGTGTCACAGGAATAGTTCAAACATAGACATTAAGATGAGTCAGTCTTCTTGTACATAATTCGGCATTGTGCCTTTTCAATTTAATTCCGATGCAATTTCTTTGTTTCATCGTCGATAAGAAGGTCCAAGCTATACAGTAAACCTGAAGTGAAGCATCGGAATCTATAACTAGCGTCACAGGAGCTGTTCAGAACATAGACAGTAAGAAGAGTCAGTCTTCTTGTACTTAAGTCGGCATTGTGCCTTTTGTATTTAATTCCGATTCAATTTCTGTGTTTCATCGCCAATAAGAAGGTCAGAGGGATACAGTAAACCTGAAGTGAAGCATCGGAATCTATAACTAGTGTCACAGGAATTGTTCAAATCATAGACAGTAGGAAGAGTTAGTCTTCTTGTACTTAAGTCGGCATTGTGAATTTTGTATTTAATTCCGATGCCATTTCTGTGTTTCATCGTCAGTAAGAAGGTCCAAGGGATACAGAAACCTGAAGTGAAGCATCGGAATCTATAACTAGTGTCACAGAAATGGTTCAAATCATAGCCAGTAAAATGAGTCACTCTTCTTGTACTTAAGTCAGTATTGTGCCCTTTCTATTAATTCCGATGCAATTTCTGTGTTTCATCGTCAATAAGAAGGTCAGAGGGATACAGTAAACCTGAAGTGAAGCGTCGGAATCTATAACTAGTGTCACAGGAATGGTTCAAAATATAGACAGTAGGAAGGGTCAGACTACTTGTCCGTAAGTCGGCATTGTGCCTTTTGTATTTAATTCCGATGCAATTTGTGTGTTTGATCGTCAATAAGAAGGTCCAAGGGATACAGTTAACCTGAAGTGAAGCATCGGAATCTATAACTAGTGTCACAGGAATGGTTCAAACATAGACAGTAATTAGAGTCAGTCTTCTTGTACTTAAGTCGGCATTGTGAATTTTGTATTTTATTCCGATGCAATTTCTGTGTTTCGTCGTCAATAAGAAGGTCACAGGGAAACAGTAAACCTGAAGTGAAGCATAGGAATCTATAACTGGTGTCACAGAATGGTTCAAAATATAGCGAGTAGGAAGAGTCACTCTTCTTTAACTTAAGTCGGCACCGTGTCTTTTGTATTTAATTCCGATGCAATTTCTGTGTTTCATCGTCAATAAGATGGTCAGAGGGATACAGTAAACCTGAAGTGAAGCATCGAAATCTAAAACTAGTCTCACAGGAATGGTTCAAAACATAGACAGTAAGAAGAGTCAGTGTACTTGTACTTAAGTCGGCATTGTGCCTTTTGTATTTAATTCCGATGCAATTTCTGTCTTTCATCGTCAATAAGAAAGTCCAAGGCATACAGTACACCTAAAGTGAAGCATCGGAATCTATAACTAGTGTCACAGGAGGGCTTCAAATCATAGACAGTAAGAAGAGTTAGTCTCCTTGTACTTGAGGCGGCATTGTGCCTTTTGTATTTAATTCCGATGCAATTTCTGTGTTTCATCGTCAATAAGAAGGTCAGAGGGATGCAGTAAACCTGAAGTGAAGCATCGGAATCTATAACAAGTGTCACAGGAATAGTTCAAACATAGACATTAATATGGTTCAGTCTTCTTGTACATAATTCGGCATTGTGCCTTTTCAATATAATTCCGATGCAATTTCTGTGTTTCATCGTCGATAAGAAGGTCCTAGGGATACAGTAAACCTAAAGTGAAGCATGGGAATCTATAACTAGTGTCACAGGAATGGTTCAAAACATAGACAGTAATTAGAGTCATTTTTCTTGTACTTAAGTCTGCATTGTGCCTTTTCTATTTAATTCCGATGCAATATCTGTGTTTCATCGTCAATAAGAAGGTCAGAGGGATACAATAAACCTGAAGTGAAGCATCGGAATCTATAACTAGTGTCACAGGAGCTGTTGAGAACATAGACAGTAGGAAGAGTCAGTCTTCTTGTACTTAAGTCGGCATTGTGCCTTTTGTATTTAATTCTGATTCAATTTCTGTGTTTCATCGCCAATAAGATGGTGAGAGGGATACAGTAAACCTGAAGTGAAGCATCGGAATCTATAACTAGTGTCACAGGAATTGTTAAAATCATATACAGTAAGAAGAGTTAGTCTTCTTGTACTTAAGTCGGCATTGTGAATTTTGTATTTAATTCCGATGCCATTTCTGTGTTTCATCGTCAGTAAGAAGGTCCAAGGGATACAGAAACCTGAAGTGAAGCATCGGAATCTATAACTAGTGTCACAGAAATGGTTCAAATCATAGACAGTAAAATGAGTCACTCTTCTTGTACTTAAGTCGGCATTGTGCCTTTTGTATTTCATTCCGATGCATTTTCTGTGTTTCATCGTCAATAAGAAGGTCAGAGGGATACAGTAAACCTGAAGTGAAGCATAGTTATCTATAACTAGTGTCACAGAATGGTCAAAATATAGAGAGTAGGAAGAGTCAGTCTTCTTGTACTTAAGTCGGCATTGTGCCTTTTGTATTTCATTCCGATGCAATTTCTGTGTTTCATCGTCAATAAGAGGGTCAGAGGGATACAGTAAACCTGAAGTGAAGAATCGGAATCTATAACTAGTGTCACAGGAATGGTTCAAAACATAGTCAGTAAGAAGAGTCAGTCTTCCTGTACTTAAGTCGGCATTGTGCCTTTTAATTGAATTCTGATGCAATTTCTGTGTTTCGCCGTCAATAAGAAGGTCAGAGGGACACAGTAAACCTGTAGTGAAGCATCGAAATCTAAAACTAGTGTCACAGGAATGGTTCAAAACATAGACAGTAAGAAGAGTCAGTCTACTTGGACTTAAGTCGGCATTGTGCCTTTTGTATTTCATTCAGATGCAATTTCTGTCTTTCATCGTCAATAAGAAAGTCCAAGGGATACAGTAAACCTGAAGTGAAGCATCGGAATCTATAACTAGTGTCACAGGAATGGTTCAAAACATAGTCAGTAAGAAGAGTCAGTCTTCTTGTACTTAAGTCGGCATTGTGCCTTTTCTATTTATTTCCGATGCAATTTCTGTGTTTCATCGTCAATAAGAAGGTCAGAGGGATACAGTAAACCTGAAGTAAAGCATCGGAATCTATAACTAGTGTCACAGGAATGGTTCAAAGCATAGTCAGCAAGAAGAGTGTGTCTTCTTGTACTTAATTCGGCATTGTGCCTTTTACATTTAATTCCGATGCAGTTTCTGTGTTTCATCGTCAATAAGAAGGTCCAAGAGATACAGTAAACCTGAAATGAAGCATCGGAATCTATAACTAAGGTCACAGGAATGTTTCAAAACATAGACAGTAGGAAGATTTAGTCTACATGTACTTAAGTCAGCATTGTGCCTTTTGTATTTAATTCCGATTCAATTTCTGTGTTTCATCGCCAATAAGAAGGTCAGAGGGATACAGTAAACCTGAAGTGAAGCATCGGAATCTATAACTAGTGTCACAGGAATTGTTCAAATCATAGACAGTAGGAAGAGTTAGTCTTCTTGTACTTAAGTCGGCATTGTGCCTTTTGTATTTAATTCCGATGCAATTTGTGTGTTTGATCGTCAATAAGAAGGTCCAAGGGATTTAGTAAACCTGAAGTGAAGCATCGGAATCTATAACTAGTGTCACAGGAATGGTTCAAACATAGACAGTAATTAGAGTCAGTCTTCTTGTACTTAAGTCGGCATTGTGCCTTTTGTATTTAATTCCGATGCAATTACTGTGTTTCGTCGTCAATAAGAAGGTCCAAGGGATACAGTAAACCTGAAGTGAAGCATCGGAATCTATAACTAGTGTCACAGGAATGGTTCAAACATAGACAGTAATTAGAGTCAGTCTTCTTGTACTTAAGTCGGCATTGTGCCTTTTCTATTTAATTCCGATGCAATTTCTGTGTTTCATCGTCAATAAGAAGGTCAGAGGGATACAGTAAACCTGAAGTTAAGCATCGGAATCTATAACTAGTGTCACAGGAATGTTTCAAAACATACCCAGTAGGAAGAATCAGTCTTCTTCTACTTAAGGCGGCATTGTGCCTTTTCTATTTAATTCCGATGCAATTTCTGTCTTTCATCGTCAATAAGAAGGTCAGTGGGATACAGTAAACCTGAAGTGATGTATCGGAATCTATAACTAGTGTCACAGAATTGGTTCAAATCATAGACAATAGGAAGGGTCAGTCTTCTTGTGCTCAAGTCGGCATTGTGCCATTTCTATTTAATTCCGTTGCAATTTCTGTGTTTCGTCGTCAATAAGAAGGTCCAAGGGATACAGTACAACTGAAGTGAATCATCGGAATCTATAACTAGTGTCACAGGATTTGTTCAAAACATTGACAGTAAGGAGAGGCGGTCCTCTTGTACTGAAGTCGGCATTGTGCTTTTTGTACCTAATCCAGATGCAATTTCAGTGATTCATCGTCAATAAGGTCAGAGAGATAGTGTAAACCCGAGGTGAAGCATCGGAATCTATATCTAGTGTCACAGGAATGGTTCAAAACATAGACAGTAGGACGAGTCAGTCTTCTTGTACTTAAGTCAACATTGTGCCTTTTGTATTTAATTCCGATGCAATTTCTGTGTTTCATCGTCAATAAGAAGGTCAGAGGGATACAGTAAACCTGAAGTGAAGCATCGGAATCTATAACTAGTGTCACAGAATGGTCAAAATATAGAGAGTAGGAAGAGTCATTCTTCTTGTACTTAAGTCGGCATTGTGCCTTTTGTATTTAATTCCGATGCAATTTCTGTGTTTCATCGTCAGTAAGAGGGTCACAGTTATACAGTAAACCTGAGGTGAAGCATCGGAATCTATAACTAGTGGCACAGGAATGGTTCAAAACATAGGCAGTAAGAAGAGTCAGTCTTCTTGTACTTAAGTCGGCATTGTGCCTTTTAATTGAATTCCGATGCAATTTCTGTGTTTCGCCGTCAATAAGAAGCTCAGAGGGACACAGTAAACCTGTAGTGAAGCATCAAAATCTAAAACTAGTGTCACAGGAATGGTTCAAAACATAGACAGTAAGAAGAGTCAGTCTACTTGTACTTAAGTCGGCATTGTGCCTTTTGTATTTAATTCCGATGCAATTTCTGTCTTTCATCGTCAATAAGAAAGTCCAAGGCATACAGTACACCTAAAGTGAAGCATCGGAATCTATAACTAGTGTCACTGGAGGGCTTCAAATCATAGACAGTAAGAAGAGTCAGTCTCCTTGTACTTGAGGCGGCATTGTGCCTTTTGTATTTAATTCCGATGCAATTTCTGTGTTTCATAGTCAATAAGAAGGTCAGAGGGATACAGTAAGCCTGAAGTGAAGCATCGGAATCTATAACTAGTGTCACAGGAATAGTTCAAACATAGACATTAAGATGAGACAGTCTTCTTGTACATAATTCGGCATTGTGCCTTTTCAATTTAATTCCGATGCAATTTCTTTGTTTCATCGTCGATAAGAAGGTCCAAGGGATACAGTAAACCTAAAGTGAAGTATCGGAATCTATAACTAGTGTCACAGGAATGGTTCAAAACATAGACAGTAGGAAGAGTCATTTTTCTTGTACTTAAGTCTGCATTGTGCTTTTTCTATTTAATTCCGATGCAATATCTGTGTTTCATCGTCAATAAGAAGGTCAGAGGGATACAGTAAACCTGAAGTGAAGCATCGGAATCTATAACTAGTGTCACAGGAGCTGTTCAGAACATAGACAGTAAGAAGAGTCAGTCTTCTTGTACTTAAGTCGGCATTGTGCCTTTTGTATTTAATTCCGATTCAATTTCTGTGTTTCATCGCCAATAAGAAGGTCAGAGGGATACAGTAAACTTGAAGTGTAGCATCGGAATCTATAACTAGTGTCACAGGAATTGTTCAAATCATAGACAGTAAGAAGAGTTAGTCTTCTTGTACTTAAGTTGGCATTGTGCCTTTTGTATTTAATTCCGATGCCATTTCTGTGTTTCATCGTCAGTAAGAAGGTCCAAGGGATACAGAAACCTGAAGTGAAGCATCGGAATCTATAACTAGTGTCACAGGAATGGTTCAAAACATATTCAGTAAGAAGAATCAGTCGTCTTGTACTTAAGTCGGCATTCTGCCTTTTGTATTTAATTCCGATGCAATTTCTGTGTTTCATCGTCAATAAGAAGGTCAGAGGGATATAGTAAACCTGAAGTGAAGCATCGGAATCTATAACTAGTGTCACAGGAATGGTTCAAAACATAGACAGTAGGATGGGTCAGTCTTCTTGTACTTAAGCCAGCATTGTGCCTTTTCTATTTAATTCCGATGCAATTTCTGTGTTTCGTCGTCAATAAGAAGGTCCAAGGGATACAGTAAACCTGAAGTGAAGCATCGGAGTCTATAACTAGTGTCACAGGAATGGTTCAAAACATAGACAGTAAGAAGAGTCAGTCTTCTTGTACTTAAGTCGGTACTGTGCCTTTCCTATTCAATTCCGATGCAATTTCTGTGTTTCTTCTTCAATAGGAAGGTCAGAGGGTTACAGTAAACCTGAAGTCAAACATCGGAATCTATAACTAGTGTCACAGGAATGGTTCAAAACATATTCAGTAAGAAGAATCAGTCGTCTTGTACTTAAGTCGGCATTCTGCCTTTTGTATTTAATTCCGATGCAATTTCTGTGTTTCATCGTCAATAAGAAGGTCAGAGGGATACAGTAAACCTGAAGTGAAGCATCGGAATCTATAACTAGTGTCACAGGAATGGTTCAAAACATATTCAGTAAGAAGAATCAGTCGTCTTGTACTTAAGTCGGCATTCTGCCTTTTGTATTTAATTCCGATGCAATTTCTGTGTTTCATCGTCAATAAGAAGGTCAGAGGGATGCAGTAAACCTGAAGTGAAGCATCGGAATCTATAACAAGTGTCACAGGAATAGTTCAAACATAGACATTAATATGGTTCAGTCTTCTTGTACATAATTCGGCATTGTGCCTTTTCAATATAATTCCGATGCAATTTCTGTGTTTCATCGTCAATAAGCAGGTCAGAGGGATACAGTAAACCTGAAGTGAAGCGTCGGAATCTATAACTACTGTAACAGGAATGGTTCAAAATATAGACAGTAGGAAGAGTCAGAATACTTGTCCTTAAGTCGGCATTGTGCCTTTTGTATTTAATTCCGATGCAATTTGTGTGTTTGATCGTCAATAAGAAGGTCCAAGAGATACAGTAAACCTGAAGTGAAGCATCGGAATCTATAACTAGTGTCACAGGAATGGTTCAAAACATAGACAGTAATTAGAGTCAGTCTTCTTGTACTTAAGTCGGCATTGTGCCTTTTGTATTTCATTCCGATGCATTTTCTGTGTTTCATCGTCAATAAGAAGGTCAGAGGGATACAGTAAACCTGAAGTGAAGCATAGTTATCTATAACTAGTGTCACAGAATGGTCAAAATATAGAGAGTAGGAAGAGTCAGTCTTCTTGTACTTAAGTCGGCATTGTGCCTTTTGTATTTCATTCCGATGCAATTTCTGTGTTTCATCGTCAATAAGAGGGTCAGAGGGATACAGTAAACCTGAAGTGAAGAATCGGAATCTATAACTAGTGTCACAGGAATGGTTCAAAACATAGTCAGTAAGAAGAGTCAGTCTTCCTGTACTTAAGTCGGCATTGTGCCTTTTAATTGAATTCTGATGCAATTTCTGTGTTTCGCCGTCAATAAGAAGGTCAGAGGGACACAGTAAACCTGTAGTGAAGCATCGAAATCTAAAACTAGTGTCACAGGAATGGTTCAAAACATAGACAGTAAGAAGAGTCAGTCTACTTGGACTTAAGTCGGCATTGTGCCTTTTGTATTTCATTCAGATGCAATTTCTGTCTTTCATCGTCAATAAGAAAGTCCAAGGGATACAGTAAACCTGAAGTGAAGCATCGGAATCTATAACTAGTGTCACAGGAATGGTTCAAAACATAGTCAGTAAGAAGAGTCAGTCTTCTTGTACTTAAGTCGGCATTGTGCCTTTTCTATTTATTTCCGATGCAATTTCTGTGTTTCATCGTCAATAAGAAGGTCAGAGGGATACAGTAAACCTGAAGTAAAGCATCGGAATCTATAACTAGTGTCACAGGAATGGTTCAAAGCATAGTCAGCAAGAAGAGTGTGTCTTCTTGTACTTAATTCGGCATTGTGCCTTTTACATTTAATTCCGATGCAGTTTCTGTGTTTCATCGTCAATAAGAAGGTCCAAGAGATACAGTAAACCTGAAATGAAGCATCGGAATCTATAACTAAGGTCACAGGAATGTTTCAAAACTTAGACAGTAGGAAGATTTAGTCTACATGTACTTAAGTCAGCATTGTGCCTTTTGTATTTAATTCCGATTCAATTTCTGTGTTTCATCGCCAATAAGAAGGTCAGAGGGATACAGTAAACCTGAAGTGAAGCATCGGAATCTATAACTAGTGTCACAGGAATTGTTCAAATCATAGACAGTAGGAAGAGTTAGTCTTCTTGTACTTAAGTCGGCATTGTGCCTTTTGTATTTAATTCCGATGCAATTTGTGTGTTTGATCGTCAATAAGAAGGTCCAAGGGATTTAGTAAACCTGAAGTGAAGCATCGGAATCTATAACTAGTGTCACAGGAATGGTTCAAACATAGACAGTAATTAGAGTCAGTTTTCTTGTACTTAAGTCGGCATTGTGCCTTTTGTATTTAATTCCGATGCAATTACTGTGTTTCGTCGTCAATAAGAAGGTCCAAGGGATACAGTAAACCTGAAGTGAAGCATCGGAATCTATAACTAGTGTCACAGGAATGGTTCAAACATAGACAGTAATTAGAGTCAGTCTTCTTGTACTTAAGTCGGCATTGTGCCTTTTCTATTTAATTCCGATGCAATTTCTGTGTTTCATCGTCAATAAGAAGGTCAGAGGGATACAGTAAACCTGAAGTTAAGCATCGGAATCTATAACTAGTGTCACAGGAATGTTTCAAAACATACCCAGTAGGAAGAATCAGTCTTCTTCTACTTAAGGCGGCATTGTGCCTTTTCTATTTAATTCCGATGCAATTTCTGTCTTTCATCGTCAATAAGAAGGTCAGTGGGATACAGTAAACCTGAAGTGATGTATCGGAATCTATAACTAGTGTCACAGAATTGGTTCAAATCATAGACAATAGGAAGGGTCAGTCTTCTTGTGCTCAAGTCGGCATTGTGCCATTTCTATTTAATTCCGTTGCAATTTCTGTGTTTCGTCGTCAATAAGAAGGTCCAAGGGATACAGTACAACTGAAGTGAATCATCGGAATCTATAACTAGTGTCACAGGATTTGTTCAAAACATTGACAGTAAGGAGAGGCGGTCCTCTTGTACTGAAGTCGGCATTGTGCTTTTTGTACCTAATCCAGATGCAATTTCAGTGATTCATCGTCAATAAGGTCAGAGAGATAGTGTAAACCCGAGGTGAAGCATCGGAATCTATATCTAGTGTCACAGGAATGGTTCAAAACATAGACAGTAGGACGAGTCAGTCTTCTTGTACTTAAGTCAACATTGTGCCTTTTGTATTTAATTCCGATGCAATTTCTGTGATTCATCGTCGATAAGAAGGTCAGAGGGATACAGTAAACCTGAAGTGAAGCATCGGAATCTATAACTAGTGTCACAGAATGGTCAAAATATAGAGATTAGGAAGAGTCATTCTTCTTGTACTTAAGTCGGCATTGTGCCTTTTGTATTTAATTCCGATGCAATTTCTGTGTTTCATCGTCAGTAAGAGGGTCACAGTTATACAGTAAACCTGAGGTGAAGCATCGGAATCTATAACTAGTGGCACAGGAATGGTTCAAAACATAGGCAGTAAGAAGAGTCAGTCTTCTTGTACTTAAGTCGGCATTGTGCCTTTTAATTGAATTCCGATGCAATTTCTGTGTTTCGCCGTCAATAAGAAGCTCAGAGGGACACAGTAAACCTGTAGTGAAGCATCAAAATCTAAAACTAGTGTCACAGGAATGGTTCAAAACATAGACAGTAAGAAGAGTCAGTCTACTTGTACTTAAGTCGGCATTGTGCCTTTTGTATTTAATTCCGATGCAATTTCTGTCTTTCATCGTCAATAAGAAAGTCCAAGGCATACAGTACACCTAAAGTGAAGCATCGGAATCTATAACTAGTGTCACTGGAGGGCTTCAAATCATAGACAGTAAGAAGAGTCAGTCTCCTTGTACTTGAGGCGGCATTGTGCCTTTTGTATTTAATTCCGATGCAATTTCTGTGTTTCATAGTCAATAAGAAGGTCAGAGGGATACAGTAAGCCTGAAGTGAAGCATCGGAATCTATAACTAGTGTCACAGGAATAGTTCAAACATAGACATTAAGATGAGACAGTCTTCTTGTACATAATTCGGCATTGTGCCTTTTCAATTTAATTCCGATGCAATTTCTTTGTTTCATCGTCGATAAGAAGGTCCAAGGGATACAGTAAACCTAAAGTGAAGTATCGGAATCTATAACTAGTGTCACAGGAATGGTTCAAAACATAGACAGTAGGAAGAGTCATTTTTCTTGTACTTAAGTCTGCATTGTGCTTTTTCTATTTAATTCCGATGCAATATCTGTGTTTCATCGTCAATAAGAAGGTCAGAGGGATACAGTAAACCTGAAGTGAAGCATCGGAATCTATAACTAGTGTCACAGGAGCTGTTCAGAACATAGACAGTAAGAAGAGTCAGTCTTCTTGTACTTAAGTCGGCATTGTGCCTTTTGTATTTAATTCCGATTCAATTTCTGTGTTTCATCGCCAATAAGAAGGTCAGAGGGATACAGTAAACTTGAAGTGTAGCATCGGAATCTATAACTAGTGTCACAGGAATTGTTCAAATCATAGACAGTAAGAAGAGTTAGTCTTCTTGTACTTAAGTCGGCATTGTGCCTTTTGTATTTAATTCCGATGCCATTTCTGTGTTTCATCGTCAGTAAGAAGGTCCAAGGGATACAGAAACCTGAAGTGAAGCATCGGAATCTATAACTAGTGTCACAGGAATGGTTCAAAACATATTCAGTAAGAAGAATCAGTCGTCTTGTACTTAAGTCGGCATTCTGCCTTTTGTATTTAATTCCGATGTAATTTCTGTGTTTCATCGTCAATAAGAAGGTCAGAGGGATATAGTAAACCTGAAGTGAAGCATCGGAATCTATAACTAGTGTCACAGGAATGGTTCAAAACATAGACAGTAGGATGGGTCAGTCTTCTTGTACTTAAGCCAGCATTGTGCCTTTTCTATTTAATTCCGATGCAATTTCTGTGTTTCGTCGTCAATAAGAAGGTCCAAGGGATACAGTAAACCTGAAGTGAAGCATCGGAGTCTATAACTAGTGTCACAGGAATGGTTCAAAACATAGACAGTAAGAAGAGTCAGTCTTCTTGTACTTAAGTCGGTACTGTGCCTTTCCTATTCAATTCCGATGCAATTTCTGTGTTTCTTCTTCAATAGGAAGGTCAGAGGGTTACAGTAAACCTGAAGTCAAACATCGGAATCTATAACTAGTGTCACAGGAATGGTTCAAAAGATAGACAGTAATAAGAGTCAGTCTTCTTGTACTTAAATCGGCATTGTGCCTTTTCTATTTAATTCCTATGCAATTTCTGTGTTTCATCGTCAATTAGAAGGTCAGAGGGATACAGTAAACCTGAAGTGAAGCATCGGAATCTATAACCAGTGTCACAGGAATGGTTCAAAGCATAGAGAGTAGGAAGAGTCAGTCTTCTTGTACTTAAGTCGGCATTGTGCATTTTGTATTTAATTGCGATGCAATTTCTGTGTTTCATCGGCAATAAGAAGGTCCAAGGGTTACAGTAAACCTGAGTTGAAGCATCGGAATCTATAACTAGTGTCACAGGAATGGTTCAAAACATAGACAGTAATTAGAGTCAGTCTTCTTGTACTTAAGTCGGCATTGTGCCTTTTGTATTTAATTCCGATGCAATTTCTGTGTTTCATCGTCAATAAGAAGGTCACAGGGATACAGTAATCCTGAAGTGAAGCATAGGAATCTATAACTAGTGTCACAGATTGGTTCAAAATATAGAGAGTAGGAAGAGTCACTCTTCTTTAACTTAAGTCGGCACCGTGCCTTTTGTATTTAATTCCGATGCAATTTCTGTGTTTCATCGTCAATAAGATGGTCAGAGGGATACAGTAAACCTGAAGTGAAGCATCGGAATCTATAACTAGTGTCACAGGAATGGTTCAAAACATAGTCAGCAAGAAGAGTCAGTCTTCTTGTACTTAAGTCGGCATTGTGCCTTGTCATTGAATTCCGATGCAATTTCTGTGTTTCATCGTCAATAAGAAGGTCAGAGGGATACAGTAAACCTGAAGTGAAGCATCGGAATCTATCACTAGTGTCACAGGAATGGTTCAAATCATAGACTGTAAGATAAGTCAGTCTTCTTGCACTTAAGCCAGCATTGTGCCTTTTCTATTTAATTCCGATGCAATTTCTGTGTTTCATCGTCAATAAGAGGGTCAGAGGGATACAGAAAACCTGAAGTTAAGCATCGGAATCTATAACTAGTGTCACAGGAATGTTTCAAAACATAGCCAGTAGGAAGAGTCAGTCTTCTTCTACTTAAGTCGGCATTGTGCCTTTTCTATTTAATTCCGATGCAATTTCTGTCTTTCATCGTCAATAAGAAGGTCAGTGGGATACAGTAAACCTGAAGTGAAGTATCGGAATCTATAACAAGTGTCACAGGAATGGTTCAAATCATAGACAATAGGAAGGGTCAGTCTTCTTGTACTCAAGTCGGCATTGTGCCATTTCTATTTAATTCCGATGCAATTTCTGTGTTTCGTCGTCAATAAGAAGGTCCAAGGGATACAGTACAACTGAAGTGAATCATCGGAATCTATAACTAGTGTCACAGGAATTGTTCAAGACATTGACAGTAAGAAGAGTCGGTCCTCTTGTACTAAAGTCGGCATTGTGCCATTTAATTGAATTCCGATGCAATTTCTGTGTTTCGCCGTCAATAAGAAGGTCAGAGGGACACAGTAAACCTGTAGTGAAGCATCGGAATCTATAACTAGTGTCACAGGAATAGTTCAAACATAGACATTAAGATGAGTCAGTCTTCTTGTACATAATTCGGCATTGTGCCTTTTCAATTTAATTCCGATGCAATTTCTTTGTTTCATCGTCAATAAGAAGGTCAGAGGGATGCAGTAAACCTGAAGTGAAGCATCGGAATCTATAACTAGTGTCACAGGAGCTGTTCAGAACATAGACAGTAAGAAGAGTCAGTCTTCTTGTACTTAAGTCGGCATTGTGCCTTTTGTATTTAATTCCGATTGAATTTCTGTGTTTCATCGCCAATAAGAAGGTCAGAGGGATACAGTAAACCTGAAGGGAAGCATCGGAATCTATAACTAGTGTCACAGGAATTGTTCAAATAGTAGACAGTAAGAAGAGTTAGTCTTCTTGTACTTAAGTCGGCATTGTGCATTTTGTATTTAATTCCGATGCCATTTCTGTGTTTCGTCGTCAATAAGAAGGTCCAAGGGATACAGTACAACTGAAGTGAATCATCAGAATCTATAACTAGTGTCACAGGAATTGTTCAAGACATTGACAGTAAGAAGAGTCGGTCCTCTTGTACTAAAGTCGGCATTGTGCCATTTAATTGAATTCCGATGCAATTTCTGTGTTTCGCCGTCAATAAGAAGGTCAGAGGGACACAGTAAACCTGTAGTGAAGCATCGGAATCTATAACTAGTGTCACAGGAATAGTTCAAACATAGACATTAAGATGAGTCAGTCTTCTTGTACATAATTCGGCATTGTGCCTTTTCAATTTAATTCCGATGCAATTTCTTTGTTTCATCGTCAATAAGAAGGTCAGAGGGATGCAGTAAACCTGAAGTGAAGCATCGGAATCTATAACTAGTGTCACAGGAGGGCTTCAAATCATAGACTGTAAGAAGAGTCAGTCTCCTTGTACTTGAGGCGGCATTGTGCCTTTTGTATTTAATTCCGATGCAATTTCTGAGTTTCATCGTCAATAAGAAGGTCAGAGGGATACAGTAAGCCTGAAGTGAAGCATCGGAATCTATAACTAGTGTCACAGGAATAGTTCAAACATAGACATTAAGATGAGTCAGTCTTCTTGTACATAATTCGGCATTGTGCCTTTTCAATTTAATTCCGATGCAATTTCTTTGTTTCATCGTCAATAAGAAGGTCAGAGGGATACAGTAAACCTGAAGTGAAGCATCGGAATCTATAACTAGTGTCACAGGAGCTGTTCAGAACATAGACAGTAAGAAGAGTCAGTCTTCTTGTACTTAAGTCGGCATTGTGCCTTTTGTATTTAATTCCGATTGAATTTCTGTGTTTCATCGCCAATAAGAAGGTCAGAGGGATACAGTAAACCTGAAGGGAAGCATCGGAATCTATAACTAGTGTCACAGGAATTGTTCAAATAGTAGACAGTAAGAAGAGTTAGTCTTCTTGTACTTAAGTCGGCATTGTGCATTTTGTATTTAATTCCGATGCCATTTCTGTGTTTCGTCGTCAATAAGAAGGTCCAAGGGATACAGTACAACTGAAGTGAATCATCGGAATCTATAACTAGTGTCACAGGAATTGTTCAAGACATTGACAGTAAGAAGAGTCGGTCCTCTTGTACTAAAGTCGGCATTGTGCCATTTAATTGAATTCCGATGCAATTTCTGTGTTTCGCCGTCAATAAGAAGGTCAGAGGGACACAGTAAACCTGTAGTGAAGCATCGGAATCTATAACTAGTGTCACAGGAATAGTTCAAACATAGACATTAAGATGAGTCAGTCTTCTTGTACATAATTCGGCATTGTGCCTTTTCAATTTAATTCCGATGCAATTTCTTTGTTTCATCGTCAATAAGAAGGTCAGAGGGATGCAGTAAACCTGAAGTGAAGCATCGGAATCTATAACTAGTGTCACAGGAGGGCTTCAAATCATAGACTGTAAGAAGAGTCAGTCTCCTTGTACTTGAGGCGGCATTGTGCCTTTTGTATTTAATTCCGATGCAATTTCTGAGTTTCATCGTCAATAAGAAGGTCAGAGGGATACAGTAAGCCTGAAGTGAAGCATCGGAATCTATAACTAGTGTCACAGGAATAGTTCAAACATAGACATTAAGATGAGTCAGTCTTCTTGTACATAATTCGGCATTGTGCCTTTTCAATTTAATTCCGATGCAATTTCTTTGTTTCATCGTCAATAAGAAGGTCAGAGGGATACAGTAAACCTGAAGTGAAGCATCGGAATCTATAACTAGTGTCACAGGAGCTGTTCAGAACATAGACAGTAAGAAGAGTCAGTCTTCTTGTACTTAAGTCGGCATTGTGCCTTTTGTATTTAATTCCGATTCAATTTCTGTGTTTCATCGCCAATAAGAAGGTCAGAGGGATACAGTAAACCTGAAGGGAAGCATCGGAATCTATAACTAGTGTCACAGGAATTGTTCAAATAGTAGACAGTAAGAAGAGTTAGTCTTCTTGTACTTAAGTCGGCATTGTGCCTTTTGTATTTAATTCCGATGCCATTTCTGTGTTTCATCGTCAGTAAGAAGGTCCAAGGGATACAGAAACCTGAAGTGAAGCATCGGAATCTCTAACTACTGTCACAGGAAAGGTTCAAAACATATACAGTAAGAAGAATCAGTCGTCTTGTACTTAAGTCGGCATTCTGCCTTTTGTATTTAATTCCGATGCAATTTCTGTGTTTCATCGTCAATAAGAAGGTCAGAGGGATATAGGAAACCTGAAGTGAAGCATCGGAATCTATAACTAGTGTCACAGGAATGGTTCAAAACATAGACAGTAGGATGGGTCAGTCTTCTTGTACTTAAGCCAGCATTGTGCCTTTTCTATTTAATTCCGATGCAATTTCTGTGTTTCGTCGTCAATAAGAAGGTCCAAGGGATACAGTAAGCCTGAAGTGAAGCATCGGAGTCTATAACTAGTGTCACAGGAATGGTTCAAAACATAGACAGTAAGAAGAATCAGTCTTCTTGTACTTAAGTCGGTATTGTGCCTTTCCTATTTAATTCCGATGCAATTTCTGTGTTTCTTCTTCAATAGGAAGGTCAGAGGGGTACAGTAAACCTGAAGTCAAACATCGGAATCTATAACTAGTGTCACAGGAATGGTTCAAAAGATAGACAGTAATAAGAGTCAGTCTTCTTGTACTTAAATCGGCATTGTGCCTTTTCTATTTAATTCCTATGCAATTTCTGTGTTTCATCGTCAATTAGAAGATCAGAGGGATACAGTAAACCTGAAGTGAAGCATCGGAATCTATAACCAGTGTCACAGGAATGGTTCAAAGCATAGAGAGTAGGAAGAGTCAGTCTTCTTGTACTTAAGTCGGCATTGTGCCTTTTGTATTTAATTGCGATGCAATTTCTGTGTTTCGTCGTCAATAAGAAGGTCACAGGGATACAGTAATCCTGAAGTGAAGCATAGGAATCTATAACTAGTGTCACAGATTGGTTCAAAATATAGACAGTACGAAGAGTCACTCTTCTTTAACTTAAGTCGGCACCGTGCCTTTTGTATTTAATTCCGATGCAATTTCTGTGTTTCATCGTCAATAAGATGGTCAGAGGGATTCAGAAAACCTGAAGTGAAGCATCGGAATCTATAACTAGTCTCACAGGAATGGTTCAAAACATAGTCAGTAAGAAGAGTCAGTCTTCTTGTACTTAAGTCGGCATTGTGCCTTGTAATTGAATTCCGATGCAATTTCTGTGTTTCATCGTCAATAAGAAGGTCAGAGGGATACAGTAAACCTGAAGTGAAGCATAGGAATCTATAACTAGTGTCACAGGAATGGTTCAAAACATAGACAGTAGGATGGGTCAGTCTTCTTGTACTTAAGTCAGCATTGGGCCTTTTCTATTTAATTCCGATGCAATTTCCGTGTTTGGTCGTCAATAAGAAGGTCCAAGGGATACAGTACAACTGAAGTGAATCATCGGAATCTATAACTAGTGTCACAGGAATTGTTCAAAACATAGACAGTAAGAAGAGTCGGTCCTCTTGTACTGAAGTCGGCATTGCGCTTTTTCTATCTAATCCAGATGCAATTTCAGTGTTTCATCGTCAATAAGATGGTCAGAGAGATACAGTAAACCCGAGGTGAAGCATCGGAATCTATATCTAGTGTCACAGGAAAGGTTCAAAGCATAGACAGTAGGACGAGTCAATCTTCCTGTACTTAAGTCAGCATTGTGCCTTTTGTATTTAATTCCGATGCAATTTCTGGGTTTCATCGTCAATAAGAAGGTCAGAGGGATACAGTAAACCTGAAGTGAAGCATAAGAATCTATAACTAGTGTCACAGAATGGTCAAAATATAGAGAGTAGGAAGAGTCAGACTTCTTGTACTTAAGTCGGTATTGTGCCTTTTCTATTTAATTCCGATGCAATTTCTGTCTTTCATCGTCAATAAGAAGGTCAGTGGGATACAGTAAACCTGAAGTGAAGTATCGGAATCTATAACAAGTGTCACAGGAATGGTTCAAATCATAGACAATAGGAAGGGTCAGTCTTCTTGTACTCAAGTCGGCATTGTGCCATTTCTATTTAATTCCGATGCAATTTCTGTGTTTCGTCGTCAATAAGAAGGTCCAAGGGATACAGTACAACTGAAGTGAATCATCGGAATCTATAACTAGTGTCACAGGAATTGTTCAAGACATTGACAGTAAGAAGAGTCGGTCCTCTTGTACTAAAGTCGGCATTGTGCCATTTAATTGAATTCCGATGCAATTTCTGTGTTTCGCCGTCAATAAGAAGGTCAGAGGGACACAGTAAACCTGTAGTGAAGCATCGGAATCTATAACTAGTGTCACAGGAATAGTTCAAACATAGACATTAAGATGAGTCAGTCTTCTTGTACATAATTCGGCATTGTGCCTTTTCAATTTAATTCCGATGCAATTTCTTTGTTTCATCGTCAATAAGAAGGTCAGAGGGATGCAGTAAACCTGAAGTGAAGCATCGGAATCTATAACTAGTGTCACAGGAGCTGTTCAGAACATAGACAGTAAGAAGAGTCAGTCTTCTTGTACTTAAGTCGGCATTGTGCCTTTTGTATTTAATTCCGATTGAATTTCTGTGTTTCATCGCCAATAAGAAGGTCAGAGGGATACAGTAAACCTGAAGGGAAGCATCGGAATCTATAACTAGTGTCACAGGAATTGTTCAAATAGTAGACAGTAAGAAGAGTTAGTCTTCTTGTACTTAAGTCGGCATTGTGCATTTTGTATTTAATTCCGATGCCATTTCTGTGTTTCGTCGTCAATAAGAAGGTCCAAGGGATACAGTACAACTGAAGTGAATCATCGGAATCTATAACTAGTGTCACAGGAATTGTTCAAGACATTGACAGTAAGAAGAGTCGGTCCTCTTGTACTAAAGTCGGCATTGTGCCATTTAATTGAATTCCGATGCAATTTCTGTGTTTCGCCGTCAATAAGAAGGTCAGAGGGACACAGTAAACCTGTAGTGAAGCATCGGAATCTATAACTAGTGTCACAGGAATAGTTCAAACATAGACATTAAGATGAGTCAGTCTTCTTGTACATAATTCGGCATTGTGCCTTTTCAATTTAATTCCGATGCAATTTCTTTGTTTCATCGTCAATAAGAAGGTCAGAGGGATGCAGTAAACCTGAAGTGAAGCATCGGAATCTATAACTAGTGTCACAGGAGGGCTTCAAATCATAGACTGTAAGAAGAGTCAGTCTCCTTGTACTTGAGGCGGCATTGTGCCTTTTGTATTTAATTCCGATGCAATTTCTGAGTTTCATCGTCAATAAGAAGGTCAGAGGGATACAGTAAGCCTGAAGTGAAGCATCGGAATCTATAACTAGTGTCACAGGAATAGTTCAAACATAGACATTAAGATGAGTCAGTCTTCTTGTACATAATTCGGCATTGTGCCTTTTCAATTTAATTCCGATGCAATTTCTTTGTTTCATCGTCAATAAGAAGGTCAGAGGGATACAGTAAACCTGAAGTGAAGCATCGGAATCTATAACTAGTGTCACAGGAGCTGTTCAGAACATAGACAGTAAGAAGAGTCAGTCTTCTTGTACTTAAGTCGGCATTGTGCCTTTTGTATTTAATTCCGATTGAATTTCTGTGTTTCATCGCCAATAAGAAGGTCAGAGGGATACAGTAAACCTGAAGGGAAGCATCGGAATCTATAACTAGTGTCACAGGAATTGTTCAAATAGTAGACAGTAAGAAGAGTTAGTCTTCTTGTACTTAAGTCGGCATTGTGCATTTTGTATTTAATTCCGATGCCATTTCTGTGTTTCGTCGTCAATAAGAAGGTCCAAGGGATACAGTACAACTGAAGTGAATCATCGGAATCTATAACTAGTGTCACAGGAATTGTTCAAGACATTGACAGTAAGAAGAGTCGGTCCTCTTGTACTAAAGTCGGCATTGTGCCATTTAATTGAATTCCGATGCAATTTCTGTGTTTCGCCGTCAATAAGAAGGTCAGAGGGACACAGTAAACCTGTAGTGAAGCATCGGAATCTATAACTAGTGTCACAGGAATAGTTCAAACATAGACATTAAGATGAGTCAGTCTTCTTGTACATAATTCGGCATTGTGCCTTTTCAATTTAATTCCGATGCAATTTCTTTGTTTCATCGTCAATAAGAAGGTCAGAGGGATGCAGTAAACCTGAAGTGAAGCATCGGAATCTATAACTAGTGTCACAGGAGGGCTTCAAATCATAGACTGTAAGAAGAGTCAGTCTCCTTGTACTTGAGGCGGCATTGTGCCTTTTGTATTTAATTCCGATGCAATTTCTGAGTTTCATCGTCAATAAGAAGGTCAGAGGGATACAGTAAGCCTGAAGTGAAGCATCGGAATCTATAACTAGTGTCACAGGAATAGTTCAAACATAGACATTAAGATGAGTCAGTCTTCTTGTACATAATTCGGCATTGTGCCTTTTCAATTTAATTCCGATGCAATTTCTTTGTTTCATCGTCAATAAGAAGGTCAGAGGGATACAGTAAACCTGAAGTGAAGCATCGGAATCTATAACTAGTGTCACAGGAGCTGTTCAGAACATAGACAGTAAGAAGAGTCAGTCTTCTTGTACTTAAGTCGGCATTGTGCCTTTTGTATTTAATTCCGATTCAATTTCTGTGTTTCATCGCCAATAAGAAGGTCAGAGGGATACAGTAAACCTGAAGGGAAGCATCGGAATCTATAACTAGTGTCACAGGAATTGTTCAAATAGTAGACAGTAAGAAGAGTTAGTCTTCTTGTACTTAAGTCGGCATTGTGCCTTTTGTATTTAATTCCGATGCCATTTCTGTGTTTCATCGTCAGTAAGAAGGTCCAAGGGATACAGAAACCTGAAGTGAAGCATCGGAATCTCTAACTACTGTCACAGGAAAGGTTCAAAACATATACAGTAAGAAGAATCAGTCGTCTTGTACTTAAGTCGGCATTCTGCCTTTTGTATTTAATTCCGATGCAATTTCTGTGTTTCATCGTCAATAAGAAGGTCAGAGGGATATAGGAAACCTGAAGTGAAGCATCGGAATCTATAACTAGTGTCACAGGAATGGTTCAAAACATAGACAGTAGGATGGGTCAGTCTTCTTGTACTTAAGCCAGCATTGTGCCTTTTCTATTTAATTCCGATGCAATTTCTGTGTTTCGTCGTCAATAAGAAGGTCCAAGGGATACAGTAAGCCTGAAGTGAAGCATCGGAGTCTATAACTAGTGTCACAGGAATGGTTCAAAACATAGACAGTAAGAAGAATCAGTCTTCTTGTACTTAAGTCGGTATTGTGCCTTTCCTATTTAATTCCGATGCAATTTCTGTGTTTCTTCTTCAATAGGAAGGTCAGAGGGGTACAGTAAACCTGAAGTCAAACATCGGAATCTATAACTAGTGTCACAGGAATGGTTCAAAAGATAGACAGTAATAAGAGTCAGTCTTCTTGTACTTAAATCGGCATTGTGCCTTTTCTATTTAATTCCTATGCAATTTCTGTGTTTCATCGTCAATTAGAAGATCAGAGGGATACAGTAAACCTGAAGTGAAGCATCGGAATCTATAACCAGTGTCACAGGAATGGTTCAAAGCATAGAGAGTAGGAAGAGTCAGTCTTCTTGTACTTAAGTCGGCATTGTGCCTTTTGTATTTAATTGCGATGCAATTTCTGTGTTTCGTCGTCAATAAGATGGTCACAGGGATACAGTAATCCTGAAGTGAAGCATAGGAATCTATAACTAGTGTCACAGATTGGTTCAAAATATAGACAGTACGAAGAGTCACTCTTCTTTAACTTAAGTCGGCACCGTGCCTTTTGTATTTAATTCCGATGCAATTTCTGTGTTTCATTGTCAATAAGATGGTCAGAGGGATTCAGAAAACCTGAAGTGAAGCATCGGAATCTATAACTAGTCTCACAGGAATGGTTCAAAACATAGTCAGTAAGAAGAGTCAGTCTTCTTGTACTTAAGTCGGCATTGTGCCTTGTAATTGAATTCCGATGCAATTTCTGTGTTTCATCGTCAATAAGAAGGTCAGAGGGATACAGTAAACCTGAAGTGAAGCATAGGAATCTATAACTAGTGTCACAGGAATGGTTCAAAACATAGACAGTAGGATGGGTCAGTCTTCTTGTACTTAAGTCAGCATTGGGCCTTTTCTATTTAATTCCGATGCAATTTCCGTGTTTGGTCGTCAATAAGAAGGTCCAAGGGATACAGTACAACTGAAGTGAATCATCGGAATCTATAACTAGTGTCACAGGAATTGTTCAAAACATAGACAGTAAGAAGAGTCGGTCCTCTTGTACTGAAGTCGGCATTGCGCTTTTTCTATCTAATCCAGATGCAATTTCAGTGTTTCATCGTCAATAAGAAGGTCAGAGAGATACAGTAAACCCGAGGTGAAGCATCGGAATCTATATCTAGTGTCACAGGAAAGGTTCAAAGCATAGACAGTAGGACGAGTCAATCTTCCTGTACTTAAGTCAGCATTGTGCCTTTTGTATTTAATTCCGATGCAATTTCTGGGTTTCATCGTCAATAAGAAGGTCAGAGGGATACAGTAAACCTGAAGTGAAGCATAAGAATCTATAACTAGTGTCACAGAATGGTCAAAATATAGAGAGTAGGAAGAGTCAGACTTCTTGTACTTAAGTCGGTATTGTGCCTTTTGTATTTAATTCCGATGCAATTTCTGTGTTTCATCGTCAATAAGAGGGTCAGAGGAATACAGTAAACCTGAAGTGAAGCAACGGAATCTATAACTAGTGTCACAGGAATGGTTCAAAACATAGTCAGTAAGAAGAGTCAGTCTTCTTGTACTTAAGTCGGCATCGTGTCTTTAATTGAATTCCAATGCAATTTCTGTGTTTCGCCGTCAATAAGAAGGTCAGAGGGACACAGTAAACCTGTATTGAAGCATCAAAATCTAAAACTAGTGTCACAGGAATGGTTCAAAACATAGACAGTAAGAAGAGTCAGTCTACTTGTACTTAAGTTGGCATTGTGCCTTTTGTATTTAATTTCGATGCAATTTCTGTCTTTCATCGTCAATAAGAAAGTCCAAGGCATACAGTACACCTAAAGTGAAGCATCGGAATCTATAACTAGTGTCACAGGAGGGCTTCAAATCATAGACAGTAAGAAGAGTCATTCTCCTTGTACTTGAGGGGGCATTGTGCCTTTTGTATTTAATTCCGATGCAATTTCTGTGTTTCATCGTCAATAAGAGGGTCAGAGGGATACAGTAAACCTAAAGTGAAGCATCGGAATCTATAACTAGTGTCACAGGAATAGTTCAAACATAGACATTAAGATGAGTCAGTCTTCTTGTACATAATTCGGCATTGTGCCTTTTCAATTTAATTCCGATGCAATTTCTTTGTTTCATCGTCGATAAGAAGGTCCAAGGGATACAGTAAACCTGAAGTGAAGCATCGGAATCTATAACTAGTGTCACAGGAATGGTTCAAAACATAGACAGTAGGAAGGGTCAGTCTTCTTGTACTTAAGTCGGCATTGTGCCTTTCCTATTTAATTCCGATGCAATTTCTGTGTTTTATCGTCAATTAGAAGGTCAGAGGGATACAGTAAACCTGAAGTGAAGCATCGGAATCTATAACCAGTGTCACAGGAATGGTTCAAAGCATAGAGAGTAGGAAGAGTCAGTCTTCTTGTGCTTAAGTCGGCATTGTGCCTTCTGTATTTAATTCCGATGCAATATCTGTGTTTCATCGGCAATAAGAAGGTCAGAAAGATACAGTAAACCTGAAGTGAAGCATCGGAATCTATAACTAGTGTCACAGGAATGGTTCAAAACATAGTCAGTAAGAAGAGTCAGTCTTCTTGTACTTAAGTTGGCATTGTGCCTTTTTATTGAATTCCGATGAAATTTCTGTGTTTCAGCGTCAATAGGAAAATCAGAGGGATACAGTAAACCTGAAGTGAAGCACCGGAATCTATAACTAGTGTCACAGGAATGGTTCAACACACAGTCAGTAAGAAGAGTCAGTCTTCTTGTACTTAAGTCGGCATTGTGCCTCTTCTACTTAATTCCGATGCAATTTCTGTGTTTCGTCGTCAATATGAAGGTCAGAGGGGTACAGTAAACCTGAGGTGAAGCATCGGAATCTATTACTAGTGTCACAGGAATGGTTCAAATCATAGACAGTAAGATGAGTCAGTCTTTTGTACATAAGTCGGCATTGTGCCTTTTGTATTAAATTCCAAAGCAATTTCTGTGTTTCATCGTCAATTAGAAGGTCCAAGGGATACAGTAAACCTGAAGTGAAGCATCGGAATGTATAACTAGTGTCACAGGAATGGTTCAAAACATAGACAGTAATAAAAGTCAATCTTCTTGTACTTAAGTCGGCATTGTGTCTTTTGTATTTAATTTCGATGCAATATCTGTGTTTCATAATCAATAAGAAGGTGAGAGGGTTACAGTAAACCTGAAGTGAAGCATAGTAACCTATAACTAGTGTCACAGAATGGTTCAAAACATAGAGAGTAGGAAGAGTCAATCTTATTGTACTTAAGTCGGCATTGTGCCTTTTGTATTTAATTCCGATGCAATTTCAGTGTTTCATCGTCAATAATAAAGTCAGATGGATATAGTAAACCTGAAGTGAAGCATCGGAATCTATAACTAGAGTCACAGGAATGGTTGAAAACATAGTCAGTAAGAAGAGTCAGTCTTCTTGTACTAAAGTCGGCATTGTGCCTTTTAATTGAATTCCGATGCAATTTCTTTGTTTCATCGTAAATAAGAAGGTCAGAGGGATACCGTAAACCTGAAGTGAAGCATCGGAATCTATTACTAGTGTCACAGGAATGGTTCAAATCATAGACAGTAAGATGAGTCAGTCTTCTTGTACTTAAGTCAGCATTGTGCCTTTTGTATTTAATTCCGATGCAATTTCTGTGTTTCATCGTCAATAAGATGGTCAGAGGGATATAGTAAACCTGAAGTGAAGCATCGGAATCTATAACTAGAGTCACAGGAATGGTTGAAAACCAAGTCAGTAAGAAGAGTCAGTCTTCTTGTACTTAAGTCGGCATTGAGCCTTTTAATTGAATTCCGATGCAATTTCTTTGTTTCATCGTAAATAAGAAGGTCACAGGGATACCGTAAACCTGAAGTGAAGCATCGGAATCTATAACTAGTGTCACAGGAATGGTTCAAATCATTTACAGGAAGATGAGTCAGTCTTCTTGTACTTAAGTCAGCATTGAGCCTTTTCTATTTAATTTCGATGCAATTTCTGTGTTTCATCGTGAACAAGAAGGTGAAAGGGATACAGTAAAAATGAAGTTAAGCATTGGAATCTATAACTAGTGTCACAGGAATAGTTCAAAACATAGACAGTAAGAAGAGACGGTCCTCTTGTACTGAAGTCGGCATTGTGCTTTTTGTATCTAATTCAGATGCCATTTCTGTGTTTCATCGTCAATAAGAAGGTCCAAGGGATACAGTAAACCTGAAGTGAAGCATCGGAATCTATAACTAGTGTCACAAGAATGGTTCAAAACATAGTCAGTAGGAAGAGTCAGTCTTCTTGTAGTTAAGTCGGCATTGTGAATTTTCTATTTAATTCCGATGCAATTTCTGTGTTTCATCGTGAATACGAAGGTCAGAGGGATACAGTAAACCTGAAGTGAAGCATCGGAATCTATAACTAGTGTCACAGGAATAGTTTAAAACATAGACAATAGGAAGGGTCAATCATCTTTTACTCAAGTCGGCATTGTGCCTTTTCTATTTAATTCCGATGCAATTTCTGTGTTTCGTAGTCAATAAGAAGGTCCAAGGGATACAGTAAACCTGAAGTGAAGCATCGGAATCTATAACTAGTGTCACAAGAATGGTTCAAAACATAGTCATTAGGAAGAGTCAGTCTTCTTGTACTTAAGTCGGCATTGTGAATTTTCTATTTAATTCCGATGCAATTTCTGTGTTTCATCGTCAATAAGAAGGTCAGAGAGATACGGTAAACCTGAGGTGAAGCATCGGAATCTATAACTAGTGTCACAGGAATGGTTCAAATCATAGACCGCAGGAAGAGTGAGCCTTCTTGTACTTACGTCGGCATTGTGCCTCTTCTACTTAATTCCGATGCAATTTCTGTGTTTCGTCGTCAATAAGAAGGTCAGAGGGATACAGTAAACCTGAAGTGAAGCATCGGAAACTATAACTAGGGTCACAGGAATGGTTCAAAACATAGACAGTAAGAAGAGTCAGTCTTCTTGTACTTAAGCCGGCATTGTGCCTTTTGAATTTAATTCCGATGCAATTTCTGTGTTTCATCTCCAATAAGAAAGTCCAAGGGATACAGTACACCTGAAGTGAAGCATCGGAATCTTTAACTAGTGTCACAGGAATGGTTCAAATCATAGACTGTAAGATAAGTCAGTCTTCTTGTACTCAAGTCGGCATTGTGCCTTTTCTATATAATTCCGTTGCAATTTCTGTGTTTCATCGTCAATAAGAAGGTCAGAGGGAAACAGGAAACCTGAAGTTAAGCATCGGAATCTATAACTAGTGTCACATGAATGTTTCAAAACATAGACAGTAGGAAGAGTCAGTCTTCTTCTACTTAAGTCGGCATTGTGCCTTTTCTATTTAATTCCGATGCAATTTCTGTGTTTCATCGTCAATAAGAAGGTCAGTGGGATGCAGTAAACCTGAAGTGAAGCATCGGAATGTATAACTAGTGTCACAGGAATGGTTCAAATCATAGACAATAGGAAGGGTCAGTCTTCTTGTACTCAAGTCGGCATTGTGCCATTTCTATTTAATTCCGATGCAATTTCTGTGTTTCGTCGTCAATAGGAAGGTCCAAGGGATACAGTAAAACTGAAGTGAAGCATCGGAATCTATAACTAGTGTCACAGGAATTGTTCAAAACATAGACAGTAAGAAATGTCGGTCCTCTTGTACTGAAGTCGGCATTGTGCGTTTTATATCTAATCCAGATGCAATTTCATGTTTCATCGTCAATAAGAAGGTCAGAGAGATACAGTAAACCCGAGGTGAAGCATCGGAATCTATAACTAGTGTCACAGGGATGGTTCAAAACATAGACAGTAAGAGGAGTCAGTCTACTTGTACTTAAGTCGGCATTGTGCCTTTTGTATTTAATTCCAATGCAATTTCCGTGTTTCATCGTCAATAAGAAAGTCCAAGGGAAACAGTACATCTGAAGTGAAGCATCGGAATCTATAACTAGTGTCACAGGAATGGTTCAAATCATAGACTGTAAGATAACTCAGTCTTCTTGTACTTAAGTAAGCATTGTGCCTTATCTATTTAATTCCGATGCAATTTCTGTGTTTCATCGTCAATATGAGGGTCAGAGGGATACAGTAAACCTGAAGTGAAGCATCGGAATCTATAACTAGTGTCACAAAAATGGTTAAAAACATAGACAGTAAGAAAAGTCGGTCCTCTTGTACTGAAGTCGGCATTGTGCTTTTTGTATCTAATTCAGATGCAATTTCAGTGTTTCATCGTAAATACGAAGGTCAGAGAGATACAGTAAAACCGAGGTGAAGCATCGGAATCTATAACTAGTGTCACAGGAGTGGTTCAAAACATAGACAGTAGGACGACTCAGTCTTCTTGCACTTAAGTCAGCATTGTGCTTTTTGTATTTAATTCCGATGCAATTTCTGTGTTTCATCGTCAATAAGAAGGTCAAACTGATAGAGTAAACCTGAAGTGAAGCATAGGAATCTATAAGTAATGTCACAGAATGGTTCAAATTATAGAGAGTAGGAAGAGTCAGTCTTCTTGTACTTAAGTCGGTATTGTGCGTTTTGTATTTAATTCCGATGCAATTTCTGTGTTTCGTCGTCAATATGAGGGTCAGAGGGATACAGTAAACCTGAAGTGAAGCATCGGAATCTATAACTAGTGTCACAGGAATGGTTCAAAACATAGTCAGTAAGAAGAGTCAGTCTTCTTGTACTTAAGTCGGCATTGTTCCTTTTAATTGAATTCCGATGCAGTTTCTGTGTTTCGCCGTCAATGAGAAGGTAAGAGGGACACAGTAAACCTGTAGTGAATCATCAAAATGTAAAACTAGTGTCACAGGAATGGTTCAAAACTTAGACAGTAAGAAGAGTCAGTCTACTTGTACTTAAGTCAGCATTGTGCCTTTTGTATTTAATTCCGATGCAATTTCTGTCTTTCATCGTCAATAAGAAAGTCCAAGGTATACAGTACACCTAAAGTCAAGCATCGAAATCTATAACTAGTGTCACAGGAATGCTTCAAATCATAGACAGTAATAAGAGTCAGTCTCCTTGTACTTGAGTCGGCATTGTGCCTTTTGTATTTCATTCCGATGCGATTTCTGTGTTTCATCGTCAATAAGAAGGTCAGAGGGATACAGTAAACCTGAAGTGAAGCATCGGAAGCTATAACTAGTGTCACAGGATCGGTTCAAAGCATAGACAGTATGATGAGTCAGTCTTCTTGTACATAATTCGGCATTGTGCCTTTTCAATTTAATTCCGATGCAATTTCTGTGTTTCATCGTCGATAAGAAGGTCCAAAGGATGCAGTACACCTGAAGTGAAGCATCGGAATCTATAACTAGTGTCACAGGAATAGTTCAAAGCGTAGACAGTAAGAAGAGTCAGTCTTCTTGTACTTAAGTCGGCATTGTGCCTTTCGTATTTAATTCCGATGCAATTTCGGTGATTCATCGTCAATAACAAGGTCCAAGGGATACAGTAAACCTGAAGTGAAGCATCGGAAGCTATAACTACTGTCACAGGAATAGTTCAAACATAGACATTAAGATGAGTCAGTCTTCTTGTACATAATTCGGCAGTGTGCCTTTTCTATTTAATTCCGATGCAATTTCTGTGTTTCATCGTCCATAAGAAGGTCCAAGGGATACAGTAAACCTGAAGTGAAGCATCGGAAGCTATAACTAGTGTCACAGGATCGGTCCAAAACATAGACAGTATGAAGGGTCAATCTTCTTGAACTTAAGTCGGCATTGTGTCATTTCTATTTAATTCCGATGCAATTTCTGTGTTTCGTCTCCAATAAGAAGGTCCAAGGGATACAGTAAACCTGAAGAGAAGCATCGGAATCTATAACTAGTGTCACAGGAATAGATCAAACATAGACATTAAGATGAGTCTGTCTTCTTGTAGATAATTCGGCATTGTGCCTTTTCCATTTAATTCCAATGTAATTTCTGTGGTTCATCGTCAATAAGAAGGTGCAAGGGATACAGTAAACCTGAAATGAAGCATCGGAATCTATAAGTAGTGTCACAGGAATGGTTCAAAACATAGACATTAAGAGGCGTCAGTCTTCTTGTACTGCAGTCGGCATTGTGCCTTTTCTATTTAATTCCGATGCAATTTCTGTGTTTCATCTTCAGTAGGAAGGTCAGAGGGATACAGGAATCCTGAAGTGAAGCATCGGACTCTATAACTTGTGTCACAGTAATGGTTCAAAACATAGACAGTAAGAAGAGTCAGTCTTCTTGTACTCAAGTAGGCATTGCGTCTTTTCTATTTAATTCCGATGCAACTTCTGTGTTTCGTCGTCAATAAGAAAGCCCAAGGGATACAGTACACCTGAAGAGAAGCATGGGAATCTATAACTAGTGTCACAGGAATGGTTCAAATCATAGAAATTAAGATGAGTCAGTCTTCTTGTACTCAAGTCAGCATTGTGCCATTTGTATTTAATTCCGTTGCAATTTCTGTGTTTCATCGTCAATAGGAAGGTCAGAGGGATACAATAAACCTGAAGTTAAGCATCGGAATCTATAACTAGTGTCACAGGAATGGTTCAAATCATAGACAGTAGGAAGAGTCAGTCTTCTTGTACTAGAGTCGGCATTGTGCCTTTTGTATTTAATTCCGATGCAATTTCTGTGTTTCATCGTCAATAAGAAGGTCAGAGGGATACAGTAAACCTGAAGTGAATACTCGGAATCTATAACTAGTGTCACAGGAATGGTTCAAAACATTGACAGTTGGAAGAGTCAGTCTTCTTGTACTCAAGTCGGCATTGTGTATTTTTATTGAATTCCGATGCAATTTCTGTGTTTAATCGTCAATAAGAACGTCAGTGGGATACAGTAAACCTGAAGTGAAGCATCAAAATCTATAACTAGTGTCACAGTTATCGTTCAAAACATAGACAGTAAGAAGTGTCAGTCTACTTCTACTTAAGTCGGCATTGTGCCTTTTGTATTTAATTCCGATACAATTTCTGTGTTTCATCGTCAATAAGAAAGTCCAAGGGATGCAGTACACCTGAAGTGAAGCATCGGAATCTATAACTGGTGTCACAGGAATGGTTCTAATCATAGACAGTAACATGATTCAGTCTTCTTGTCCTTAAGTCAGCATTGTGCATTTTCTATTTAATTCCGATGCAATTTCTGTGTTTCATCCTCAATAAGAAGGTCGAAGGGATACAGTAAACCTGAAGCGAGGCATCGGAATCTATAACTAGTGTCACAGGAATGGTTCAAAACGTAGAGAGTAAGAAGAGTCAGTCTTCTTGTACTTGAGTCGGCATTGCGCCTTTTGTATCTAATTTCGATGCAACTTCTGTGTTTCATCGTCAATAAGAAGGTCAGAGGGATACAGTAACGCTTTAGTGAAGACTCGGAATCTATAACTAGTGTCACAGAAATGGTTCAAAACATAAAAAGTATTAAGAGACAGTCTTCTTGTAGTTAAGTCGGCATTTTGCCTTTTCTATTTAATTCCGATGTAATTTCTGTGTTTCATCGTCAATAAGAAGTTCAGAGGGATACAGTAAAAATTGAAGTGAGGCATCGGAATCTATAACTAGTGTCACAGGAATGGTTCAAAACATAAACAGTATGAAGAGTGAGTCTTCTTGCACTTAAGTCGGCATTGTGCCCTTTCTAGTTAATTCCGATGCAATTTCCGTGTTTCATCGCCAATAACAAGGTCCAAGGGATACAGTAAACCTGAAGGGAAGCATCGGAATCTATAACTAGCTTCACAGGAATGGTTCAAAACTTAGACAGTAAGAAGAGTCAGTCTTCTTGTACTTATTTCGGCAGTGTGCCTTTCGTATTTATTTCCGTTGCAATTTCTGTGTTTCATCGTCAATAAGAAGGTCAGAGGGATACAATAAATCTGAAGTGAAGCATCGGAATCTCTTACTTGTGTCACAGGAATGGTTCAAAACATAGTCAGTAAGAAGAGTCAGTATTCTTGTACTTAAGTCGGCATTGTGCCTTTTGTATTTCATTCCGATGTGTTTCATCGTCAATAGGAAGGTCCAAGGGATACAGTAAACCTGAAGTGAAGCATCTGAATCTGTAACTAGCGTCACAGGAATGGTTCAAATCATAGACAGTAAGAAGAGTCTGTCTTCTTGTACTGAAGTCGGCATTGTGCCTTTTCTATTTAATTCCGATGCAATTTCTGTGTTTTATCATCAATAAGAAGGTCAGAGGGATACAGTAAACCTGAAGTGAAGCGTCGGAATCTATAACTAGCGTCACAGGAATGGTTTAAAACATAGACAGTAAGAAGAGTCAGTCTCCTTGTACTTAAGTCGGCATTGTGCCTTTTCTGTTTAATTCCGATGCAATATCTGTGTTTCATCGTCAATAAGAAGATCAGAGGGATACAGTAAACCTGAAGTCAAGCTTCGGAATCTAAAACTAGTGTCACAGGATTAGTTCAAAACATAGTCAGAAAGAAGAGGCAGTCTTCTTGTACTTAAGTCGGCATTGTGCCTTTTGTATTTAATTCCGATGCAATATCTGTGATTCATCGTCAATAAGAAGGTCAGAGGGATACAGTAAACCTGAAGGGAAGCTTCGGAATCTATAACTAGTGTCACAGGAATGGTTCAAAACATAGTCAGTAAGAAGAGTCAGTCTTCTTGTACTTAAGTCGGCATTTGTGCATTTTGTATTTAATTCCGATGCAATTTCTGTGTTTCATCGTCAATAAGAAAGTCAGAGGGATACAGTAAACCTGAAGCGAAGCATCGGAATCTATAACTAGTGTCACCGGAATGGTTCAAAACATAGTCAGTAAGAAGAGTGAGTCTTCTTGTACTTAAGTCGGCATTGTGACTTTTGTATTTAATTCCGATGCAATATCTGTGTTTCATCGTCAATAAGAAGGTCCAAGGGATACAGTAAACGTGGAGTGAAGCATCGGAATCGGTAAGTAGCGTCACAGGAATGGTACAAATCATAGACAGTATGAAGAATCGGTCTTCTTGTACTTAAGTCGGCATTGTGTTTTTCTATTTAATTCCGATGCAATTTCTGTTTTTCATCGTCAATATAAAGGTCCAAGGGTAACAGTAAACCTGAAGTGAAGCATCGGAATCTATAACTAGTGTCACAGGAGTGGTTCAAAACATAGACACTAATTAGAGTCAGTCTTCTTGTACTTAAGTCGGCATTGTGCCTTTTGTATTGAATTCCGATGCAATTACTGTGTTTCATCGTCAATAAGAAGGTCACAGGGATACAGTAATCCTGAAGTGAAGCGTAGGAATCTATAACTAGTGTCTCAGAATGGTTCAAAATATAGAGAGTCGGAAGAGTCACTCTTCTTGTACTTAAGTCTGCATTGTGCCTTTTGTATTTAATTCCGATGCAATTTCTGTGTTTCATCGTCAATAAGATGGTCAGAGGGATACAGTAAGCCTGAAGTGAAGCATCGGAATCAATAACTAGTGTCATAGGATGGTTCAAAACATAGTCAGTAAGAAGAGTTAGTCTTCTTGTACTTAAGTCGGCATTGTGCCTCTTGTATGTAATTCCGATGTAATTTCTGTGTTTCGCCGTCAATAAGAAGGTCAGAGGGACACAGTAAACCTGAAGTGAAGCATCGGAATCTATAACTAGTGTCACAGGAATGGTTCAAAACATAGACAGTAAGAAGAGTCAGTCTACTTGTACTTAAGTCGGCATTGTGCCTTTTGTATTTAATTCCGACGCAATTTCTGTGTTTCATCTTCAATAAGAAAGTCCAAGGGATACAGTACACCTGAAGTGAAGCATCGGATTGTATAACTAGTGTCACAGGAATGATTCAAATCATAGACTGTAAGATAAGTCAGTCTTCTTGCACTTAAGTCAGCATTGTGCCTTTTCTATTTAATTCCGATGCAATTTCTGTGTTTCATCGTCAATAAGAAGGTCAGAGGGATACAGTAAACCTGAAGTTAAGCATCGGAATCTATAACTAGTGTCACAGGAATGTTTCAAAACATAGACAGTGGGAAGAGTCAGTCTTCTTCTACTTAAGTCGGCATTGTGCCTCTTCTATTTATTTCCGATGCAATTTCTGTGTTTCATCGTCAATAAGAAGGTCAGTGGGATACAGTAAACCCGAAGTGAAGCATGGGAATCTATAACTAGTGTCATAGGAATGGTTCAAATCATAGATAATAGGAAGGGTCAGCCTTCTTGTACTCAAGTCGGCATTGTGCCTTTTCTATTTAATTGCGATGCAATTTCTGTGTTTCGTCGTCAATAGGAAGGTCCAAGGGATACAGTAAAACTGAAGGGAAGCATCGGAATCTATAACTAGTGTCACAGGAATTGTTCAAATCATAGACAGTAAGAAAAGTCGGTCCTCCTGTACTGAAGTCGGCATTGTGCTTTTTGTATCTAATCCAGATGCAATTTCAGTGTTTCATCGTCAATGAGATGGTCAGAGAGATACAGTAAACCCGAGGTGAAGCATCGGAATCTATAACTAGTGTCACAGGAATGGTTCAAATCATAGATAATAGGAAGGGTCAGTCTTCTTGTACTCAAGTCGGCATTGTGCCTTTTCTTTTTAATTCCGATGCAATTTCTGTGTTTCGTCGTCAATAAGAAGGTCCAAGGGATACAGTAAAACTGAAATGAAGCATCGGAATCTATAACTAGTGTCACGGGAATGGTTCAAAGCATAGTCAGTAACAGGAGTCAGTCTTCTTGTAGTTAAGTCGGCATTGTGCCTTTTGTATTTAATTCCGATGCAATTTCTGTGTTTCATCGTCAATAAGAAGGTCCAAGGGATACAGTAAACCTGAAGTGAAGCGTCGGAATCTATAACTAGTGTCACAGGAATGGTTCAAAACATTGACAGTAATTAGAGTCAGTCGTCTTGTACTTAAGTCGGCATTGTCCCTATTGCATTTAATTCCGATGCAATTTCTGTGTTTCATCGTCAATAAGAAGGTCACAGGGATACAGTAATCCTGAAGTGAAGCATAGGAATCTATAACTAGTGTCACAGAATGGTTCAAAATATAGAGAGTGGGAAGAGTCACTCTACTTGTACTTAAGTCGGCATTGTGCCTTGTAATTGAATTCCGATGCAATTTCTGTGTTTCATCGTCAATAAGATGTTCAGAGGGATACAGTAAACCTGAAATGAAGCATCGGAATCTATAACTAGTGTCACAGGAATGGTTCAAAACATAGTCAGTAAGAAGAGTTAGTCTTCTTGTACATAAGTCGGCATTGTGCCTTTTGTAATTAATTCCGATGTAATTTCTGTGTTTCGCCGTCAATAAGAAGGTCAGAGGGACACAGTAAACCTGAAGTGAAGCATCGGAATCTATAACTAGTGTCACAGGAATGGTTCAAATCATAGACAGTAAGAAGAGTCAGTCTACTTGTACTTAAGTCGACATTGTGCCTTTTGTATTTAATTCCGTTGCAATTTCTGTGTTTCATCGTCAATAAGAAAGTCCAAGGGATACAGTACACCTGAAGTGAAGCATCGAAATCTATAACTAGTGTCACAGGAATGGTTCAAATCATAGACTGTAAGATAACTCAGTCTTCTTGTACTTAAGTCAGCATTGTGCCTTTTCTATTTAATTCCGATGCAATTTCTGTGTTTCATCGTCAATAAGAAGGTCAGAGGGATACAGTAAACCTGAAGTAAGCATCGGAATCTATAACTAGTGTCACAGGAATGTTTCAAAACATAGACAGTAGGAAGAGTCAGTCTTCTTGTACTTAAGTCGGCATTGTGCCTTTTCTACTTAATTCCGATGCAATTTCTGTGTTTCATCGTCAATAAGAAGGTCAGTGGGATACAGTAAACCTGAAGTGAAGCATCGGAATCTATAACTAGTGTCACAGGAATGGTTCAAATCATAGACAATAGGAAGGGTCAGTCTTCTTGTACTCAAGTCGGCATTGTGCCTTTTCTATTTAATTCCGATGCAATTTCTGTGTTTCGTCGTCAATAAGAAGATCCAAGGGATACAGTAAAACTGAAGTGAAGCATCGGAATCTGTAACTAGTGTCACAGGAATGGTTCAAAACACAGACAGTAAGAAAAGTCGGTCCTCTTGTACTGAAGTCGGCATTGTGCTTTTTGTATCTAATTCAGATGCAATTTCAGTGTTTCATCGTCAAAAAGAAGGTCCGAGAGATACAGTAAACCCGAGGTGAAGCATCGGGATCTATAACTAGTGTCACAGGAGTGGTTCAAAACATAGACAGTAAGACGAGTCAGTCTTCTTGTACTTAAGACAGCATTCTGCCTTTTGTATTTAATTCCGATGCAATTTCTGTGTTTCATCGTCAATAAGAAGGTCAGAGGGATACAGTAAACCTGACGTGAAGCATAGGAATCTAGAAGTAGTGTCACAGAATGGTTCAAAACGTAGAGAGTAGGAAGAGTCAGTCTTCTTGTACTTAAGTCGGCATTGTGCCTTTTGTATTTCATTCCGATCCAATTTCTGTGTTTCATCGTCAATAAGAGGGTCAGAGGGATACAGTAAACCTGAAGTGAAGCATCGGAGTCTATAACTAGTCTCACAGGAATGGTTCAAAACATAGTCGGTAATAAGAGTCAGTCTTCTTGTACTTAAGTCTTCATTGTGCCATTTAATTGAATTCCGATGCAATTTCTGTGTTTCGCCGTCAATAAGAATGTAAGAGGGACACAGTAAACCTGTAGTGAAGCATCGGAATCTATAACTGGTCTCACAGGAATGCTTCAAATCATAGACAGTAAGAAGAGTCAGTCTCCTTGTACTTGAGTCGGCATTGTGCCTTTTGTATTTAATTCCGATGCGATTTCTGTGTTTCATCGACAATAAGAAGGTCAGAGGGATACAGTAAACCTGAAGTGAAGCATCGGAAGCTATAACTAGTGTCACAGGATCGGTTCAAAGTATAGCCAGTATGAAGAGTCAGTCTTCTTGTACTTAAGTCGGCATTGTGCCTTTTCTATTTAATTCCGATGCAATTTCTGTGTTTCATCGTCGATATGAAGGTCCAAGGGATACAGCAAACCTGAAGTGAAGCATCGGAATCTATTACTAGTGTCACAGGAATAGTTCAAACATAGACATTAAGATGAGTCGGCCTTCTTGTACATAATTCGGCATTGTGCCTTTTCAATTTAATTCCGATGCAATTCCTGTGTTTCATCGTCGATAAGAAGGTCCAAGGGATACAGTAAACCTGAAGTGAAGCATCGGAATCTATAGCTAGTGTCACAGGAATGGTTCAAAGCATAGACAGTAAGAAGAGTCAGTCTTCTTGTACTTAAGTCGGCATTGTGCATTTCGTATTTAATTCCGATGCAATTTCGGTGATTCATCGTCAATAACAAGGTCAAAGGGATACAGTAAACCTGAAGTGAAGCATCGGAAGCTATAACTACTGTCACAGGAATAGTTCAAACATAGACATTGAGATGAGTCAGTCTTCTTGTACATAATTCGGCATTGTGCCTTTTCTATTTAATTCCGATGCAATTTCTGTGTTTCATCGTCCATAAGAAGGTCCAAGGGATACAGTAAACCTGAAGTGAAGCATCGGAAGCTATAACTAGTGTCACAGGAATTGTTCAAAACATAGACAGTATGAAGAGTCAGTCTTCTTGAACTTAAGTCGGCATTGTGCCATTTCTATTTAATTCCGATGCATTTCTGTGTTTCGTCGCCAATAAGAAGGTCCAAGGGATACAGTAACCCTGAAGTGAAGCATCGGAATCTCTAACTAGTGTCACAGGAATAGTTCAAACATAGACATTAAGATGAGTCAGTCTTCTTGTACATAATTCGGCATTGTGCCTTTTCCATTTTATTCAAATGTAATTTCTGTGATTCATCGTCAATAAGAAGGTGCAAGGGATACAGTAAAACCTGAAGTGAAGCATTGGAATCTATAACTAGTGTCACAGGAATGGTTCAAAACATAGACATTAAGAGGTGTCAGTCTTCTTGTACTTTAGACGGCATTGTGCCTTTTCTATTTAATTCCGATGCAATTTCTGTGTTTCATCTTCAATAGGAAGATCAGAGTGATACAGGAAACCTGAAGTGATACATCGGACTCTATAACTTGTGTCACAGGAATGGTTCAAACATAGACAGTAAGATGAGTCAGTCTTCTTGTACTCAAGTAGGCATTGTGTCTTTTCTATTTAATTCCGATGCAATTTCTGTGTTTCGTCGTCAATAAGATGATCAGAGGGATACAGGAATTCTGAAGTGAAGCATCGGACTCTATAACTTGTGTCACAGGAATGGTTCAAAACATAGACAGTAAGATGAGTCAGTCTTTTGTACATAAGTCGGCATTGTGCATTTTGTATTTAATTCCGATGCAATTTCTGTGTTTCATCGTCAATAAGAAGGTCCAAGGGATACAGTAAACCTGAAATGAAGCATCGGAATCTGTATCTAGTGTCACAGGAATGGTTCAAAGCATAGACAGTAATAACACTCAGTCTTCTTGTACTTAAGTCGACATTGTGCTTTTGTATTTAATTCCGATGCAATTTCTGTTTTTCATCGTCAATAAGAAGGTCAGAGGGATACAGTAAACCTGAAGTGAAGCATCGGAATCTATAACTAGTGCACAGGAATGGTTCAAAACAGACAGTAGGAAGAGTCAGTATTCTTGTACTAGAGTCGGCATTGTGAATTTTCTATTTAATTCCGATGAAATTTCCGTGTTTCATCGTGAATAAGAAGGTCAGGGGGATACAGTAAACCTGAAGTGAATCATCGGAATCTATAACTAGTGTCACAGGAATGGTTCAAAACATTGACAGTTGTAAGAGTCAGTCTTCTTGTACTCAAGCCGGCATTGTGTATTTTTATTGAATTCCGATGCAATTTCAGTGTTTAATCGTCAATAAGAAGGTCAGAGGGATACAGTTAACCTGAAGTGAAGCATTGGAATCTATAACTAGTGTCACAGGAATGGTTCAAATCATAGTCAGTAAGAAGAGTCAGTCCTCTTGTACTTAAGTCGGAATTGTGCCTATTGTATTTATTTCCGATGCAATTTCTGTGTCTCGTCGTCAATAAGAAGGTCAGAGGGACACAGTAAACCTGAAGTGAAGCATCAAAATCTATAACTAGTGTCACAGGTATCGTTCAAAACATAGACAGTAAGAAGGGTCTGTCTACTCCTACTTAAGTCGGCATTGTGCCTTTTGTATTTAATTCCGATACAATTTCTGTGTTTCATCGTCAATAAGAAAGTCCAAGGGATGCAGTACACCTGAAGTGAAGCATCGGAACCTATAACTAGTGTCACAGGAAAGGTTCAAATCATAGACAGTAAGATGAGTCACTCTTCTTGTACTTAAGTCAGCATTGTGCATTTTCTATTTAATTCCGATGCAATTTCTGTGTTTCATCGTCAATAAGAACGTGAGAGGGATACAGTAAACCTGAATTGAAGCATCGGAATCTATAACAAGTGTCACAGGAATGATTCAAAACATAGAGAGTTTTAAGAGTAAGTCTTCTTGTACTTAAGTCGGGATTGTGCCTTTTCTATTTAATTCCGATGCAATTTCTGTTTTTCATCGTCATTAAGACGTCAGAGGGATGCAGTAAACCTGAAGTGAGGCATCAGAATCTATAACTAGTGTCACAGGAATGGTTCAAAACGTACAGAGTAAGAAGAGTCAGTCTTCTTGTACTTGAGTTGGCATTGTCCCTTTTGTATTTAATTTCGATGCAACTTCTGTGTTTCATCGTCAATAAGAAGGTCAGAGGGATACAGTAAACCTGAAGTGAAGAATCGGAATCTATAACTAGTGTCACAGGAATGGTTCAAAACATAAATAGTAGGAAGAGTCAGTCTTCTTGTACTTAAGTCGGCATTTTGCCTTTTCTATTTAATTTCGATGCAATTTCTGTATTTCATCGTCAATAAGAAGTTCAGAGGGATACAGTAATTTAGAAGTGAGGCATCGGAATCTATAACTAGTGTCACAGGATTGGTTCAAAACATAAACAGTAAGAAGAGTCAGTCTTCTTGTACTTAAGTGGCATTGTGGCTTTTCTAGTTAATTCCGATGCAATTTCCGTGTTTCATCGTCAATAACAAGGTCCAAGGGATACAGTAAACCTGAAGTGAAGCATCGGAATCTATAACTATGTTCACAGGAATGGTTCAAAACTTAGACAGTAAGAAGTGTCTGTCTTCTTGTACTTATGTCGGCAGTGTGCCTTTCGTATTTAATTCCGTTGCAATTTCTGTGTTTCATCGTCAATAAGAAGGTCAGAGGGATTCTATAAACCTGAAGTGAAGCATCGGAATCTCTTACTTGTGTCACAGGAATGGTTCAAAACATAGTCAGTAAGGAGAGTCAGTATTATTGTATTTAAGTCGGCATTGTGCCTTTTGTATTTAATTCCGATGAAATATCTGTGTTTCATCGTCAATAAGAAGGTCCAAGGGATACAGTGAACCTGAAGTGAAGCATCTGAATCTGTAACTAGCGTCACAGGAATGGTTCAAATCATAGACAGTAAGAAGAGTCTGTCTTCTTGAACTTAAGTCGGCATTGTGCCTTTTCTATTTAATTCCGATGCAATTTCTGTGTTTCATCATCAATAAGAAGGTCAGAGGGATACAGTAAACCTGAAGTGAAGCATCGGAATCTATAACTTGCGTCACAGGAATGGTTCAAATCATAGTCAGAAAGAAGAGGCAGTCTTCTTGTACTTAAGTCGGCATTGTGCCTTTTGTATTTAATTCCGATGCAATATCTGTGATTCATCGTCAATAAGAAGGTCAGAGGGATACAGTTAACCTGAAGTGAAGCTTCGGAATCAATAACTAGTGTCACAGGAATGGTTCAAAACATAGTCAGTAAGAAGAGTCAGTCTTCTTGTACTTAAGTCGGCATTGTGCCTTTTGTATTTAATTCCGATGCAATATCTGTGATTCATCGTCAATAAGAAGGTCAGAGGGATACAGTAAACCTGAAGTGAAGCATCGGAATCTATAACTAGCGTCACAGGAATGGTTCAAAACATAGTCAGAAAGAAGAGGCAGTCTTCTTGTATTTAAGTCGGCATTTGTGCATTTTGTATTTAATTCCGTTGCAATATCTGTGTTTCATCGTCAATAAGAAGGTCCAAGAGATACAGTAAACCTGAAGTGAAGCATCGAAATCTATAACTAGTGTCACAGGAATGGTTCGAAACATAGACAGTAAGAAGAGTCAGTCTTCTTGTACTTAAGTCGGCATTGTGCCCTTTTCAATTTACTTCCGACGCAATTGCTGTGTTTCATCGACAATTAGAAGGTCAGAGGGATACGGTAAACCTGAAATGAAGCATCTTAATCTCTTACTAGTGCCACAGGAATGGTTCAAAATATAGTCAGTAAGAAGAGTGAGTCTTCTTGTACTTAAGTCGGCATTGTGCCTTTTGTATTTAATACCGATGCAATATCTGTGATTCATCGTCAATAAGAAGGTCCAAGGGATACAGTAAACCTTAAGTGATGCATCTGAATCTGTAACTAGCGTCACAGGAATGGTTCAAATCATAGACAGTAAGAAGAATCGGTCTTCTTGTACTTAAGTCGGCATTGTGCCTTTTCTATTTAATTCCGATGTAATTTATGTTTTTCATCGTCAATAAGTAGGTCCCAGGGATATTGTAAATCTGAAGTGAGGCATGGAAATCTATAACTAGTGTCACAGGATTGGTTCAAATCATAGACAGTAAGAAGAGTCAGTCTACTTGTAGTTAAGTCGGCATTGTGCCCTTTGTATTTAATTCCGATGTAATTTCTATGTTTCATCGTCAATAAGAAGGTCCAAGTTATACAGTACACCTGAGGTGAAGCATCGGAATCTATAACTAGTGTCACAGGAATGGTTCAAATCATAGACAGTAAGATGAGTCAGTCTTCTTGTACTTAAGTCAGCATTGTGCACTTTCTATTTAATTCCGATGCAATTTCTGTGTTTCATCGTCATTAAGAAGGTCAGAGGGATACAGTAAACCTGAAGTGAAGCATCGGAATCTATAACTAGTGTCACAGGAATGGTTCAAAACATAGACAGTAGGAAGAGTCAGTCTTCTTGTACTTGAGTCTGCATTGTGCACTTTGTAATTAATTCCGATGCAATTTCTGTGTTTAATGGTCAATAAGTAGGTCAAAAGGATACAGTAAACCTGAAGTGAAGCATCGGAACCTATAACTAGTGTCACTGGAATGGTTCAAAACATAGAGAGTATTAAGATTAAGTCTTCTTGTACTTAAGTCGGGATTGTGCCTTTTCTATTTAATTCCGATGCAATTTCAGTGTTTCATCGTCAATAAGAAGTCAGAGGGATACAGTAAACCTGAAGTGAGGCATCGGAATCTACAACTAGTGTCACAGGAATGGCTCAAAATATAGACAGTAGGAAGAGTCAGACTACTTGTCCTTAAGTCGGCATTGTGCCTTTTGTATTTAATTCCGATGCAATTTGTGTGTTTGATCGTCAATAAGAAGGTCCAAGGGATACAGTAAACCTGAAGTGAGGCATCGGAACCTATAACTAGTGTCACGGGAATGGTTCAAAGCATAGTCAGTAACAGGAGTCATTCTACTTGTACTGAAGTCGGCATTGTGCCTTTTGTATTTAATTCCGATGCAATTTCTGTGTTTCATCGTCAATAAGAAGGTCCAAGGGATACAGTAAACCTGAAGTGAAGCATCGGAATCTATAACTAGTGCCAAAGGAATGGCTCAAAACATAGACAGTAATTTGAGTCAGTCTTCTTGTACTTAAGTCGCATTGTGCCTTTTGTATTTAATTCGGATGCAATTTCTGTGTTTCATCGTCAATAAGAAGGTCACAGGGATACAGTAAACCTGAAGTGAAGCATAGGAATCTATAACTAGTGTCACAGAATGGTTCAAAATATAGAGAGTAGGAAGAGTCACTCTTCTTGTACTTAAGTCGGCATTGTGCCTTTTCTGTTTAATTCCGATGCAATTTCTGTGTTTCATCGTCAATAAGATGGTCAGAGGGATACAGTAAACCTGAAGTGAAGCATCGGAATCTATAACTAGTGTCACAGGAATGGTTAAAATCATAGTCAGTAAGAAGAGTTAGTCTTCTTGTACTTAAGTCGGCATTGTGCTTTTGTATTTAATTCCGATGTAATTTCTGTGTTTCGCCGTCAATAAGAAGGTCAGAGGGACACAGTAAACCTGAAGTGAAGCATCGGAATCTATAACTAGTGTCACAGGAATGGTTCAAATTATAGACAATAGGAAGGGTCAGTCTTCTTGTACTCAATCGGCATTGTGCGCTTTTCTATTTTATTCCGATGCAATTTCTGTGTTTCGTCGTCAATAAGAAGGTCCAAGGGATACAGTAAAACTGAAGTGAAGCATCAGAATCTAAAACTAGTGTCACAGGAAAGGTTCAAAAATGGACAGCAAGAAAAGTCGGTCCTCTTGTACTGAAGTGGGCATTGTGCTTTTTGTATCTAATTCAGATGCAATTTAAGTGTTTCCACGTCGATAAGAAGGTCAGAGAGATACAGTAAACCCGAGGTGAAGCATCGGAATCTACAACTAGTGTCATAGGAGTTGTTCAAAACATAGACAGTAGGACGTGTCAGTCTTCTTGTACTTAAGTCAGCATTGTGCCTTTAGTATTTAATTCCGATGCAATTTCTGTGTTTCATCGTCAATACGAAGGTCAGAGGGATACAGTAAACCTGAAGTGAAGCATAGGAATCTATAAGTAGTGTCACAGAATGGTTCAAAATATAGAGAGTAGGAAGAGTCAGTCTTCTTGTACTTAAGTCAGCATCGTGCCTTTTGTATTTAATTCCGATGCAATTTCTGTGTTTCATCGTCAATAAGAGGATTAGAGGGATACAGTAAACCCGAAGTGAATCATCGGAATCTATAACTAGTGTCACAGGAATGGTTCAAAACATAGTCAGTAAGAAGAGTCAGTCTACTTGTACTTAAGTCTGCATTGTGCCTTTTGTATTTAATTCCGATGCGATTTCTGTGTTTCATCGTCAATAAGAAGGTCGGAGGGATACAGTAAACCTGAAGTGAAGCATCGGAAGCTATAACTAGTGTCACAGGATCGGTTCAAAGCATAGACAGTATGAAGAGTCAGTCTTCTTGCACTTAAGTCGGCATTGTTCCTTTTCTATTTAATTCCGATGCAATTTCTGTGTTTCATCGTCGATAAGAAGGTCCAAGGGATACGGCAAATCTGAAGTGAAGCATCGGAATCTATAACTAGTGTCACTGGAATAGTTCAAACATAGACATTAAGATGAGTCAGTCTTCTTGTACATAATTCGGCATTGTGCCTTTTCAATTTAATTCCGATGCAATTTCTGTGTTTCATCGTCGATAACAAGGTCCATGGGATACCGTAAACCTGAAGTGAAGCATCGGAATCTATAACTAGTGTCATAGGAATCGTTCAAACATAGACAGTAGGAAGAGTCAGTCTTCTTGTACTTAAGTCGGCATGGTGCCTTTTCTATTTAATTCCGATGCAATTTCTGTGTTTCATCGTCAATAATAAGGTCCAAGGGATGCAGTACACCTGAAGTGAAGCATCGGAATCTATAACTAGTGTCACAGGAATGGTTCAAATCATAGAAAGTAAGAAGAGTCAGTCTTCTTGTACTTAAGTCGGCATTGTGACTTTCGTATTTAATTCCGATGCAATTTCGGTGATTCATCGTCAATAACAAGGTCCAAGGGATACAGAAAACCTGAAGTGAAGCATCGGAAGCTATAACTACTGTCACAGGATTAGTTCAAACATAGACATTAATATGAGTCAGCCTTCTTGTACATAATTCGGCATTGTGCCTTTTCTATTTAATTCCGATGCAATTTCTGTGTTTCATCGTCCATAAGAAGGTCAAAGGGATACAGTAAACCTGAAGTGAAGCATCGGAAGCTATAACTAGTGTCACAGGATCGGTTCAAAACATAGACAGTATGAAGAGTCAGTCTTCTTGAACTTAAGTCGGCATTGTGCCATTTCTATTTAATTCCGATGCAATTTCTGTGTTTCGTCGCCAATAAGAAGGTCCAAGGGATACAGTAAACCTGAAGTGAAGCATCGGAATCTATAACTACTGTCACAGGAATAGTTCAAACATAGACATTAAGATGAGTCAGTCTTCTTGTACATAATTCGGCATTGTGCCATTTCTATTTAATTCCAATGTAATTTCTGTGGTTCATCGTCAATAATAAGGTGCAAGGAATACAGTAAACCTGAAGTGAAGCATCGGAATCTATAACTAGTGTCACAGGAATGGTTCAAAACATAGACATTAAGAGGTGTCAGTCTTCTTGTACTTAAGTCGGCATTGCGCCCTTTCTATTTAATTCCGATGCAATTTCTGTGTTTCATCTTCAATAGGAAGGTCAGAGGGATACAGGAATCCTGAAGTGAAGCATCGGACTCTATAACTTGTGTCACAGGAGAGGTTCAAAACATAGACAGTAAGAAGAGTCAGTCTTCTCGTACTCAAGTAGGCATTGTGTCTTTTCTATTTAATTCCGATGCAATTTCTATGTTTCGTCGTCAATAAGAAGATCCAAGGGATACAGAAACCCTTAAGTGAAACATCGGAATCTATAACAAGTGTCACAGGAAAGGTTCAAATCATAGACAGTAAGAAGAGTCAGTCTTCTTGTACTTAAGTCGGCATTGTGCCTTTTAATTGAATTCCGATGCAATTTCTGTGTTTAATCGTCAATAAGAAGGTTAGAGGGGTACAGTAAACCTGAAGTGAAGCATAGGAATCTATAACTAGTGTCACAGAGTGGTTCAAAACATAGGGAGTAGGAGGAGTCAGTCTTCTTGTACTTAAGTCGGCATTGTGCGTTTTGTATTTAATTCCGATGCAATTTCTGTGTTTCATCGTCAATAAGAGGGTCAAAGGGATACAGTAAACCTGAAGAGAAGCATTGGAATCTATAACTAGTGTCACAGGAATGGTTCATAACATAGTCGGTAAGAAGAGTCAGTCTTCTTGTACTTAAGTCGGCATTGTGCCTTTAATTGAATTCCGATGCAATTTCAGTGTTTCATCGTCAATAAGAAGGTCAGAGGGTTACCGTAAACCTGAAGTGAAGCATCGGAATCTATAACTAGTGTCACAGGAATGGTTCAAAAATAGTCAGTAAGAAGAGTCAGTCTACTTGTACTTAAGTCGGCATTGTGCTTTTGTATTTAATTCCGATACAATTTCTGTGTTTCATAGTCAATAAGAAAGTCCAAGGGATACAGTGCACCTGAAGTGAAGCATCGGAATCTATAACTAGTGTCACAGGAATGGTTCAAATCATAGACAGTAAGATGAGTCGGTCTTCTTGTACTTAAGTCAGAATTGTGCCTTTTATTTTTAATTCCGATGCAATTTCTGTGTTTCATCGTCAATAAGAAGGTCAGAGGGATACTGTAAACCTGAAGTGAATCATCGGATCTATGACTAGTGTCACAGGAATGGTTCAAAACATTGACAGTTGGAAGAGTCAGTCTTCTTGTACTCAAGTCGGCATTGTGTATTTTTATTGAATTCCGATGCTATTTCTGTGTTTAATCGGCAATAAGAAGGTCAGAGGGATACAGTAAACCTGAAGTGAAGCATTGGAATCTATAACTAGTGTCACAGGAATGGTTCAAATCATAGTCAGTAAGAAGAGTCAGTCCTCTTGTACTTAAGTCGGAATTGTGCTTATTGTATTTAATTCCGATACAATTTCTGTGTTTCATCGGCAATAAGAAAGTCGAAGGGAAGCAGTACACCTGAAGTTAAGCATCGGAATCTATAACTAGTGTCACAGGAATCGTTCAAAACATAGACAGTAGGAAGAGTCAGTCTTCTTGTACTAGATTCGGCATTGTGCCTTTTGTATTTAATTCCGATGCAATTTCTGTGTTTCATCGTCAATAAGAAGGTCAGAGGGATACAGTAAACCTGAAGTGAATCATCGGAATCTATAACTAGTGTCACAGGAATGGTTCAAAACATTGACAGTTGGAAGAGTCAGTCTTCTTGTACTTAAGTCGGCATTGTAAATTTTTATTGAATTCCGATGCAATTTCTGTGTTTAATCGGCAATAAGAAGGTCAGAGGGATACAGTAATCCTGAAGTGAAGCATTGGAATCTATAACTAGTGTCACAGGAATGGTTCAAATCATAGTCAGTAAGAAGAGTCAGTCCTCTTGTACTTAAGCCGGAATTGTGCCTTTTGTATTTAATTCCGATGCAATTTCTGTGTTTCATCGTGAATAAGAAGGTCAGAGGGTTGGCGTAAACCTGAAGTGAAGCATCGGAATCTATAACTAGTGTCACAGGAATTGTTCAAAACATAGACAGTAGGAAGAGTCAGTCGTCTTGTACTTGAGTCGGCATTGTGCATTTTGTATTTAATTCCGATGCAATTTCTGTGTTTCATCGTCAATAAGAAGGTCAGAGGGATACAGTAAACCTGAAGTGAAGAATCGGAATCTATAACTAGTGTCACAGGAATGATTCAAAACATAGAGAGTATTATGAGTAAGTCCTCTTGTACTTAAGTCGGGATTGTGCCTTTTCTATCTAATTCCGATGCAATTTATGTGTTTCATCGTCAATAAGACGTCAGAGGGATACAGTAAACCTGAAGTGAGGCATCGGAATCTATAACTAGTGTCACAGGAATGGTTCAAAACGTAGAGAGTAAGAAGAGTCAGTCTTCTTGTACTTGAGTCGGCATTGTGCCTTTTGTATATAATTCCGATGCAACTTCTGTGTTTCATCGTCAATAAGAAGGTCAGAGGGATACAGTAAACCTGAAGGTAAGAATCGGAATCTATAACTAGTGTCACAGGAATGGTTCAAAGCATAGTGCGTAGGAAGAGTCAGTCTTCTTGTACTTATGTCGGCATTTTGCCTTTTCTATTTAATTCCGATGCAATTTCTGTGTTTCATCGTCAATAAGAAGTTCAGAGGGATACAGTAAATTAGAAGTGAGGCATCGGAATCTATAACTAGTGTCACAGGAATGGTTCAAAACATAAACAGTAAGAAGAGTCAGTCTTCTTGTACTGAAGTCGGCATTGTGCCTTTTCTAGTTGATTCCGATGCAATTTCCGTGTTTCATCGTCAATAACAAGGTCCAAGGGATACAGTAAGCCTGAAGTGAAGCATCGGAATCTATAACTAGGTTCACAGGATTGGTTCAAAACTTAGACAGCAAGAAGAGTCAGTATTCTTGTACTTAAGTCGGCATTGTGCCTTTTGTATTTAATTCCGATGCAATATCAGTGTTTCATCGTCAATAAGAAGGTCCAAGGGATACAGTAAACCTGAAGTGAAGCATCTGAATCTGTAACTAGCGTCACAGGAATGGTTCAAATCATAGACAGTAAGAAGAGTCTGTCTTCTTGTACTTATGTCGGCATTGTGCCTTTTCTATTTAATTCCGATGCAATTTCTGTGTTTCATCATCAGTAAGAAGGTCAGAGGGATACAGTAAACCTGAAGTGAAGCATCGGAATCAATAACTAGCGTCACAGGAATGGTTCAAAACATAAACAGTAAGAAAAGTCAGTCTTCTTGCACTTCAGTCGGCATTCTGCCTTTTCTATTTAATTCCGATGCAATATCTGTATTTCATCGTCAATAAGAAGGTCAGAGAGAAACAGTAAACCTGAAGTCAAGCTTCGGAATCTATAACTAGTGTCACAGGATTGTTTCAAAACATAGTCAGAAAGAAGAGGCAGTCTTCTTGTACTTAAGTAGGCATTGTGACTTTTGTATTTAATTCAGATGCAATATCTGTGATTCATCGTCAATAAGAAGGTCAGAGGTATACAGTAAATCTGAAGTGAAGCTTCGGAATCTATAACAAGTGTCACAGGAATGGTTCAAAACATAGTCAGTAAGAAGAGTCAGTCTTCTTGTTCTTAAGACGGCATTTGTGCATTTTGTATTTAATTCCGATGCAATTTCTGTGTTTCATCGTCAATAAGAAAGTCAGAGGGATACAGTAAACCTGAAGTGAAGCATCGGAATCTATAACTAGTGTCACAGGAATGATTCAAAACATAGTCAGTAAGAAGAGTCAGTCTTCTTGTATTTCAGTCGGCATTGTGCCCTTTTCAATTTACTTCCGACGCAATTACTGTGTTTCATCGACAATAAGAAGGTCAGAGGGATACAGTAAACGAGAAGTGAAGCATCGAAATCTCTAACTAGTGTCACAGGAATTGTTCAAAACATAGTCAGTAAGAAGAGTGAGTCTTCTTGTACTTAAGTCGGCATTGTGCCTTTTGTATTTAATTCCGATGCAATATCTGTGTTTCATCGTCAATAAGAAGGTCCAAGGGATACAGTAAACCTGAAGTGAAGCATCGGAATCTGTAACTAGCGTCACAGGAATGGTTCAAATCTTAGAAAGTAAGAAGAATCGGTCTTCTTGTACTTAAGTCGGCATTGTGCCTTTTCTATTTAATTTCGATGCAATTTCTGTTTTTCATCGTCAATAAGAAGGTCCCAGGGATATAGTAAACCTGAAGTGAGGCATCGAAATCTATAACTAGTGTCCCAGGATTGGTTCAAAACATAGACAGTAAGAAGAGTGAGTCTACTTGTAGTTAAGTCGGCATTGTGCCTTTTGTATTTATTTCCGATGTAATTTCTATGTTTCATCGTCAATACGAAGGTCCAAGGGATACAGTACACCTGAAGTGAAGCATCGGAACCTATAACTAGTGTCACAGGAATGGTTCAAATCATAGACAGTAAGATGAGTCAGTCTTCTTGTACTTAAGTGAGCATTGAGCATTTTCTATTTAATTCCGATGCAATTTCTGTGTTTCATCGTCAATAAGAAGGTCTGAGGGATACAGTAAACCTGAAGTGAAGCATCGCAATCCATAACTAGTATCACAGGAATGGTTCAAAACATAGACAGTAGGAAGAGTCAGTCTTATTGTACTTGAGTCGGCATTTTGCCTTTTCTATTCAATTCCGATACAATTTCTGTGTTTCATCGTCAATAAGAAGGTCAGAGGGATACAGTAAACCGGAAGTGAAGCATCGGAATCTATAACTAGTATCACAGGAATGGTTCAAAACATAGACAGTAAGAAGAGTCAGTCTTCTTGTACTTGAGTCGGCATTGTGCCCTTTGTATCTAATTCCGATGCAATTTCTGTGTTTCATCGTCAATAAGATGGTCAGAGGGATACAGTAAACCTAAAGTGAAGAATCCGAATCTATAACTAGTGTCACAGGAATGGTTCAAAACATAGATAGTAGGAAGAGTCAGTCTTCTTGTACTTAAGTCGGCATTTTGCCTTTTCTATTCAATTCCGATACAATTTCTGTGTTTCATCGTCAATAAGAAGGTCAGAGGGATACAGTATATTAGAAGTGGGGCATCGGAATCTATAACTAGCGTCACAGGGATGGTTCAAAACATAGACAGTAAGAAGAGTCAGTCTTCTTGTACTTAAGTCGGCATTGTGGCATTTCTAATTACTTCCGATGCAATTTCCGTGTTTCATCGTCAATAACAAGGTCCAAGGGATAGAATAAACCTGAAGTGAAGCATCGGAATCTATAACTATTTTCACAGGAATGGTTCAAATCTTAGACAGTAAGAAGTGTCAGTCTTCTTGTACTTATGTCGGCAGTGTGCCTGTCGTATTTAATTCCGTTGCAATTTCTGTGTTTCATCGTCAATAAGAATGTCAGAGAGATACAGTAAACCTGAAGTGAAGCATCGGAATCTGTTACTAGTGTCACAGCAATGGTTAAAAACATAGTCAGAAAGAAGAGTCAGTATTCTTGTACTTAAGTCGGCATTGTGCCTTTTGTATTTAATTCCGATGCAATATCTGTGCTTCATCGTCAATAAGAAGGTCCAAGGGATACAGTAAACCTGAAGTGAACCATCTGAATCTGTAACTAGCGTCAGAGGAATGGTTCAAATCATAGACAGTAAGAAGAGTCTGTCTTCTTGTACTTAAGTCGGCATTGTGCCTTTTCTATTTAATTCCGAAACCATTTCTGTGTTTCATCATCAATAAGAAGGTCAGAGGGATACAGTAAACCTGAAGTGAAGCATCAGAATCTATAACTAGCGTCACAGGAATGGTTTAAAACATGGACAGTCAGAAGAGTCAGACTTCTTGTATTTAAGTCGGCATTTGTGCATTTTGTATTTAATTCCGTGGCAAATTCTGTGTTTCGTCGTCAATAAGAAGGTCCAAGAGATACAGTAAACCTGAAGTGAAGCATCGGAATCTATAACTAGTGTCACAGGAATGGTTCGAAACATAGACAGTAAGAAGAGGCAGTCTTCTTGTACTTAAGTCAGCATTGTGCCCTCTCTATTTAATTCCGATGCAATTTCTGTGTTTCATCGTCAATACGAAGCTCAGAGGGATACAGTAAACCTGAAGTGAAGCATCGGAATCTATGACTAGTGTCACAGGAATGGTTCGAAACATAGACAGTGGGAAGAGTCAGTCTTCTTGTACTTAAGTCGGCATTGTGATTTTTGTACTTAATTCCGATGCAATTTCTGTGTTTCATCGTCTATACGAAGGTTCAAGGGATACAGTAAAACTGAAGTGAAGCATCGGAATCTATAACTAGTGTCACAGGAACGGTTCAAATCATAGACAGTAGGAAGAGTCAGTCTTCTTGTACTTGAGTCGGCATTGTGCCTTTTGCATTTAATTCCGATGCAATTTCTGTGTTTCAACGTCAATAAGAAGGTCAGAGGGATACAGTAAACCTGAAGTGAAGCATCGGAATCTATAACTAGTGTCATAGGAATGGTTCAAAACATAGTCAGTAAGAAGAGTCATTCTTCTTGTACTTAAGTCGGCATTGTGCCTTTACTATTTAATTCCGATGCAATTTGTGTGTTTCATCGTCAATCAGAAGGTCCAAGGGTTGCAGTACACCTGAAGCGAAGCATCGGAATTTATAACTAGTGTCACAGGAGTGGTACAAATCATAGACAGTAAGAGGAGTCAGTCTTCTTGTACTTAAGTCGGCATTGTGCCTTTTGTATTTAATTCCGATGCAATTTCGGTGGTTCTTCGTCAATAAGAAGATCCAAGGGATACAGTAAACCTGAAGTGAAGCATCGGAAGCTATAACAAGTGTCACAGGATCGGTTCAAAACATAGACAGTATGAAGAGTCGGTCTTCTTGTACTTAAGTCGGCATTGTGCCATTTCAATTTAATTGCGATGCAATTTCTGTGTTTCATCAACAATAAGAAGGTCCGAGGGATACAGTAAACGTGAAGTGAAGCATCGGAGTCCATAACTAGTGTCACAGGAATGGTTCAAATCATAGTCAGTAGGAAGAGTCAGTCTTCTTGTACTTAAGTCCTCATTGCGCATTTTCTATTTAATTCAGATGCAATTTCTGTGTTTCATCGTCAATAAGATGGCAGAGGTATACAGTAAACCTGAAGTGAGGCATCGGAATCTCTAACTAGTGTCACAGGAATGGTTCAAAACATAGTCAGAAAAAAGAGTCAGTCTTCTTGTACATAAGTCGGCAATGTGCGTTTTGTATTTCATTCCGATGCAATTTCTGTGTATCATCGTCAATTAGAAGGTCAGAGGGATACAGTAAACCTGAAGTGAGGCATCGGAATCTATAACTAGTGTCACAGGAATGGTTCAAAACATAGTCAGAAAAAAGAGTCAGTCTTCTTGTACATAAGTCGGCAATGTGCGTTTGGTATTTAATTCCGATGCAATATCTGTGTTTCATCGTCAATAAGAAGGTCCAAGGGATACAGTAAACCTGAAGTGAAGCATCGGAATCTGTAACTAGCGTCACAGGAATGGTTCAAATCTTAGAAAGTAAGAAGAATCGGTCTTCTTGTACTTAAGTCGGCATTGTGCCTTTTCTATTTAATTTCGATGCAATTTCTGTTTTTCATCGTCAATAAGAAGGTCCCAGGGATATAGTAAACCTGAAGTGAGGCATCGAAATCTATAACTAGTGTCCCAGGATTGGTTCAAAACATAGACAGTAAGAAGAGTGAGTCTACTTGTAGTTAAGTCGGCATTGTGCCTTTTGTATTTAATTCCGATGTAATTTCTGTGTTTCAACGTCAATAAGAAGGTCCAATGGATGCAGTACACCTGAAGTGAAGCATCGGAACCTATAACTAGTGTCACAGGAATGGTTCAAATCATAGACAGTAAGATGAGTCAGTCTTCTTGTACTTAAGTGAGCATTGAGCATTTTCTATTTAATTCCGATGCAATTTCTGTGTTTCATCGTCAATAAGAAGGTCTGAGGGATACAGTAAACCTGAAGTGAAGCATCGGAATCTATAACTAGTATCACAGGAATGGTTCAAAACATAGACAGTAGGAAGAGTCAGTCTTATTGTACTTGAGTCGGCATTTTGCCTTTTCTATTCAATTCCGATACAATTTCTGTGTTTCATCGTCAATAAGAAGGTCAGAGGGATACAGTAAACCTGAAGTGAAGCATCGGAATCTGTAACTAGTATCACAGGAATGGTTCAAAACATAGACAGTAAGAAGAGTCAGTCTTCTTGTACTTGAGTCGGCATTGTGCCCTTTGTATCTAATTCCGATGCAATTTCTGTGTTTCATCGTCAATAAGATGGTCAGAGGGATACAGTAAACCTAAAGTGAAGAATCGGAATCTATAACTAGTGTCACAGGAATGGTTCAAAACATAGAAAGTAGGAAGAGTCAGTCTTATTGTACTTAAGTCGGCATTTTGCCTTTTCTATTCAATTCCGATACAATTTCTGTGTTTCATCGTCAATAAGAAGGTCAGAGGGATACAGTATATTAGAAGTGGGGCATCGGAATCTATAACTAGCGTCACAGGGATGGTTCAAAACATAGACAGTAAGAAGAGTCAGTCTTCTTGTACTTAAGTCGGCATTGTGCCCTTTCTAATTAATTCCGATGCAATTTCCGTGTTTCATCGTCAATAACAAGGTCCAAGGGATAGAATAAACCTGAAGTGAAGCATCGGAATCTATAACTATTTTCACAGGAATGGTTCAAATCTTAGACCGTAAGAAGTGTCAGTCTTCTTGTACTTATGTCGGCAGTGTGCCTGTCGTATTTAATTCCGTTGCAATTTCTGTGTTTCATCGTCAATAAGAATGTCAGAGAGATACAGTAAACCTGAAGTGAAGCATCGGAATCTCTTACTAGTGTCACAGCAATGGTTAAAAACATAGTCAGAAAGAAGAGTCAGTATTCATGTACTTAAGTCGGCATTGTGCCTTTTGTATTTAATTCCGATGCAATATCTGTGCTTCATCGTCAATAAGAAGGTCCAAGGGATACAGTAAACCTGAAGTGAACCATCTGAATCTGTAACTAGCGTCAGAGGAATGGTTCAAATCATAGACAGTAAGAAGAGTCTGTCTTCTTGTACTTAAGTCGGCATTGTGCCTTTTCTATTTAATTCCGAAGCCATTTCTGTGTTTCATCATCAATAAGAAGGTCAGAGGGATACAGTAAACCTGAAGTGAAGCATCAGAATCTATAACTAGCGTCACAGGAATGGTTTAAAACATGGACAGTCAGAAGAGTCAGACTTCTTGTATTTAAGTCGGCATTTGTGCATTTTGTATTTAATTCCGTGGCAAATTCTGTGTTTCGTCGTCAATAAGAAGGTCCAAGAGATACAGTAAACCTGAAGTGAAGCATCGGAATCTATAACTAGTGTCACAGGAATGGTTCGAAACATAGACAGTAAGAAGAGGCAGTCTTCTTGTACTTAAGTCAGCATTGTGCCCTCTCTATTTAATTCCGATGCAATTTCTGTGTTTCATCGTCAATACGAAGCTCAGAGGGATACAGTAAACCTGAAGTGAAGCATCGGAATCTATAACTAGTGTCACAGGAACGGTTCAAATCATAGACAGTAGGAAGAGTCAGTCTTCTTGTACTTGAGTCGGCATTGTGCCTTTTGCATTTAATTCCGATGCAATTTCTGTGTTTCAACGTCAATAAGAAGGTCAGAGGGATACAGTAAACCTGAAGTGAAGCATCGGAATCTATAACTAGTGTCACAGGAATGGTTCGAAACATAGACAGTGGGAAGAGTCAGTCTTCTTGTACTTAAGTCGGCATTGTGATTTTTGTACTTAATTCCGATGCAATTTCTGTGTTTCATCGTCTATACGAAGGTCCAAGGGATACAGTAAAACTGATGTGAGGCATCGGAATCTATAACTAGTGTCATAGGAATGGTTCAAAACATAGTCAGTAAGAAGAGTCATTCTTCTTGTACTTAAGTCGGCATTGTGCCTTTACTATTTAATTCCGATGCAATTTGTGTGTTTCATCGTCAATCAGAAGGTCCAAGGGTTGCAGTACACCTGAAGCGAAGCATCGGAATTTATAACTAGTGTCACAGGAGTGGTACAAATCATAGACAGTAAGAGGAGTCAGTCTTCTTGTACTTAAGTCGGCATTGTGCCTTTTGTATTTAATTCCGATGCAATTTCGGTGGTTCTTCGTCAATAAGAAGGTCCAAGGGATACAGTAAACCTGAAGTGAAGCATCGGAAGCTATAACAAGTGTCACAGGATCGGTTCAAAACATAGACAGTATGAAGAGTCGGTCTTCTTGTACTTAAGTCGGCATTGTGCCATTTCAATTTAATTGCGATGCAATTTCTGTGTTTCATCAACAATAAGAAGGTCCGAGGGATACAGTAAACGTGAAGTGAAGCATCGAAGTCCATAACTAGTGTCACAGGAATGGTTCAAATCATAGTCAGTAGGAAGAGTCAGTCTTCTTGTACTTAAGTCCTCATTGCGCATTTTCTATTTAATTCAGATGCAATTTCTGTGTTTCATCGTCAATAAGATGGTAGAGGTATACAGTAAACCTGAAGTGAGGCATCGGAATCTCTAACTAGTGTCACAGGAATTTTTCAAAACATAGTCAGAAAAAAGAGTCAGTCTTCTTGTACATAAGTCGGCAATGTGCGTTTTGTATTTCATTCCGATGCAATTTCTGTGTATCATCGTCAATTAGAAGGTCAGAGGGATACAGTAAACCTGAAGTGAGGCATCGGAATCTATAACTAGTGTCACAGGAATGGTTCAAAACATAGTCAGAAAAAAGAGTCAGTCTTCTTGTACATAAGTCGGCAATGTGCGTTTTGTTTTTAATTCCGATGCAATTTCTGTGTATCATCGTCAATTAGAAGGCCAGAGGGATACAGTAAACCTGACGTGAAGCATCAGAATCCATAACTAGTGTCACAGGATTGGTCCAAAACATAGACAGTAAGAAGAGTCAGTCTACTCGTAGTTAAGTCGGCATTGTGCCTTTTGTATTTAATTCAGATGTAATTTCTGTGTTTCAACGTCAATAAGAAGGTCCAATGGATGCAGTACACCTGAAGTGAAGCATCGGAACCTATAACTAGTGTCACAGGAATGGTTCAAATCATAGACAGTAAGATGAGTCAGTCTTCTTGTACTTAAGTGAGCATTGAGCATTTTCTATTTAATTCCGATGCAATTTCTGTGTTTCATCGTCAATAAGAAGGTCTGAGGGATACAGTAAACCTGAAGTGAAGCATCGGAATCTATAACTAGTATCACAGGAATGGTACAAAACATAGACAGTAGGAAGAGTCAGTCTTATTGTACTTGAGTCTTCATTTTGCCTTTTCTATTCAATTCCGATACAATTTCTGTGTTTCATCGCCAATAAGAAGGTCAGAGGGATACAGTAAACCGGAAGTGAAGCATCGGAATCTATAACTAGTATCACAGGAATGGTTCAAAACATAGACAGTAAGAAGAGTCAGTCTTCTTGTACTTGAGTCGGCATTGTGCCCTTTGTATCTAATTCCGATGCAATTTCTGTGTTTGATCGTCAATAAGATGGTCAGAGGGATACAGTAAACCTAAAGTGAAGAATCGGAATCTATAACTAGTGTCACAGGAATGGTTCAAAACATAGAAAGTAGGAAGAGTCAGTCTTATTGTACTTAAGTCGGCATTTTGCCTTTTCTATTCAATTCCGATACAATTTCTGTGTTTCATCGTCAATAAGAAGGTCAGAGGGATACAGTATATTAGAAGTGGGGCATCGGAATCTATAACTAGCGTCACAGGGATGGTTCAAAACATAGACAGTAAGAAGAGTCAGTCTTCTTGTACTTAAGTCGGCATTGTGCCATTTCTAATTAATTCCGATGTAATTTCCGTGTTTCATCGTCAATAACAAGGTCCAAGGGATAGAATAAACCTGAAGTGAAGCATCGGAATCTATAACTATTTTCACAGGAATGGTTCAAATCTTAGACAGTAAGAAGTGTCAGTCTTCTTGTACTTATGTCGGCAGTGTGCCTGTCGTATTTAATTCCGTTGCAATTTCTGTGTTTCATCGTCAATAAGAATGTCAGAGAGATACAGTAAACCTGAAGTGAAGCATCGGAATCTCTTACTAGTGTCACAGCAATGGTTAAAAACATAGTCAGAAAGAAGAGTCAGTATTCTTGTACTTAAGTCGGCATTGTGCCTTTTGTATTTAATTCCGATGCAATATCTGTGCTTCATCGTCAATAAGAAGGTCCAAGGGATACAGTAAACCTGAAGTGAACCATCTGAATCTGTAACTAGCGTCAGAGAAATGGTTCAAATCATAGACAGTAAGAAGAGTCTGTCTTCTTGTACTTAAGTCGGCATTGTGCCTTTTCTATTTAATTCCGAAGCCATTTCTGTGTTTCATCATCAATAAGAAGGTCAGATTGATACAGTAAACCTGAAGTGAAGCATCAGAATCTATAACTATCGTCACAGGAATGGTTTAAAACATGGACAGTCAGAATAGTCAGACTTCTTGTATTTAAGTCGGCATTTGTGCATTTTGTATTTAATTCCGTGGCAATTTCTGTGTTTCGTCGTCAATAAGAAGGTCCAAGAGATACAGTAAACCTGAAGTGAAGCATCGGAATCTATAACTAGTGTCACAGGAATGGTTCGAAACATAGACAGTAAGAAGAGGCAGTCTTCTTGTACTTAAGTCAGCGTTGTGCCCTCTCTATTTAATTCCGATGCAATTTCTGTGTTTCATCGTCAATACGAAGGTCAGAGGGATACAGTAAACCTGAAGTGAAGCATCGGAATCTATAACTAGTGTCACAGGAATGGTTCGAAACATAGACAGTGGGAAGAGTCAGTCTTCTTGTACTTAAGTCGGCATTGTGATTTTTGTACTTAATTCCGATGCAATTTCTGTGTTTCATCGTCTATACGAAGGTCCAAGGGATACAGTAAAACTGATGTGAGGCATCGGAATCTATAACTAGTGTCATAGGAATGGTTCAAAACATAGTCAGTAAGAAGAGTCATTCTTCTTGTACTTAAGTCGGCATTGTGCCTTTACTATTTAATTCCGATGCAATTTGTGTGTTTCATCGTCAATCAGAAGGTCAGAGGGATACAGTAAACCTAAAGTGAAGAATCGGAATCTATAACTAGTGTCACAGGAATGGTTCAAAACATAGAAAGTAGGAAGAGTCAGTCTTATTGTACTTGAGTCGGCATTTTGCCTTTTCTATTCAATTCCGATACAATTTCTGTGTTTCATCGTCAATAAGAAGGTCAGAGGGATACAGTAAACCGGAAGTGAAGCATCGGAATCTATAACTAGTATCACAGGAATGGTTCAAAACATAGACAGTAAGAAGAGTCAGTCTTCTTGTACTTGAGTCGGCATTGTGCCCTTTGTATCTAATTCCGATGCAATTTCTGTGTTTCATCGTCAATAAGATGGTCAGAGGGATACAGTAAACCTAAAGTGAAGAATCGGAATCTATAACTAGTGTCACAGGAATGGTTCAAAACATAGAAAGTAGGAAGAGTCAGTCTTATTGTACTTGAGTCGGCATTTTGCCTTTTCTATTCAATTCCGATACAATTTCTGTGTTTCATCGTCAATAAGAAGGTCAGAGGGATACAGTAAACCTGAAGTGAAGCATCGGAATCTATAACTAGTGTCACAGGAATGGTTCGAAACATAGACAGTAAGAAGAGGCAGTCTTCTTGTACTTAAGTCAGCATTGTGCCCTCTCTATTTAATTCCGATGCAATTTCTGTGTTTCATCGTCAATACGAAGGTCAGAGGGATACAGTAAACCTGAAGTGAAGCATCGGAATCTATAACTAGTGTCACAGGAATGGTTCGAAACATAGACAGTGGGAAGAGTCAGTCTTCTTGTACTTAAGTCGGCATTGTGATTTTTGTACTTAATTCCGATGCAATTTCTGTGTTTCATCGTCTATACGAAGGTCCAAGGGATACAGTAAAACTGATGTGAGGCATCGGAATCTATAACTAGTGTCATAGGAATGGTTCAAAACATAGTCAGTAAGAAGAGTCATTCTTCTTGTACTTAAGTCGGCATTGTGATTTTACTATTTAATTCCGATGCAATTTGTGTGTTTCATCGTCAATCAGAAGGTCCAAAGGTTGCAGTACACCTGAAGCGAAGCATCGGAATTTACAACTAGTGTCACAGGAGTGGTACAAATCACAGACAGTAAGAGGAGTCAGTCTTCTTGTACTTGAGTCGGCATTGTGCCTTTTGTATTTAATTCCGATGCAATTTCGGTGGTTCTTCGTCAATAAGAAGGTCCAAGGGATACAGTAAACCTGAAGTGAAGCATCTGAAGCTATAACAAGTGTCACAGGATCGGTTCAAAACGTAGACAGTATGAAGAGTCGGTCTTCTTGTACTTAAGTCGGCATTATGCCATTTCAATTTAATTGCGATGCAATTTCTGTGTTTCATCAACAATAAGAAGGTCCGAGGGATACAGTAAACGTGAAGTGAAGCATCGGAGTCCATAACTAGTGTCACAGGAATGGGTCAAATCATAGTCAGTAGGAAGAGTCAGTCTTCTTGTACTTAAGTCCTCATTGCGCATTTTCTATTTAATTCAAATGCAATTTCTGTGTTTCATCGTCAATAAGATGGTAGAGGTATACAGTAAACCTGAAGTGAGGCATCGGAATCTCTAACTAGTGTCACAGGAATGGTTCAAAACATAGTCAGAAAAAAGAGTCAGTCTTCTTGTACATAAGTCGGCCATGTGCGTTTTGTATTTCATTCCGATGCAATTTCTGTGTATCATCGTCAATTAGAAGGTCAGAGGGATACAGTAAACCTGAAGTGAGGCATCGGAATCTATAACTAGTGTCACAGGAATGGTTCAAAACATAGTCAGAAAAAAGAGTCAGTCTTCTTGTACATAAGTCGGCAATGTGCGTTTTGTATTTAATTCCGATGCAATTTCTGTGTATCATCGTCAATTAGAAGGTCAGAGGGATACAGTAAACCTGACGTGAAGCATCAGAATCCATAACTAGTGTCACAGGATTGGTCCAAAACATAGACAGTAAGAAGAGTCAGTCTACTCGTAGTTAAGTCGGCATTGTGCCTTTTGTATTTAATTCCGATGTAATTTCTGTGTTTCAACGTCAATAAGAAGGTCCAATGGATGCAGTACACCTGAAGTGAAGCATCGGAATCTATAACTAGTGTCACAGGAATGGTTCAAATCATAAACAGTAAGAAGAGTCAGTCATCATGTACTTAAGTCAGCATTGTGCCCTTTCTATTTAATTCCGATGCAATTTCTGTGTTTCATCGTCAATAAGAAGGTCGGAGGGATACAGTAAACCGGAAGTGAAGCATCGGAATCCATAACTAGCGTCACAGGAACGGTTCAAATCATAGACAGTAGGAAGAGTCATTCTTCTTGTACTTGAGTCGGCATTGTGCCTTTTGCATTTAATTCCGATGCAATTTCTGTGTTTCATCGTCAATAAGGTCAGAGGTATTCAGTAAAACCTGAAGTTAAGCATCGGAGTCTATAACTAGTGTCACAGGAATGGTTCAAATCATAGACAGTAGGAAGAGAGAGACTACATGTACTTAAGTCGGCATTGTGCCTTTTGTATTTAATTCCGATGCAATTTCTGTGTTTCATCGTCAATAAGAAGGTCCAAGGGATACAGTAAACCTGAAGTGAGGCATCGGAATCTATAACTAGTGTCACAGGAGTAGTTCAAAACTTAGTCAGTAAGAAGAGTCGGTCTTCTTGTACTTAAGTCGGCATTGTGCCTTTTCTATTTAATTCCGATTCAATTTCTGTGTTTCATCGTCAATAAGAAGGTCCAAGGGATGCAGTACACCTGAAGTGAAGCATCGGAATCTATAACTAGTGTCACAGGAATGGTTTAAAACATAGACAGTAAGAAGAGTCAGTCTTCTTGTACTTAAGTCCGCATTGTGCCTTTCGTATTTAATTCCGATGCAATTCCGGTGTTTCATCGTCAATAAGAATGTAAAAGGGATACAGTAAACCTGAAGTGAAGCATCGGAAGCTATAACTAGTGTCACAGGATCGGTTCAAAACATAGACAGTATGAAGAGTCAGTCTTCTTGTACTTAAGTCGGCATTGTGCCTTTTCTATTTAATTGCGATGCAATTTCTGTGTTTCATCATCAATAAGAAGGTCAGAGGGACACAGTAAACCTGAAGTGAAGCATCGGAGTCTATAACTAGTGTCACAGGTATGGTTCAAAACATAGTCAGTAGGAAGAGTCAGTCTTCTTGTACTTAAGTCGGCATTGTGCCTTTTCCATTTAATTACGATGCAATTTCTGTGATTCGTCGTCAATAAGGAGGTCCAAGGGATACAGTGAATCTGAATTGAAGCATCGGATTCTATAACTAGTGTCACAGGAACGGTTCAAAACATAGACAGTAAGAAGGGTCAGTCTTCTTGTACTTAAGACGGCATTGTGGCTTTTGTATTTAATTCCGATGCAATTTCTGTGTTTCATCGTCGATAAGAAGGTCCAAGGGATACAGTAAACCTGGAGTGGAGCATCGGAATCTATAACTAGTGTCACAGGAATGGTTCAAAACATAGTCAGAAAGAAGAGGCAGTCTTCTTGTACTTAAGTCGGCATTATGCCTTTTGTATTTAGTTCCGATGCAATATCTGTGAATCATCGTCAATAAGAAGGTCAGAGGGATACAGTAAACCTGAAGTGAAGCATCGGAATCTATAACTAGTGCCACAGGAATGGTTCAAAACATAGTCAGTAAGAAGAGTCAGTCTTCTTGTACTTAAGTCGGCATTTGTGTATTTTGCATTTAATTCCGAAGCAATTTCTGTGTTTCATCGTCAATAAGAAGGTCAGAGGGATACAGTAAACCAGAAGTGAAGCATCGGAATCTATAACTAGTGTCACAGGAATGGTTGAAAGCATAATCAGTAAGAAAAGTCAGTCTTCTTGTATTTAAGTCGGCATTTGTGCATTTTGTATTTAATTCCGTTGCAATTTCTGTGTTCCATCGTCAATAAGGAGGTCCAAGAGATACAGTAAACCTGAAGTGAAGCATCGGAATCTATAACTAGAGTCACAGGAATGGTTCGAAACATAGACAGTAAGAAGAGTCAGTCTTCTTGTACTTAAGTCGGCATTGTGCGCTTTTCAGTTTAATTCCGATGCAATTACTGTGTTTCATCGTCAATAAGAAGGTCAGAGGGATACAGTAAACCTGAAGTGAAGCATCGGAATCTATAACTAGTGTCACAGGAATGGTTTAAAACATAGATAGTAGGAAGAGTCAGACTACTAGTACTTAAGTCGGCATTGTGCCTTTTGTATTTATTTCCGATACAATTTCTGTGTTTCATCGTCAATACGAAGGTCCAAGGGATACAGTAAACCTGAAGTGAGGCATCGGAATCTATAACTAGTGTCAGAGGATTGGTTCAAAACATAGACAGTAATTAGAGTCAGTCTACTTGTAGTTAAGTCCGTATTGTGCCTTTTGTATTTAATTCCGATGTAATTTCTCTGTTTCATCGTCAATAAGAAGGTCCAAGGGATACAGTGAATCTGAATTGAAGCATCAGAATCTATAACTAGTGTCACAGGAATGGTTCAAAGCATAGCCAGTAAGAAGAGTCAGTCTTCTTGTACTTAAGTCGGCATTGTGCGCTTTTCAATTTAATTCCGATGCAATTACTGTGTCTCATCGTCAATACGAAGGTCAGAGGGATACAGTAAACCTGAAGTGAGCATCGGAATCTATAACTAGTGTCACAGGAATGGTTTAAAACATAGATAGTAGGAAGAGTCAGACTACTAATACTTAAGTCGGCATTGTGCCTTTTGTATTTAATTCCGATACAATTTCTGTGTTTCATCGTCAATACGAAGGTCCAAGGGATACAGTAAACCCGAAGTGAGGCATCGGAATCTATAACTAGTGTCACAGGATTGGTTCAAAACATAGACAGTAATTAGAGTCAGTCTACTTGTAGTTAAGTCCGCATTGTGCCTATTGTATTTAATTCCGATGTAATTTCTCTGTTTCGTCGTCTATACGAAGGTCCAAGGGATACAGTGAATCTGAATTGAAGCATCGGAATCTATAACTAGTGTCACAGGAATGGTTCAAAACATAGACAGTAAGAAGAGTCAGTCTTCCTGTACTTAAGACGGCATTGTGGCTTTTGTATTTAATTCCGATGCAATTTCTGTGTTTCATCGTCGATAAGAAGGTCCAAGGGATACAGTAAATCTGAAGTGAAGCATCGGAATCTATAACTAGTGTCACAGGAATTGTTCAAAACATAGACTGTAAGATGAGTCAGTCTTCTTGTACTTAAGCCGGCATTGTGCCTTTTGTATGTAATTCCGATGCCATTTCTGTGTTTTTTCGTCAATAAGAATGTCCAAGGGGTACAATAAACCTGCAGGGAAGCGTCGGAATCTATATTTAGTGTCACAGGAATGGTTCAAAACATAGATTGTAAGAAGAATCAGTCTTCTTGTACGTAAGTCGGCATTGTGTATTTTGTATTTAATTCCAATGCAATTTGTGTGTTTGATCGTCAATAAGAATGTCCAAGGGATACAGTAAACCTGAAGTGAAGCATCGGAATCTATATCTAGTGTCACAGGAATGGTTTAAAACATAGACAGTAGGAAGAGTCAGACTACTGTACTTAAAGCGGCATTGTGCCTTTTGAATTTAAGTCCGATGCAATTTCTGTTTTTCATCGTCAATAAGAAGGTCCAAGGGATACAGTAAACCTAAAGTGAAGCATCGGAATCTATAACTAGTGTCACAGGAATAGTTCAAACATAGACAGTAAGAAGAGTCAGTCTTCTTGTACTTAAGTCGGCATTGTGCCTTTCGTATTTAATTCCGATGCAATTTCGGTATTTCATCGTTAATAAGAAGGTCCAAGGGATACAGTAAACCTGAAGTGAAGCATCGGAAGCTATAAATAGTGTCACAGGATCGGTTCAAAACATAGACCGTATGAAGAGTCAGTCTTCTTGTACTTAGGTCGGCATTGTGCCTTTTCTATTTAATTCCGATGCAATTTCTGTGTTCCATCGTCAATAAGAAGGTCAGAGGGATACAGTATACCTGAAGGGAAGCATCGCAATCTATAACTAGTGTCACAGGAATGGTTCAAAACATAGTCAGTAAGAAGAGTCAGTCTTCTTGTACTTAAGTCGGCATTGTGAATTTTGTATTTAATTCCGACGCAATTTCTGTGTTTCATCGTTAATAAGAAGGTCAGAGGTATACAGTAACCCTGAAGTGAGGCATCGGAATCTCTAACTAGTGTCACAGGAATGGTTCAAACATAGTCAGTAAGAAGCGTGAGTCTTCTTGTACTTAAGTCGGCATTGTGCCTTTTGGATTTAATTCCGATGCAATATCTGTGTTTCACCGTAAATAAGAAGGTCCAAGGGATACAGTAATCCTGAAGTGAAGCTTCGGAAATTGAAACTAGCGTCACAGGAATGGTTCAAATCATAGACAGTAAGAAGAATCTGTCATCTTGTACTTAAGTCGGCATTGTGCCTATTGTATTTAATTCCGATGCAATTTCTGTGCTTCATCGTCAATAAGAAGGTCCAAGGGATACAGTAAACCTAAAATGAGGCACCGGAATCTATAACTAGTGTCACAGGAATGGTTGAAAACATAGACAGTAAGAAGAGTCAGTCTTCTTGTAACTCAGACGGCATTGTGGCTAATGTGTTTTAATTCCGATGCAATTTCTGTGTTTCATCGTCGATAAGAAGGTCCAAGGGATACAGTAAACCTGAAGTGAAGCATCGGAATCTATAACTAGTGTCACAGGAATTGTTCAAAACATAGTCTGTTAGAAGAGTCAGTCTTCTTGTACTTAAGTCGGCATTGTGCCTTTTGTATTCAATTCCGATGCCATTTCTGTGTTTCATCGACTATAAGAATGTCCAAGGGATACAGTAAACCTGCAGTGAAGCGTCGGAATCTATATTTAGTGTCACAGGAATGATTCAAAACATAGACTGTAAGAAGAATCAGTCTTCTTGTACTTAAGTCGGCATTGTGCCTTTTGTATTTAATTCCGATGCAATTGTTGTGTTTCATCGTCAATAAGAAGGTCAGAGGGATACAGTAAACCTGAAGTGAAGCATCGCAATCTATAACTAGTGTCACAGGAATGGTTCAAAACATAGTCAGTAAGAAGAGTCAGTCTTCTTGTACTTAAGTTGGCATTATGCCTTTTCTATTTAATTCCGATGCAATTTCTGTGTTCCATCGTCAATAAGAAGGTCAGAGGGATACAGTATACCTGAAGTGAAGCATCGCAATCTATAACTAGTGTCACAGGAATGGTTCAAAGCATAGTCAGTAAGAAGAGTCAGTCTTCTTGTACTTAACGCGGCATAGTGAATTTTGTATTTAATTCCGACGCAATTTCTGTGTTTCATCGTTAATAAGAAGGTCAGAGGTATACAGTAACCCTGAAGTGAGGCATCGGAATCTCTAACTAGTATCACAGGAATGGTTCAAAGCATAGTCAGTAAGAAGAGTCAGTCTTCTTGTACTTAAGTCGGCATTGTGCCTTTTGTATTTAATTCCGATGCAATATCTGTTTTTCATCGTAAATAAGAAGGTCCAAGGGATACGGTAATCCTGAAGTGAAGCTTCGGAATCTCGAACTAGCGTCACAGGAATGGTTCAAATCATAGACAGTAGGAAGAGTCTGTCTTCTTGTACTTAAGTTGGCATTGTGCATTTTCTATTTAATTCCGATGCAATTTCTGGTTTTCATCGTCGCTAAGAAGGTCAGAGGGATACAGTAAACCTGAAGTGAAGCATCGGAATCTATAACTAGTGTCACAGGAATGGTTTAAAACATAGAGAGTAGGAAGAGTCAGACTACTTGCACTTAAGTGCGCATTGTGCCTATTGTATTTAATTGTGATGCAATTTCTGTGTTTCATCGTCAATAAGAAGGTCCAAGGGATACAGTAAACCTGAAGTGAGGCATCGGAATCTAAAACTAGTGTCACAGGAATGGTTCAAACATAGTCAGAAAAAAGAGTCAGTCTTCTAGTACTTAAGTCGGCATTGTGCGTTTAGTACTTAATTCCGATGCAATTTCCGTGTTTCATCGTCAAGAAGAAGGTCAGAAGGATACAGTATACCTGAAGTGAAGGATCAGAATCCATAACTAGTGTCACAGGATTGGTTCAAATCATAAACAAAAAGAAGAGTCAGTCTTCTTATACTTAAGTCAGCATTGTGCCCTTTCTATGTCATTCCGATGCAATTTCTGTGTTTCATCGTCAATAAGAAGGTCACAGGGATACGGTACACCTGAAGTGAAGACTCGGAATCTATAACTAGTGTCACAGGAATGGTTCAAATCATAAACAGTAGGAAGAGTCAGTCTTCTTGTACTTGAGTCGGCATTGTGCCTTTTGCATTTAATTCAGATGCAATTTCTGTGTTTCATCGTCAATAAGAAGGTCAGAGGGATACAGTAAACCTGAAATGAAGCATCGGAATCTATAACTAGTGTCACAGGATCGTTTCAAAACATAGACAGTATGAAGAGTCAGTCTTCTTGTACTTAAGTCGGCATTGTGCCTTTTCTATTTAATTCCGATGCAATTTCTGTGTTCCATCGTCAATACGAAGGTCAGAGGGATACAGTATACCTGAAGTGAAGCATCGCAATCTATAACTAGTGTCACAGGAATGGTTCAAAACATAGTCAGTAAGAAGAGTCAGTCTTCTTGTACTTAAGTCGGCATTGTGAATTTTGTATTTAATTCCGACGCAATTTCTGTGTTTCATCGTTAATAAGAAGGTCAGAGTTATACAGTAACCCTGAAGTGAGGCATCGGAATCTCTAACTAGTGTCACAGGAATGGTTCAAAACATAGTCAGTAAGAAGAGTGAGTCTTCTTGTACTTCAGTCTGCATTCTGCCTTTTGGATTTAATTCCGATGCAATATCTGTGTTTCATCGTAAATAAGAAGGTCCAAGAGATACAGTAAACCTGAAGTGAAGCATCGGAATCTATAACTAGTGTCACAGGAATGGTTCGAATCATAGACAGTAAGAAGAGTCAGTCTTCTTCTACTTCAGACGGCATTGTGGCTAATGTGTTTTAATTCCGATGCAATTTCTGTGTTTCATCGTCGATAAGAAGGTCCAAGGGATACAGTAAACCTGAAGTGAAGCATCGGAATCTATAACTAGTGTCACAGGAATTGTTCAAAACATAGACTGTAAGATGAGTCAGTGTTCTTGTACTTAAGTCGGCATTGTGCCTTTTGTATGTAATTCCTATGCCATTTCTGTGTTTCATCGTTAATAAGAATGTCCAAGGGATACAGTAAACCTGCAATGAAGCGTCGGAATCTATATTTAGTGTCACAGGAATGGTTCAAACATAGACTGTAAGAGGAATCAGTCTTATTATACTTAAGTCGGCATTGTGCATTTTGTATTTAATTCCGATGCAATTGTTGTGTTTCATCGTCAATAAGAAGGTCAGAGGGATACAGTAAACCTGAAGTAAAGCATCGGAATCTATAACTAGTGTCGCAGGAATGGTTTAAAACATAGACAGTAGGAAGAGTCAGAATACTTGTACTTAAAGCGGCATTGTGCCTTTCGTATTTAATTCCGATGTAATTTCGGTATTTCATCGTCAATAAGAAGGTCCAAGGGATACAGTAAACCTGAAGTGAAGCATCGGAAGCTATAACTAGTGTCACAGGATCGGTTCAAAACATAGACAGTATGAAGAGTCAGTCTTCTTGTACTTAAGTCGGCATTGTGCCTTTTCTATTTAATTCCGATGCAATTTCTGTGTTCCATCGTCAATAAGAAGGTCCGAGGGATACAGTATACCTGAAGTGAAGCATCGCAATCCATAACTAGTGTCACAGGAGTGGTTCAAAGCATAGTCAGTAAGAAGAGTCAGTCTTCTTGTACTTATGTCGGCATTGTGAATTTTGTATTTAATTCCGACGCAATTTCTGTGTTACAACGTTAATAAGAAGGTCAGAGGTATACAGTAACCCTGAAGTGAGGCATCGGAATCTCTAACTAGTGTCACAGGAATGGTTCAAAACATAGTCAGTAAGAAGAGTGAGTCTTCTTGTACTTCAGTCTGCATTCTGCCTTTTGGATTTAATTCCGATGCAATATCTGTGTTTCATCGTAAATAAGAAGGTCCAAGAGATACAGTAAACCTGAAGTGAAGCATCGGAATCTATAACTAGTGTCACAGGAATGGTTCGAAACATAGACAGTAAGAAGAGTCAGTCTTCTTCTACTTCAGACGGCATTGTGGCTAATGTGTTTTAATTCCGATGCAATTTCTGTGTTTCATCGTCGATAAGAAGGTCCAAGGGATACAGTAAACCTGAAGTGAAGCATCGGAATCTATAACTAGTGTCACAGGAATGGTTTAAAACATAGACAGTAGGAAGAGTCAGACTACTTGCACCTATGTCGGCATTGTGCCTATTGTATGTAATTCCGATGCAATTTCTGTGTTTCATCGTCAATAAGAAGGTCCAAGGATTACAGTAAACCTGAAATGAGGCATCGGTATCTATAACTAGTGTCACAGGAATGGTTCAAAACATAGACAGTAAGAAGAGTCAGTCTTCTTGTACTTCAGACGGCATTGTGGCTAATGTGTTTTAATTCCGATGCAATCTCAGGTTTCATCGTCGATAAGATGGTCCAAGGGATACAGTAAGCCTGAAGTGAAGCATCGGAATCTATAACTAGTGTCACAGGAATTGTTCAAAACATAGACTGTAAGAAGAGTCAGTCTTCTTGTACTTAAGTCGGCATTGTGCATTTTGTATTTAATTCCGATGCCATTTCTGTGTTTCATCGACAATAAGAATGTCCAAGGGATACAGTAAACCTGCAGTGAAGCGTCGGAATCTATATATAGTGTCGCAGGAATGGTTCAAAACATAGACTGTAAGAAGAATCAGTCTTCTTGTACTTAAGTCGGCATTGTGCCTTTTGTACTTAATTCCGATGCAATTATTGTGTTTCATCGTCAATAAGAAGGTCAGAGGGATACAGTTAACCTGAAATGAAGCATCGGAATCTATAACTAGTGTCACAGGAATGGTTTAAAACATAGACAGTAGGAAGAGTCAGACTACTTGTACTTAAAGCGGCGTTGTGCCTTTTGTATTTAATTCCGAGGCAATTTCTGTTTTTCATCGTCAATAAGAAGGTCCAAGGGATACAGTAAACCTAAAGTGAAGCATCGGAAGCTATAACTAGTGTCACAGGATCGGTTCAAAACATAGACAGATTGAAGAGTCAGTCTTCTTGTATTTAAGACGGCATTGTGCCTTTTCTATTTAATTCCGATGCAATTTCTGTGTTCCATCGTCAATAAGAAGGTCAGAGGGATACAGTATACCTGAAGTGAAGCATCGCAATCTATAACTAGTGTCACAGGAGTGGTTCAAAACATAGTCAGTAAGAAGAGTCAGTCTTCTTGTACTTAAGTCGGCATTGTGAATTTTGTATTTAATTCCGACGCAATTTCTGTGTTTCATCGTTAATAAGAAGGTCAGAGGTATACAGTAACCCTGAAGTGAGGCATCGGAATCTCTAACTAGTGTCACAGGAATGGTTCAAAACATAGTCAGTAAGAAATGTGAGTCTTCTTGTACTTAAGTCGGCATTGTGCCTTTTGGATTTAATTCCGATGCAATATCTGTGTTTCATCGTAAATAAGAAGGTCCAAGGGATACAGTAATCCTGAAGTGAAGCTTCGGAATCTGTAACTAGCGTCACACCAACGGTTCAAATCATAGAAATTAAGAAGAATCTGTCTTCTTGTACTTAAGTCGGCATTGTGCCTTTTCTATTTAATTCCGATGCAATTTCTGGTTTTCATCGTTGCTAAGAAGGTCAGAGGGATACAGTAAACCTGAAGTGAAGCATCGGAATCTATAACTAGTGTCACAGGAATGGTTTAAAACATAGAGAGTAGGAAGAGTCAGACTACTTGCACCTAAGTCGGCATTGTGCCTATTGTATTTAATTCCGATGCAATTTCTGTGTTTCATCGTCAATTCGAAGGTCCAAGGGATACAGTAAACCTGAAGTGAGGCATCGGAATCTATAACTAGTGTCACAGGAATGGTTCAAAACATAGACAGTAAAAAGAGTCAGTCTTCTTGTACTTCAGACGGCATTGTTGCTTTTGTATTCAATTCCGATGCAATTTCTGTGTTTCGTCGTCGATAAGAAGGTCCAAGGGATACAGTAAACCTGAAGTGAAGCATCGGAATCTATAACTAGTGTCACAGGAATTGTTCAAAACATAGGCTGTAAGAAGAGTCAGTCTTCTTGTACTTAAGTCGGCATTGTGCCTTTTGTATTTAATTCCGATGCCATTTCTGTGTTTCATCGTCAATAAGAAGGTCCAAGGGATACAGTAAACCTGAAGTGAAGCATCGGAATCTATAACTAGTGTCACAGGAATGGTTCGAAACATAGACAGTAAGAAGAGTCAGTCTTCTTCTACTTCAGACGGCATTGTGGCTAATGTGTTTTAATTCCGATGCAATTTCTGTGTTTCATCGTCGATAAGAAGGTCCAAGGGATACAGTAAACCTGAAGTGAAGCATCGGAATCTATAACTAGTGTCACAGGAATTGTTCAAAACATAGACTGTAAGATGAGTCAGTGTTCTTGTACTTAAGTCGGCATTGTGCCTTTTGTATGTAATTCCTATGCCATTTCTGTGTTTCATCGTTAATAAGAATGTCCAAGGGATACAGTAAACCTGCAATGAAGCGTCGGAATCTATATTTAGTGTCACAGGAATGGTTCAAACATAGACTGTAAGAAGAATCAGTCTTATTATACTTAAGTCGGCATTGTGCATTTTGTATTTAATTCCGATGCAATTGTTGTGTTTCATCGTCAATAAGAAGGTCAGAGGGATACAGTAAACCTGAAGTAAAGCATCGGAATCTATAACTAGTGTCACAGGAATGGTTTAAAACATAGACAGTAGGAAGAGTCAGAATACTTGTACTTAAAGCGGCATTGTGCCTTTCGTATTTAATTCCGATGTAATTTCGGTATTTCATCGTCAATAAGAAGGTCCAAGGGATACAGTAAACCTGAAGTGAAGCATCGGAAGCTATAACTAGTGTCACAGGATCGGTTCAAAACATAGACAGTATGAAGAGTCAGTCTTCTTGTACTTAAGTCGGCATTGTGCCTTTTCTATTTAATTCCGATGCAATTTCTGTGTTCCATCGTCAATAAGAAGGTCCGAGGGATACAGTATACCTGAAGTGAAGCATCGCAATCCATAACTAGTGTCACAGGAATGGTTCAAAGCATAGTCAGTAAGAAGAGTCAGTCTTCTTGTACTTATGTCGGCATTGTGAATTTTGTATTTAATTCCGACGCAATTTCTGTGTTACAACGTTAATAAGAAGGTCAGAGGTATACAGTAACCCTGAAGTGAGGCATCGGAATCTCTAACTAGTGTCACAGGAATGGTTCAAAACATAGTCAGTAAGAAGAGTGAGTCTTCTTGTACTTAAGTCGGCATTGTGCCTTTTGGATTTAATTTAGATGCAATATCTGTGTTTCATCGTAAATAAGAAGGTCCAAGGGATACAGTAATCCTGAAGTGAAGCTTCGGAATCTGTAACTAGCGTCACAGGAATGGTTCAAATCATAGACAGTAAGAAGAATCTGTCTTCTTGTACTTAAGTCGGCATTGTGCCTTCTCTATTTAATTCCGGTGCAATTTCTGGTTTTCATCGTCGCTAAGAAGGTCAGAGGGATACAGTAGACCTGATGTGAAGCATCGGAATCTATAACTAGTGTCACAGGAATGGTTTAAAACATAGACAGTAGGAAGAGTCAGACTACTTGTACTTAAAGCGGCGTTGTGCCTTTTGTATTTAATTCCGAGGCAATTTCTGTTTTTCATCGTCAATAAGAAGGTCCAAGGGATACAGTAAACCTAAAGTGAAGCATCGGAATCTATAACTAGTGTCACAGGAATAGTTCAAACATAGACAGTAAGAAGAGTCAGTCTTCTTGTACGTAAGTCGGCATTGTGCCTTTCGTATTTAATTCCGATGCAATTTCGGTGTTTCATCGTCAATAAGAAGGTCCAAGGGATACAGTAAACCTGAAGTGAAGCATCGGAAGCTATAACTAGTGTCACAGGATCGGTTCAAAACATAGACAGATTGAAGAGTCAGTCTTCTTGTATTTAAGACGGCATTGTGCCTTTTCTATTTAATTCCGATGCAATTTCTGTGTTCCATCGTCAATAAGAAGGTCAGAGGGATACAGTATACCTGAAGTGAAGCATCGCAATCTATAACTAGTGTCACAGGAGTGGTTCAAAACATAGTCAGTAAGAAGAGTCAGTCTTCTTGTACTTAAGTCGGCATTGTGAATTTTGTATTTAATTCCGACGCAATTTCTGTGTTTCATCGTTAATAAGAAGGTCAGAGGTATACAGTAACCCTGAAGTGAGGCATCGGAATCTCTAACTAGTGTCACAGGAATGGTTCAAAACATAGTCAGTAAGAAATGTGAGTCTTCTTGTACTTAAGTCGGCATTGTGCCTTTTGGATTTAATTCCGATGCAATATCTGTGTTTCATCGTAAATAAGAAGGTCCAAGGGATACAGTAATCCTGAAGTGAAGCTTCGGAATCTGTAACTAGCGTCACACCAACGGTTCAAATCATAGAAATTAAGAAGAATCTGTCTTCTTGTACTTAAGTCGGCATTGTGCCTTTTCTATTTAATTCCGATGCAATTTCTGGTTTTCATCGTTGCTAAGAAGGTCAGAGGGATACAGTAAACCTGAAGTGAAGCATCGGAATCTATAACTAGTGTCACAGGAATGGTTTAAAACATAGAGAGTAGGAAGAGTCAGACTACTTGCACCTAAGTCGGCATTGTGCCTATTGTATTTAATTCCGATGCAATTTCTGTGTTTCATCGTCAATTCGAAGGTCCAAGGGATACAGTAAACCTGAAGTGAGGCATCGGAATCTATAACTAGTGTCACAGGAATGGTTCAAAACATAGACAGTAAAAAGAGTCAGTCTTCTTGTACTTCAGACGGCATTGTTGCTTTTGTATTCAATTCCGATGCAATTTCTGTGTTTCGTCGTCGATAAGAAGGTCCAAGGGATACAGTAAACCTGAAGTGAAGCATCGGAATCTATAACTAGTGTCACAGGAATTGTTCAAAACATAGGCTGTAAGAAGAGTCAGTCTTCTTGTACTTAAGTCGGCATTGTGCCTTTTGTATTTAATTCCGATGCCATTTCTGTGTTTCATCGTCAATAAGAAGGTCCAAGGGATACAGTAAACCTGAAGTGAAGCATCGGAAGTTATAACTAGTGCCACAGGATCGGTTCAAAACATAGACAGTATGAAGAGTCAGTCTTCTTGCACTTAAGTCGGCATAGTGGCTTTTCTATTTAATTCCGATGCAATTTCTGTATTCCATCGTCAATAAGAAGGTCAGAGGGATACAGTATACCTGAAGTGAAGCATCGCAATCTATAACTAGTGTCACAGGAATGGTTCAAAACATAGTCAGTAAGAAGAGTCAGTCTTCTTGTGCTTAAGGCGGCATTGTGAATTTTGTATTTAATTCCGACGCAATTTCCGTGTTTCATCGTTAATAAGCAGGTCAGAGGTATACAGTAACCCTGAAGTGAGGCATCGGAATCTCTAACTAGTGTCACAGGAATGGTTCAAAACATAGTCAGTAAGAAGAGTGAGTCTTCTTGTACTTAAGTTGGCATTGTGCCTTTTGTATTTAATTCCGATGTAATATCTGTGTTTCATCGTAAATAAGAAGGTCCATGGGATACAGTAATCCTGAAGTGAACCTTCGAAATCTGTAACTAGCGTCAGAGGAATGGTTCAAATCATAGACAGTAAGAAGAATCTGTCTTCTTGTACTTAAGTCGGCATTGTGCCTTTTCTATTTAATTCCGATGCAATTTCTGGTTTTCGTTGTCGCTAAGAAGGTCACAGGGATACAGTAAACCTGAAGTGAAGCATCGGAATCTATAACTAGTGTCACAGGAATGGTATAAAACATAGACAGTAGGAAGGGTCAGACTACTTGCACTTAAGTCGGCATTGTGCCTATTGTATTTAATTCCGATGCTATTTCTGTGTTTCATCGTCAATAAGTAGGTCCAAGGGATACAGTAAACCTGAAGTGAGGCATCGGAATCTAAACTAGTGTCACAGGAATGGTTCGAACATAGTCAGAAAAAAGATCAGTCTTCTTGTACTTAAGTCGGCATTGTGTCTTTAGTACTTAATTCCGATGCAATTTCCGTGTTTCATCGTCAAGAAGAAGGTCAGAAGGATTCAGTATATCTGAAGTGAAGGATCAGAATCCATAACATGTGTCACAGGATTGGTTCAAATCTTAAACAGTAAGAAGAGTCAGTCTTCTTGTACTTAAGACAGCATTGTGCCCTTTCTATTTCATTCCGATGCAATTTCTGTGTTTCATCGTCAATAAGAAGGTCACAGGGATACAGTACACCTGAAGTGAAGCATCGGAATCTATAACTAGTGTCACAGGAATGGTTCAAATCATAGACAGTTTGAAGAGTCAACCTACTTGCACTTAAGTCGGCATTGTGCCTATTGTATTTAATTCCGATGCAATTTCTGTGTTTCATCGTCAATAAGAAGGTCCAAGGGATACAGTAAACCTGAAGTGAGGCATCGGAATATAAAACAAGTGTCACAGGAATGGTTCAAACATAGTCAGAAAAAAGAGTCAGTCTTCTTGTACTTAAATCGGCATTGTGCCATTTGCATTTAATTCCGATGCAATTTCTGTGTTTCATCGTCAATAAGAAGGTCAGAGGGATACAGTAAACCCGAAGTGAAACATCGGAATCTATAACTAGTTCACAGGACTGGTTAAAAACATAGACAGTAGGAAGAGTCAGTCTTGTTGTACTTAAGTCGGCATTGTGCCTTTTGTATTTAATTCCGATCCAATATCTGTGTTTCATCGTCAATAAGAAGGTCAGATGGATACAGTAAACCTGAAATGAAGCATCGGAATCTATAACTAGTGTCACAGGATCGGTTCAAAACATAGACAGTATAAAGAGTCAGTCTTCTTGTACTTAAGTCGGCATTGTGCCTTTTCAATTTAATTCCGATGCAATTTCTGTGTTTCATCGTCAATAAGAAGGTCAGAGGGATACAGTATACCTGAAGTGAAGCATCGCAATCTATAACTAGTGTCACAGGAATGGTTCAAAACATAGTCAGTAAGAAGAGTCAGTCATCTTGTACTTAAGTCGGCATTGTGAATTTTGTATTTCATTCCGACGCAATTTCTGTGTTTCATCGTTAATAAGAAGGTCAGAGGTATACAGTAACCCTGAAGTGAGGCATCGGAATCTCTAACTAGTGTCACAGGAATGGTTCAAAACATAGTCAGTAAGAAGAGTGAGTCTTCTTGTACTTAAGTCGGCATTGTGCCTTTTGGATTTAATTCCGATGCAATATCTGTGTTTCATCGTAAATAAGAAGGTCCAAGGGATACAGTAATCCTGAAGTGAAGCTTCGGAATCTGTAACTAGCGTCACAGCAATGGTTCAAGTCATAGACCGTAAGAAGAATCTGTCTTCTTGTACTTAAGTCGGCATTGTGCCTTTTCTATTTAATTCCGATGCAATTTATGGTTTTCATCGTTGCTAAGAAGGTCAGAGGGATACAGTAAACCTGAAGTGAAGCATCGGAATCTATAACTAGTGCCACAGGAATGGTTTAAAACATAGACAGTAGGAAGAGTCAGACTACTTGCACTTAAGTCGGCATTGTGCCTATTGTATTTAATTCCGAAGCAATTTCTGTGTTTCATCGTCAATAAGAAGGTCCAAGGGATACAGTAAACCTGAAGTGAGGCATCGGAATCTATAACTAGTGTCACAGGAATGGTTCAAAACATAGACTGTAAGAAGAATCAGTCTTCTTGTACTTAAGTCGGCATTGTGCATATTGTATTTAATTCCGATGCAATTGTTGAGTTTCATCGTCAATAAGAAGGTCAGAGGGATACAGTAAACCTGAAGTGAAGCATCGGAATCTATAACTAGTGTCACAGGAATGGTTTAAAACATAGACAGTAGGAAGAGTCAGACTACTTGTACTTAAAGGGGCATTGTGCCTTTTATATTTAATTCCGATGGAATTTCTGTTTTTCATCGTCAATAAGAAGGTCCAATGGATACAGTAAACCTAAAGTGAAGCTTCGGAATCTATAACTAGTGTCAAAGGAATAGTTCAAACATAGACAGTAAGATGAGTCAGTCTTCTTGTACTTAAGTCGGCATTGTGCCTTTCGTATTTAATTCCGATGCAATTTCGGTGTTTCATCGTCAATAAGAAGGTCCAAGGGATACAGTAAACCTGAAGTGAAGCATCGGAAGCTATAACTAGTGTCACAGGATCGGTTCAAAACATAGACAGTATGAAGAGTCAGTCTTCTTGTACTTAAGTCGGCATTGTGGCTTTTCTATTTAATGCCGATGCAATTTCTGTGTTCCATCGTCAATAAGAAGGTCAGAGGGATACAGTATACCTGAAGTGAAGCATCGCAATCTACAACTAGTGTCACAGGAATGGTTCAAAACATAGTCAGTAAGAAGAGTCAGTCTTCTTGTACTTAAGGCGGCATTGTGAATTTTGTATTTAATTCCGACGCAATTTCCGTGTTTCATCGTTAATAAGAAGGTCAGAGGTATACAGTAACCCTGAAGTGAGGCATCGGAATCTCTAACTAGTGTCACAGGAATGGTTCAAAACATAGTCAGTAAGAATAGTGAGTCTTCTTGTACTTAAGTCGGCATTGTGCCTTTTGGATTTAATTCCGATGCAATATCTGTGTTTCATCGTAAATAAGAAGGTCCAAGGGATACAGTAATCCTGAAGTGAAGCTTCGGAATCTGTAACTAGCGTCACAGCAATGGTTCAAATCATAGACAGTAAGAAGAATCTGTCTTCTTGTACTTAAGTCGGCATTATGCCTTTTCTATTTAATTCCGATGCAATTTCTGGTTTTCATCGTCGCTAAGAAGGTCAGAGGGATACAGTAAACCTGAAGTGAAGCATCGGAATCTATAACTAGTGTCACAGGAATGGTTTAAAACATAGACAGTAGGAAGAGTCAGACTACTTGCACTTAAGTCGGCATTGTGCCTATTGTATTTAATTCCGATGCAATTTCTGTGTTTCATCGTCAATAAGAAGGTCCAAGGGATACAGTAAACCTGAAGTGAGGCATCGGAATCTATAACTAGTGTCACAGGAATGGTTCAAAACATAGACAGTAAAAAGAGTCAGTCTTCTTGTACTTCAGACGGCATTGTTGCTTTTGTATTCAATTCCGATGCAATTTCTGTGTTTCATCGTCGATAAGAAGGTCCAAGGGATACAGTAAACCTGAAGTGAAGCATCGGAATCTATAACTAGTGTCACAGGAATTGTTCAAATCATAGGCTGTAAGAAGAGTCTGTCTTCTTGTACTTAAGTCGGCATTGTGCCTTTTGTATTTAATTCCGATGCCATTTCTGTGTTTCATCGTCAATAAGAAGGTCCAAGGGATACAGTAAACCTGAAGTGAAGCATCGGAAGTTATAACTAGTGCCACAGGATCGGTTCAAAACATAGACAGTATGAAGAGTCAGTCTTCTTGCACTTAAGTCGGCATAGTGGCTTTTCTATCTAATTCCGATGCAATTTCTGTATTCCATCGTCAATAAGAAGGTCAGAGGGATACAGTATACCTGAAGTGAAGCATCGCAATCTATAACTAGTGTCACAGGAATGTTTCCAGACATAGTCAGTAAGGAGAGTCAGTCTTCTTGTGCTTAAGGCGGCATTGTGAATTTTGTGTTTAATTCCGACGCAATTTCCGTGTTTCATCGTTAATAATCAGGTCAGAGGTATACAGTAACCCTGAAGTGAGGCATCGGAATCTCTAACTAGTGTCACAGGAATGGTTCAAAGCATAGTCAGTAAGAAGAGTGAGTCTTCTTGTACTTAAGTTGGCATTGTGCCTTTTGTATTTAATTCCGATGCAATATCTGTGTTTCATCGTAAATAAGAAGGTCCATGGGATACAGTAATCCTGAAGTGAACCTTCGAAATCTGTAACTAGCGTCAGAGGAATGGTTCAAATCATAGACAGTAAGAAGAATCTGTCTTTTTGTACTTAAGTCGGCATTGTGCCTTTTCTATTTAATTCCGATGCAATTTCTGGTTTTCGTCGTCGCTAAGAAGGTCACAGGGATACAGTAAACCTGAAGTGAAGCATCGGAATCTATAACTAGTGTCACAGGAGTGGTTCAAAACATAGTCAGTAAGAAGAGTCAGTCTTCTTGTACTTAAGTCGGCATTGTGAATTTTGTATTTAATTCCGACGCAATTTCTGTGTTTCATCGTTAATAAGAAGGTCAGAGGTATACAGTAACCCTGAAGTGAGGCATCGGAATCTCTAACTAGTGTCACAGGAATGGTTCAAAACATAGTCAGTAAGAAATGTGAGTCTTCTTGTACTTAAGTCGGCATTGTGCCTTTTGGATTTAATTCCGATGCAATATCTGTGTTTCATCGTAAATAAGAAGGTCCAAGGGATACAGTAATCCTGAAGTGAAGCTTCGGAATCTGTAACTAGCGTCACACCAACGGTTCAAATCATAGAAATTAAGAAGAATCTGTCTTCTTGTACTTAAGTCGGCATTGTGCCTTTTCTATTTAATTCCGATGCAATTTCTGGTTTTCATCGTTGCTAAGAAGGTCAGAGGGATACAGTAAACCTGAAGTGAAGCATCGGAATCTATAACTAGTGTCACAGGAATGGTTTAAAACATAGACAGTAGGAAGAGTCAGACTACTTGCACCTAAGTCGGCATTGTGCCTATTGTATTTAATTCCGATGCAATTTCTGTGTTTCATCGTCAATACGAAGGTCCAAGGGATACAGTAAACCTGAAGTGAGGCATCGGAATCTATAACTAGTGTCACAGGAATGGTTCAAAACATAGACAGTAAAAAGAGTCAGTCTTCTTGTACTTCAGACGGCATTGTTGCTTTTGTATTCAATTCCGATGCAATTTCTGTGTTTCGTCGTCGATAAGAAGGTCCAAGGGATACAGTAAACCTGAAGTGAAGCATCGGAATCTATAACTAGTGTCACAGGAATTGTTCAAAACATAGGCTGTAAGAAGAGTCAGTCTTCTTGTACTTAAGTCGGCATTGTGCCTTTTGTATTTAATTCCGATGCCATTTCTGTGTTTCATCGTCAATAAGAAGGTCCAAGGGATACAGTAAACCTGAAGTGAAGCATCGGAAGTTATAACTAGTGCCAAAGGATCGGTTCAAAACATAGACAGTATGAAGAGTCAGTCTTCTTGCACTTAAGTCGGCATAGTGGCTTTTCTATATAATTCCGATGCAATTTCTGTATTCCATCGTCAATAAGAAGGTCAGAGGGATACAGTATACCTGAAGTGAAGCATCGCAATCTATAACTAGTGTCACAGGAATGGTTCAAAACATAGTCAGTAAGAAGAGTCAGTCTTCTTGTGCTTAAGGCGGCATTGTGAATTTTGTATTTAATTCCGACGCAATTTCCGTGTTTCATCGTTAATAAGCAGGTCAGAGGTATACAGTAACCCTGAAGTGAGGCATCGGAATCTCTAACTAGTGTCACAGGAATGGTTCAAAACATAGTCAGTAAGAAGAGTGAGTCTTCTTGTACTTAAGTTGGCATTGTGCCTTTTGTATTTAATTCCGATGTAATATCTGTGTTTCATCGTAAATAAGAAGGTCCATGGGATACAGTAATCCTGAAGTGAACCTTCGAAATCTGTAACTAGCGTCAGAGGAATGGTTCAAATCATAGACAGTAAGAAGAATCTGTCTTCTTGTACTTAAGTCGGCATTGTGCCTTTTCTATTTAATTCCGATGCAATTTCTGGTTTTCGTTGTCGCTAAGAAGGTCACAGGGATACAGTAAACCTGAAGTGAAGCATCGGAATCTACAACTAGTGTCACAGGAATGGTATAAAACATAGACAGTAGGAAGGGTCAGACTACTTGCACTTAAGTCGGCATTGTGCCTATTGTATTTAATTCCGATGCAATTTCTGTGTTTCATCGTCAATAAGTAGGTCCAAGGGATACAGTAAACCTGAAGTGAGGCATCGGAATCTAAACTAGTGTCACAGGAATGGTTCGAACATAGTCAGAAAAAAGATCAGTCTTCTTGTACTTAAGTCGGCATTGTGCCTTTAGTACTTAATTCCGATGCAATTTCCGTGTTTCATCGTCAAGAAGAAGGTCAGAAGGATTCAGTATATCTGAAGTGAAGGATCAGAATCCATAACATGTGTCACAGGATTGGTTCAAATCTTAAACAGTAAGAAGAGTCAGTCTTCTTGTACTTAAGACAGCATTGTGCCCTTTCTATTTCATTCCGATGCAATTTCTGTGTTTCATCGTCAATAAGAAGGTCACAGGGATACAGTACACCTGAAGTGAAGCATCGGAATCTATAACTAGTGTCACAGGAATGGTTCAAATCATAGACAGTTTGAAGAGTCAACCTACTTGCACTTAAGTCGGCATTGTGCCTATTGTATTTAATTCCGATGCAATTTCTGTGTTTCATCGTCAATAAGAAGGTCCAAGGGATACAGTAAACCTGAAGTGAGGCATCGGAATCTAAAACAAGTGTCACAGGAATGGTTCAAACATAGTCAGAAAAAAGAGTCAGTCTTCTTGTACTTAAATCGGCATTGTGCCATTTGCATTTATTTCCGATGCAATTTCTGTGTTTCATCGTCAATAAGAAGGTCAGAGGGATACAGTAAACCCGAAGTGAAACATCGGAATCTATAACTAGTTCACAGGACTGGTTAAAAACATAGACAGTAGGAAGAGTCAGTCTTGTTGTACTTAAGTCGGCATTGTGCCTTTTGTATTTAATTCCGATCCAATATCTGTGTTTCATCGTCAATAAGAAGGTCAGATGGATACAGTAAACCTGAAATGAAGCATCGGAATCTATAACTAGTGTCACAGGATCGGTTCAAAACATAGACAGTATAAAGAGTCAGTCTTCTTGTACTTAAGTCGGCATTGTGCCTTTTCAATTTAATTCCGATGCAATTTCTGTGTTCCATCGTCAATAAGAAGGTCAGAGGGATACAGTATACCTGAAGTGAAGCATCGCAATCTATAACTAGTGTCACAGGAATGGTTCAAAACATAGTCAGTAAGAAGAGTCAGTCATCTTGTACTTAAGTCGGCATTGTGAATTTTGTATTTCATTCCGACGCAATTTCTGTGTTTCATCGTTAATAAGAAGGTCAGAGGTATACAGTAACCCTGAAGTGAGGCATCGGAATCTCTAACTAGTGTCACAGGAATGGTTCAAAACATAGCCAGTAAGAAGAGTGAGTCTTCTTGTACTTAAGTCGGCATTGTGCCTTTTGGATTTAATTCCGATGCAATATCTGTGTTTCATCGTAAATAAGAAGGTCCAAGGGATACAGTAATCCTGAAGTGAAGCTTCGGAATCTGTAACTAGCGTCACAGCAATGGTTCAAGTCATAGACCGTAAGAAGAATCTGTCTTCTTGTACTTAAGTCGGCATTGTGCCTTTTCTATTTAATTCCGATGCAATTTATGGTTTTCATCGTTGCTAAGAAGGTCAGAGGGATACAGTAAACCTGAAGTGAAGCATCGGAATCTATAACTAGTGCCACAGGAATGGTTTAAAACATAGACAGTAGGAAGAGTCAGACTACTTGCACTTAAGTCGGCATTGTGCCTATTGTATTTAATTCCGAAGCAATTTCTGTGTTTCATCGTCAATAAGAAGGTCCAAGGGATACAGTAAACCTGAAGTGAGGCATCGGAATCTATAACTAGTGTCACAGGAATGGTTCAAAACATAGACTGTAAGAAGAATCAGTCTTCTTGTACTTAAGTCGGCATTGTGCATATTGTATTTAATTCCGATGCAATTGTTGAGTTTCATCGTCAATAAGAAGGTCAGAGGGATACAGTAAACCTGAAGTGAAGCATCGGAATCTATAACTAGTGTCACAGGAATGGTTTAAAACATAGACAGTAGGAAGAGTCAGACTACTTGTACTTAAAGCGGCATTGTGCCTTTTATATTTAATTCCGATGGAATTTCTGTTTTTCATCGTCAATAAGAAGGTCCAATGGATACAGTAAACCTAAAGTGAAGCTTCGGAATCTATAACTAGTGTCAAAGGAATAGTTCAAACATAGACAGTAAGAAGAGTCAGTCTTCTTGTACTTAAGTCGGCATTGTGCCTTTCGTATTTAATTCCGATGCAATTTCGGTGTTTCATCGTCAATAAGAAGGTCCAAGGGATACAGTAAACCTGAAGTGAAGCATCGGAAGCTATAACTAGTGTCACAGGATCGGTTCAAAACATAGACAGTATGAAGAGTCAGTCTTCTTGTACTTAAGTCGGCATTGTGGCTTTTCTATTTAATGCCGATGCAATTTCTGTGTTCCATCGTCAATAAGAAGGTCAGAGGGATACAGTATACCTGAAGTGAAGCATCGCAATCTACAACTAGTGTCACAGGAATGGTTCAAAACATAGTCAGTAAGAAGAGTCAGTCTTCTTGTACTTAAGGCGGCATTGTGAATTTTGTATTTAATTCCGACGCAATTTCCGTGTTTCATCGTTAATAAGAAGGTCAGAGGTATACAGTAACCCTGAAGTGAGGCATCGGAATCTCTAACTAGTGTCACAGGAATGGTTCAAAACATAGTCAGTAAGAATAGTGAGTCTTCTTGTACTTAAGTCGGCATTGTGCCTTTTGGATTTAATTCCGATGCAATATCTGTGTTTCATCGTAAATAAGAAGGTCCAAGGGATACAGTAATCCTGAAGTGAAGCTTCGGAATCTGTAACTAGCGTCACAGCAATGGTTCAAATCATAGACAGTAAGAAGAATCTGTCTTCTTGTACTTAAGTCGGCATTATGCCTTTTCTATTTAATTCCGATGCAATTTCTGGTTTTCATCGTTGCTAAGAAGGTCAGAGGGATACAGTAAACCTGAAGTGAAGCATCGGAATCTATAACTAGTGTCACAGGAATGGTTTAAAACATAGACAGTAGGAAGAGTCAGACTACTTGCACTTAAGTCGGCATTGTGCCTATTGTATTTAATTCCGATGCAATTTCTGTGTTTCATGGTCAATAAGAAGGTCCAAGGGATACAGTAAACCTGAAGTGAGGCATCGGAATCTATAACTAGTGTCACAGGAATGGTTCAAAACATAGACAGTAAAAAGAGTCAGTCTTCTTGTACTTCAGACGGCATTGTTGCTTTTGTATTCAATTCCGATGCAATTTCTGTGTTTCATCGTCGATAAGAAGGTCCAAGGGATACAGTAAACCTGAAGTGAAGCATCGGAATCTATAACTAGTGTCACAGGAATTGTTCAAATCATAGGCTGTAAGAAGAGTCTGTCTTCTTGTACTTAAGTCGGCATTGTGCCTTTTGTATTTAATTCCGATGCCATTTCTGTGTTTCATCGTCAATAAGAAGGTCCAAGGGATACAGTAAACCTGAAGTGAAGCATCGGAAGTTATAACTAGTGCCACAGGATCGGTTAAAAACATAGACAGTATGAAGAGTCAGTCTTCTTGTACTTAAGTCGGCATTGTGCCTTTTGGATTTAATTCCGATGCAATATCTGTGTTTCATCCTAAATAAGAAGGTCCAAGGGATACAGGAATCCTGAAGTGAAGCTTCGGAATCTGTAACTAGCGTCACAGCAATGGTTCAAATCATAGACAGTAAGAAGAATCTGTCTTCTTGTACTTAAGTCGGCATTGTGCCTTTTCTATTTAATTCCGATGCAATTTCTGGTTTTCATCGTTGCTAAGAAGGTCAGAGGGATACAGTAAACCTGAAGTGAAGCATCGGAATCTATAACTAGTGCCACAGGAATGGTTTAAAACATAGACAGTAGGAAGAGTCAGACTACTTGCACTTAAGTCGGCATTGTGCCTGATGCAATTTCTGTGTTTCATCGTCAATAAGAAGGTCCAAGGGATACAGTAAACCTGAAGTGAGGCATCGGAATCTATAACTAGTGTCACAGGAATGGTTCAAAACATAGACTGTAACAAGAATCAGTCTTCTTGTACTTAAGTCGGCATTGTGCCTATTGTATTTAATTCCGATGCAATTGTTGAGTTTCATCGCCAATAAGAAGGTCAGAGGGATACAGTAAACCTGAAGTGAAACATCGGAATCTATAACTAGTGTCACAGGAATGGTTTAAAACATAGACAGTAGGAAGAGTCAGACTACTTGTACTTAAAGCGTCATTGTGCCTTTTATATTTAATTCCGATGCAATTTCTGTTTTTCATCGTCAATAAGAAGGTCCAAGGGATACAGTAAACCTAAAGTGAAGCTTCGGAATCTATAACTAGTGTCACAGGAATAGTTCAAACATAGACAGTAAGAAGAGTCAGTCTTCTTGTACTTAAGTCGGCATTGTGCCTTTCGTATTTAATTCCGATGCAATTTCGGTGTTTCATCGTCAATAAGAAGGTCCAAGGGATACAGTAAACCTGAAGTGAAGCATCGGAGTCTATAACTAGTGTCACAGGAATGGTTCAAAACATAGACAGTAGGAAGAGCCAGTCTTTTGTACTTAAGTCGGCATTGTGGCTTTTCTATTTAATGCCGATGCAATATCTGTGTCCCATCGTCAATAAGAAGGTCAGAGGGATACAGTATACCTGAAGTGAAGCATCGCAATCTATAACTAGTGTCACAGGAATGGTTCAAAACATAGTCAGTAAGAAGAGTCAGTCTTCTTGTACTTAAGGCGGCATTGTGAATTTTGTATTTAATTCCGACGCAATTTCCGTGTTTCATCGTTAATAAGAAGGTCAGAGGTATACAGTAACCCTGAAGTGACGCATCGGAATCTCTAACTAGTGTCACAGGAATGGTTCAAAACATAGTCAGTAAGAAGAGTGAGTCTTCTTGTACTTAAGTCGGCATTGTGCCTTTGTATTTAATTCCGATGCAATATCTGTGTTTCATCGTAAATAAGAAGGTCCAAGGGATACAGTAAACCTGAAGTGAAGCATCGGAATCTATAACTAGTGTCACAGGAATGGTATAAAACATAGAGAGAAGGAAGAGTCAGACTACTTGCACTTAAGTCGGCATTGTGCCTATTGTATTTAATTCCGATGCAATTTCGGTGTTTCATCGTCAATAAGTAGGTCCAAGGGATACAGTAAACCTGAAGTGAGGCATCGGAAACTAAAACTAGTGTCACAGGAATGGTTCAAACATAGTCAGAAAAAAGAGTCAGTCTTCTTGTACTTAAGTCGGCATTGTGCCTTTAGTACTTAATTCCGATGCAATTTCCGTGTTTCGTCGTCAAGAAGAAGGTCAGAAGGATTCAGTATATCTGAAGTAAAGGATCAGAATCCATAACATGTGTCACAGGATTGGTTCAAATCATAAACAGTAAGAAGAGTCAGTCTTCTTGTACTTAAGTCAGCATTGTGCCCTTTCTATTTCATTCCGATGCAATTTCTGTGTTTCATCGTCAATACGAAGGTCACAGGGATACAGTACACCTGAAGTGAAGCATCGGAATCTATAACAAGTGTCACAGGAATGGTTCAAATCATAGACATTAGGAAGAGTCAGTCTTCTTGTACTTGAGTCGGCATTGTGCCCTTTGCATTTAATTCCGGTGGAATTTCTGTGTTTCATCGTCAATAAGAAGGTCAGAGGGATACAGTAAACCCGAAGTGAAACATCGGAATCGATAACTAGTGTCACAGGACTGGTTAAAAACATAGACAGTAGGAAGAGTCAGTCTTCTTGTACTTAAGTCGGCATTGTGCCTTTTGTTTTTAATTCCGATCCAATATCTGTGTTTCATCGTCAATAAGGAGGTCAGATGGATACAGTAAACCTGAAATGATGCATCGGAATCTATAACTAGTGTCACAGGAATGGTTCAAAACATAGACAGTAGGAAGAGTCAGACTTCTTGTACTTAAGTCGGCATTGTGCCTTTTGTATTTAATTCCGATGCACTTTCTGTGTTTCATCGTCGATAAGAAGGTCAGAGGGATACAGTAATCCTGAAGTGAGGCATCGGAATCTATAACTTGTGTCACAGGAATGGTTCAAAACTTAGTCAGTAAGAAGAGTCAGTCTTCTTGTACGTAAGTCGGCATTGTGCCTTTTCTATTTAATTCGATGCGTTTTCTGCGTTTCATCGTCAATAAGAAGGTCACAGGGATACAGTACACCTGAAGTGAAGCATCGGAATCTATAACTAGTGTCACAGGAATGGTTCAAATCATAGACATTAGGAAGAGTCAGTCTTCTTGTACTTGAGTCGGCATTGTGCCCTTTGCATTTAATTCCGGTGGAATTTCTGTGTTTCATCGTCAATAAGAAGGTCAGAGGGATACAGTAAACCCGAAGTGAAACATCGGAATCGATAACTAGTGTCACAGGACTGGTTAAAAACATAGACAGTAGGAAGAGTCAGTCTTCTTGTACTTAAGTCGGCATTGTGCCTTTTGTTTTTAATTCCGATCCAATATCTGTGTTCCATCGTCAATAAGAAGGTCAGTGGCATACATTATACCTGAAGTGAAGCATCGCAATCTATAACTAGTGTCACAGGAATAGTTCAACACAATGTCTGTAAGAAGAGTCAGTCTTCTTGTACTTAAGTCGGCATTGTGCCTTTTCTATATAATTCCGATGCAATTTCTGTGTTTCATCGTCAAAAAGAAGGTCAGAGGTATACGGTAAACCTGACGTGAAGCATCGGAATCTATAATGAGTGTAACAGGAATGGTTCAAAACATAGACAGTAGGAAGAGTCAGTCTTCTTGTACTTAAGTCGGCATTGTGTCTTTTATATTTAATTCCGATGCAATTTCTGTGTTTCGTCGTCAATAAGAAGGTCCAAGGGATACAGTAAATCTGAAGTGAAGGATCAGAATCTATAACTAGTGTCACAGGAATGGTTCAAAACATAGACAGTAAGAAGAGTCAGTCTTCTTGTACTTAAGACGGCATTGTGGGTTTTGTATTTAATTCCGATGCAATATCTGTGTTTAATCGTCGATAAGAAGGTCCAAGGGATACAGTAAACTTGAAGTGAAGCATCGGAATCTATAAGTAGAGTCACAGGAATGGTTCAAACATAGACAGTAAGAAGAATCAGTCTTCTTGTACTTAAGTCGGCATTGTGCATTTTGTATTTAATTCCGAAGCAATTTCTGTGTTTCATCAGCAATAAGAAGGTTAGAGGGATACAGTAAACCTGAAGTGAAGCATCGGAATCTATAACTAGTGTCACAGGAATGGTTCAAAACATAGACAATAGGAGGAGTCAGACTTCTTGTACTCAAGTCGGCATCGTGCCTTTTTTATTTAATTCCGATGCAATTTCTGTGTTTCGTCGTCAATAAGAAGGTCAGATGGATACAGTAAACCTGAAGTGAAGCATCGGAATCTATAACTAGTGTCACAGGAATGGTTCAAAACATAGACAGTAGGAAGAGTCAGACTACTTGTACTTAAGGCGGCATTGTGCCTTTTGTATTTAATTCCGATGCAATTTCTGTGTTTCATCGTCAATAAGAAGGCCCAAGGGATACAGTAAACCTGAAATGAGGCATCGGAATCTATAACTAGTGTCACAGGAAGAGTTCATACATAGACATTAAGATTAGTCAGTCTTCTTGTACATAAGTCGGCATTGTGCCTCTTCTTTTTAATTCCGATGTAATTTCTGTGGTTCATCGTCAATAAGAAGGGCAGAGGGATACAGTAAAGGTGAAGTAAAGCATCGGAATCTATAACTAGTGTCACAGGAATGATTCAAATCATAGACTGTAGGTAGAGTCAGTCTTCTTGTACTTGAGTCGGCATTGTGCCTTTTGCATTTAATTCCCATGCAATTTCTGTGTTTCATCGTCAATAAGAAGGTCAGATGGATACAGTAAACCTGAAGTGAAGCATCGGAATCTATAACTAGTGTCACAGGAATGGTTCAAAACATAGACAGTAGGAAGAGTCAGACTACTTGTACTTAAGGCGGCATTGTGCTTTTTGTATTTAATTCCGATGCAATTTCTGTGTTTCATCGTCAATAAGAAGGCCCAAGGGATACAGTAAACATGAAGTGAGGCATCGGAATCTATAACTAGTGTCACAGAATGGTTCAAACATAGTCAGGAACAGGTGTCAGTCTTCTTGTACTTAAGTCGGCATTGTGCCATTTCCATTTAATTCCGATGCAATTTTTGTATTTCATCGTCAAATAGAAAGTACAAGGGATGCAGTACACCTGAAGTGAAGCATCGGAATCTATAACTAGTGTCACAGGAATGGTTCAAAACACAGACAGTAAGAGGAGTCAGTCTTCTTGTACTTAGTCAGCATTGTGCCTCTCGTATTTAATTCCGATGCAATATCGGTGTTTCATCGTCAATAAGAAGGTCCAAGGGATACAGTAAATCTAAAGTGAAGCTTCGGAATCTATAACTAGTGTCACAGGAATAGTTCAAACATAGACAGTAAGAAGAGTCAGTCTTCTTGTACTTAAGTCGGCACTGTGCCTTTCGTATTTAATTCCGATGCAATTTCGGTGTTTCATCGTCAATAAGGAGACCCAAGGGATACAGTAAACCTGAAGTGAAGCATCGGAAGCTATGACTAGTGTCACAGGATCGGTTCAAAACATAGACAGTATGAAGAGTCAGTCTTCTTGTACTTAAGTCGGCATTGTGGCTTTTCTATTTAATTCCGATGCAATTTCTGTGTTCCATCGTCAATAAGAAGGTCAGAGGTATACAGTATACCTGAAGTGAAGCATCGCAATCTATAACTAGTGTCACAGGAATGGTTCAAAACATAGTCAGTAAGAAGAGTCGGTCTTCTTGTACCTAAGGCGGCATTGTGAATTTTGTATTTAATTCCGACGCAATTTCCGAGTTTCATCGTTAATAAGAAGGTCAGAGGTATACAGTAACCCTGAAGTGAGGCATCGGAATCTCTAACTAGTGTCACAGGAATGGTTCAAAACATAGTCAGTAAGAAGAGTGAGTCTTCTTGTACTTAACTCGGCATTGTGCCTTTTGTACTTAATTCCGAAGCAATTTCCGTGTTTTATCGTCAAGAGGAACGTCAGAAGGATTCAGTATATCTGAAGTGAAGGATCAGAATCCATAACATGTGTCACAGGATTGGTTCAAATTATAGAACAGTAAGAAGAGTCAGTCTTCTTGTACTTAAGTCAGCATTGTGCCCCTTTCTATTTCATTCCGATGCAATTTCTGTGTTCCATCGTCAATAAGAAGGTCACAGGGATACAGTACACCTGAAGTGAAGCATCGGAATCTATAACTAGTGTCACAGGACTGGTTAAAAACATAGACAGTAGGAAGTGTCAGTCTTCTTGTACTTAAGTCGGCATTGTGCCTTTTGTTTTAAATTCCGATCCAATATCTGTGTTTCATCGTCAATAAGAAGGTCAGATGGATACAGTAAACCTGAAATGAAGCATCGGAATCTATAACTTGTGTCACAGGAATGGTTCAAATCATAGACAGTAGGAAGAGTCAGTTCTTCTTGTACTTGAGTCGGCATTGTGCCTTTTGCATTTAATTCCCATGCAATTTCTGTGTTTCAATCGTCAATAAGAAGGTCAGAGGGATACTGTAAACCTGAAGTGAAGCATCGGAATCTATAACTAGTGGTCACAGGAATGGTTCAAAACATAGACAGTAGGAAGACTCAGTCTTCTTGTACTTATGTCGGCATTGTGCCTTTTGTATTTAATTCCGATGTAATATCTGTGTTTCATCGTCAATAAGAAGGTCAGATGGATACAGTAAACCTGAAGTGAAGCATCGGAATCTATAACTAGTGTCACAGGAATGGTTCAAATCATAGACAGTAATAAGAGTCAGACTACTTGTACTTAAGGCGGCATTGTGCCTTTTGTATTTAATTCCGATGCAATTTCTGTGTTTCATCGTCAATAAGAAGGCCCAAGGGATACAGTAAACCTGAAGTGAGGCATCGGAATCTATAACTAGTGTCACAGGAATGGTTCAAACATAGTTAGGAACAGGAGTCATTCTTCTTGTACTTAAGTCGGCATTCTGCCTTTTCCATTTAATTCCGATGCAATTTCTGTGTTTCATCGTCAAATAGAAGGTACAAGGGATGCAGTACACCTGAAGTGAAGCAATCGGAATCTATAACTAGTGTCACAGGAATGGTTCAAAACACAGACAGTAAGAGGAGTCAGTCTTCTGTACTTAAGTCGGCATTGTGCCTCTCGTATTTAATTCCGATGCAATTTCGGTGTTTCATCGTCAGTAAGAAGGTCCAAGGGATACAGTAAATCTGAGTGCAGCATCGGAAGCTATCACTAGTGTCACAGGATCGGTTCAAATCATAGACAGTATGAAGAGTCAGTCCTCTTGTACTAAGTCGGCATTGTGCCTAGTTGTATTTATTTCTGATGCAATAGTCTGTGTTCCATCGTCAGTAAGAAGGTCAGAGGGATACAGTATACCTGAAAGTGAAGCTTGGCAATCTATAACTAGTGTCACAGGAATCGTTCAAATGACAGTCAGTAAGAAGAGTCAGTCTTCTTGTTCGTAAGTCGGCATTGTGCCTTTTGTATTAATTCCGATGCCATTTCTTTGTTTCATCGTCAATAAGTCATCGTCAATAGAAGGTCCAAGGGATACAGTAAACCTGAAGTGTAGCATCGGAATCTATAACTAGTGTCACAGGAATGGTTCAAAACATAGACAATAGGATGAGTCAGTCTTCTTGTACTCAAGTCGGGATTGTGCCTTTTTTATTTAATTCCGATGCAATTTCTGTGTTTCGTCGTCAATAAGAAGGTCCAAGGTATACAGTAAACCTGAAGTGAAGCATCGGAATCTATAACTAGTGACACAGGAATAGTTCAAACATAGACATTAAGATTAGTCAGTCTTCTTGTACATAAGTCAGCATTGTGCCTTTTCTATTCAATTCCGAAGCAATTTCTGTGTTTCATCGTCAATAAGAAGGTCAGAGGGATACAGTAAACCTGAAGTTAAGCATCGGAATCTATAACTAGTGTCACAGGAATGGTTCAAAACATAGAGAGTAGGAAGAGTCCGTCTTCTTGTACTTGAGTCGGCATTGTGCGTTTTGTATTTAATTCCGATGCAATTTCTGTGTTTCAACGTCAATAAGAAGATCAGAGGGATACAGTAAACCTGAAGTGAAGCATCGGAATCTATAACTAGTGTCACAGGAAGCGTTCAAATCATAGACAGTAGGAAGAGTCGGTCTTCTTGTACTTAAGTCGGCATTGTGCCTTTCCTATTTAATTCCGATGCCATTTCTGTGTTTCATCGTCAATAAGAATGTCAGAGGGATACAGTAAACCTGCAGTGAGGCATCGGAATCTATAACTAGTGTCAAAGGAATGGTTCAAAACATAGACAGTAGGAAGAGTCGGTCTTCTTGTACTTAAGTCGGCATTGTGCCTTTTCTATTTAATTCCGATGCCATTTCTGTGTTTCATCGTCAATAAGAAGGTCAGAGGGATACAGTAAACCTGCAGTGAGGCATCGGAATCTATAACTAGTGTCACAGGAAGCGTTTCAAATCATAGACAGTAGGAAGAGTCGGTCTTCTTGTACTTAAGTCGGCATTGTGCCTTTTCTATTTAATTCCGATGCCATTTCTGTGTTTCATCGTCAATAAGAAGGTCAGAGGGATACAGTAAACCTGCAGTGAGGCATCGGAATCTATAACTAGTGTCACAGGAATGGTTCAAAACATAGACAGTAAGAAGAGTCAGTCTTCTTGTACTTGAGTCGGCATTGTGCCTTTTGTATTTAATTCTGATGCAATTTCTGTGTTTCATCGTAAATAAGAAGGTCAGGAGGGATACAGTAAACTTGAAGTGAAGATTCGGAATCTATAACTAGTGTCACAGGAATGGTTTAAAACATATAAAGTAGGAAGAGTCAGTCTTCTTGTACTTAATTCGGCATTGTGCCTTTTCTATTTAATTTCGATGCAATTTCTGCGTTTCATCGTCAATAAGAAGGTCTGAGGGATACAGTAATCCTAAAGTGAGGCATCGGATTCTATAACTAGTGTCACAGGAATGGTTCAAAACATAGACAGTAAGAAGAGTCAGTCTTCTTGTACTTAAGTCGGCATTGTGCCTTTCTAGTTAATTCCGATGCAGTTTCCGTGATTCATCGTCAATAACAAGGTCCAAGGTATGCAGTACACCTGAAGTGAAGCATTGGAATCTATAACTAGTGTCACAGGAATGGTTCAAACCATAGACAGTAAGAAGAGTCAGTCTTTTTGTACTTAAGTCGGAATTGTGCCTTTTCTATTTAATTCCGATGCAATTTCTGTGTTACATCGTCAATAAGAAGGTCCAAGGGATACTGTAAACCTGAAGTGAAGCAATGGAATCTATAACTAGTGTCACAGGAATGGATCAATACATGGACAGTAACAAGGGTCAGTCTTCTTGTACTTAAGTCAGCATTGTGCCTTTTGTATTTAATTCCGATGCAATTTCGGTGTTTCATCGTCAATAAGAAGGTCAGAGGGATACAGTAAACCTGAAGTGAAGCATCGGAATCTGTAACTAGTGTCACAGGAATGGTTCAAACCATAGACAGTACGAAGAGTCTTTCTTCTTCTACTTAATTCGGCATTGTGCCTTTACTATTTAATTCCGTTGCACTTTCTGTGTTTCATCGTAAATAAGGAGGTCCATAGGATACAGGAAACCTGAAATGAAGCATCGGAATCTATAACTAGTGTCACAGGAATGGTTCCAAACCTAATAAGTAAGAAGGGTCAGTCTTCTTGTACTTAAGTCGCCTATTTGCCGTTTCTATTTAATTGCGATGCAATTTCTGTGTTTCATCGTCAATAAGAACGTCGGAAGGTTACAGTAAACCTGAAGTGAAGCATCGGAATCTGCAACTAGTGTCACAGGAATGGTTCCAAACATAGTCAGTATGAAGAGTCAGTCTTCTTCTACTTAAGTCGGCATTGTGCCTTTTCTATTTAATTCCGATGAAATTTCTGTGTTTCATCGTCAATAAGATGGTCCAAGGGTTACAGTAAACCTGAAGTGAATCTCCGGAATCTATAACTAGTGTCACAGGAATGGTTCAAAACATAGTCAGTAAGAAGAGTCAGTCTTCTTTTACTTAAGTCGACATTGTGCATTTTGTATTTAATTCCGATGCAATTTCTGAGATTCATCGTCAATAAGAAGGTCAGAGGGATACAGTAAACCTGCAGTGAATCATCGGAATCTATAACTAGTGTCACAGGAATGGTTCCATACATAGTCAGTAAGAAGAGTCAGTCTTCTTGTACTTAAGACGGCATTGTGCCTTTTCTATTTAATTCCGATGCAATTTCTTTGTTTCATCGTCAATACGAAGGTCCAACTAAACAGTAAACCCGTAGTGAATCATCGACATCTATAACTAGTGTCGCAGGAATGGTTCATATCATAGACACTAAGAAGAGTCAGTCTTCTTGTACTTAAGTCGGCATTGTGCCTTTTGAATTTAATTCCGTGCAATTTCTGCGTTTTATCGTCAATAAGAAGGTCAGAGGGATACAGTAAACCTGAAGTGAGGCATCGGAATCTATAACTAGTGTCACAGGAATGGTTCAAAACGTAGACACTAAGACGGGTCAGTCTTCTTGTACTTAAGTCGGCATTGTGCCTTTTGTAATTAATACCGATGCAATTTCTGTGTTTCATCGTCAATAAGAAGGTCGGTGGGATACAGTAAACCTGAAGTGAAGCATCGGAATCTACAACTAGTGTCACAGGAATGGTTCAAAGCATAGACAGTAGGAAGAGTCAGTCTTCTTGTACTTAAGTCGGCATTGTGCCTTTTCTATCTAATTCCGATGCAATATCTGTGTTTCCTCGTCATTAAGATGGTCCAAGGGATACAGTAAACCTGAAGTGAAGCATCGGAATCTGTAACTAGCGTCACAGGAATGGTTCAAAACATAGACAGTTAGAAGAGTCAGTCTTCATGTACTTAAGTCGGCATTGTGCCTTTTGTATTTAATTCCGATTCAATTTCTGTGTTTCGTCGTCAATAAGATGGTCAGAAGGACACAGTAAACCTGAAGTGGAGCATCAGAATCTATAACTAGTGTCACAGGAATGTTTCAAAAACTAGACTGTAAGAAGAGTCAGTCTACTTGTACTTATGTCGGCATTGTGATTTTTCTATTTAATTCCGATGCAATTTCTGTGTTTCATCGTCAATAAGAAAGTCCAAGTGTTATAGTACACCTGAAGTGATGCATCGTAATCTATAACTAGGGTCGCAGGAATGGTTCAAAACATAGACAGTAAGATGAGTCAGTCTTTAGTACATAAGTCGGCATTGTGCCTTTTGTATTTAATTCCGATACAATTTCTGTGTTTCATCGTCAATATGAAGGTCCAAGGGATACAGTAAACCTGAAGTGAAGCATCGGAATCTATAACTAGTGTCACAGGAATGGTTCAAATCATAGACAGTGAGTCAGTCTTCTTGTACTTATGTCAGCATTGTGCCTTTTCTATTTAATTCCGATGCAATTTCTGTGTTTCATCGTCAATAAGAAGGTCTGAGGGATACAGTAATCCTGAAGTTAAGCATCGGAATCTATAACTAGTGTCACAGGAAGGGTTCAAATCATAGACAGTAGGAAGAGTCAGTCTTCTTGTACTTAAGTCGGCATTGTGCCTTTTCTATTTAATTTCGATGCCATTTCTGTGTTTCATCGTCAATAAGAAGGTCAGAGGGATACAGTCAACCTGAAGTGAGGCATCGGAATCTATAACTAGTGTCACAGGAATGGTTCAAAACATAGACAGTAAGAAGTGTCAGTCTTCTTGTACTTAAGTCGGCATTGTGCCTTTTGTATTTAATTCTGATGCAATTTCTGTGTTTCATCGTAAATAAGAAGGTCAGAGGAATACAGTAAACTTGAAGTGGAGATTCGGAATCTATAACTAGTGTCACAGGAATGGTTCAAAGCATAGAAAGTAGGAAGAGTCAGTCTTCTTGTATTTAAGTCGGCATTGTGCCCTTTCTATTTTATTCCGATGCAATTTCTGTGTTTCATCGTCAATAAGAAGGTCTGAGGGATACAGTAGTCCTGAAGTGAGGCATCGGAATCTATTACTAGTGTCACAGGAATGGTTCAAAACATAGACAGTAAGAAGAGTCAGTCTTCTTGTACTTAAGTCGGCATTATGCCTTTTCTAGATAATGCCGATGCAGTTTCCGTGATTCATCGTCAATAACAAGGTCCAAGGGATGCAGTACACCTGAAGTGAGGCATTGGAATCTATAACTAGTGTCACAGGAATGGTTCAAAACATAGACAGTAAGAAGAGTCAGTCTTCTTGTACTTAAGTCGGAATTGTGCCTTTTCTATTTAATTCCGATGCAATTTCTGTGTTTCATCATTAATAAGAAGGTCCAAGGGATTCTGTAAATCTGAAGTGAAGCATCGGAATCTATAACTAGTGTCACAGGAATGGATCAAAACATGGACAGTAACAATTGTCAGTCTTCTTATACTTAAGTCGGCATTGTGACTTTTGTGTTTAATTCCGATGCAATTTCGGTGTTTCATCGTCAATAAGAAGGTCAGAGGGATACAGTAAACTTGAAGTGAAGCATCGGAATCTGTAACTAGCGTCACAGGAATGGTTCCAATCATAGTTAGTATGAAGAGTCAGTCTTCTTGTACTTGAGTCGGCATTGTGCCTTTTCTATTTAATTCCGATGAAATTTCTGTGTTTCATCGTCAATAAGATGGTCCAAGGGTTACAGTAAACCTGAAGTGAATTTCCGGAATCTATAACTAGTGTCACAGGAATGGTTCAAAACATAGTCAGTAAGAAGAGTCAGTCTTCTTGTACTTAAGTCGGCATTGTGACTTTTCTATTTAATTACGATGCAATGTCTGCGTTTAATCGTCAATACGAAGGTCCAAGGGCACAGTAAACCTGAAGTGAATCATCGAAATCTATAACTAGTGTCGCAGGAATGGTTCATATCATAGACAGTGAGAAGAGTCCGTCTTCTTGTACTTAAGGCGGCATTGTGCCTTTTGAATTTAATTCCGTGCAATTTCTGTGTTTTATCGTCAATAAGAAGGTCAGAGGGATACAGTAAACCTGAAGTGATCCATCGGAATCTATAAGTAGTGTCACAGGAATGGTTCAAAACATAGGCACTAAGACGGGTCAGTCTTCTTGTACTTAAGTCGGCATTGTGCCTTTTGTATTTAATACCGATGCAATTACTGTGTTTCATCGTCAATAAGAAGGTCAGAGGGATACACTAAACCTGAAGTGAAGCATCGGAATCTACAACTAGTGTCACAGGAATGATTCAAAGCATAGACAGTACTAAGAGTAAGTCTACTTGTACTTAAGTCGGCATTGTGCATTTTCTATTTAATTCCGATGCAATTTTTGTGTTTCATCGTCATTAAGATGGTCAGAGGGATACAGTAAACCTGAAGTGAAGCATCGGAATCTGTAACTAGCGTCACAGGAATGGTTCAAAACATAGACAGTAAGAGGAGTCAGTCTTCTTGTACTTAAGTCGGCATTGTGCCTTTTGTATTTAATTCCGATACAATTTCTGTGTTTCGCCGTCAATAAGAAGGTCAGAAGGACACAGTTAACCTGAGGTGAAGCATCAGAATCTATAACTAGTGTCACAGGAATGGTTTAAAACTTAGACTGTATGAAGAGTCAGTCTACTTGTACTTAAGTCGGCATTGTGCCTTTTCTATTTAATTCCGATGCAATTTCTGTGTTTCATCGTCAATAAGAAGGTCCAAGTGATACAGTACACCTGAAGTGAAGCATCGTAATCTATAACTAGTTTCACAGGAATGGTTCAAAACATAGACAGTAAGATGAGTCAGTCCTTTGTACATAAGTCGGCATTGTGCCTTTTGTATTTAATTCCGATACAATTTCTGTGTTTCATCGTCAATAAGAAGGTCCAAGGGATACAGTAAACCTGAAGTGAAGCATCGGAATCTATAACTAGTGTCACAGGAATGGATCAAATCATAGACACTGAGTCAGTCTTCTTGTACTTATTCGGCATTGTGCATTTTCTATTTAATTCCGATGCAATTTCTGTGTTTCATCGTCAATAAGAACGTCTGAGGGATACAGTATTCCCGAAATGAGGCATCGGAATCTATAACTAGTGTCACAGGAATGGAGCAAAACATAGACAGTAAGAAGAGACAGTCTTCTTGTACTTAATTCGGCATTGTGCCTTTTCTATTTAAATCCGTTGCACTTTCTGTGTTTCATCGTCAATAAGAAGGTCCTAGGGATACTGTAAACCTGAAGTGAAGCATCGGAATCTATAACTAGTGTCACAGGAATAGATCAAAACATGGACAGTAACAATTTTCAGTCTTCTTGTACTTAAGTCGGCAAAGTGCCTTTTGCATTTTATTCCGATGCAATTTCGGTGTTTCATCGTCAATAAGAAGGTCAGAGGGATACAGTAAACCTGAAGTGAAGCATCGGAATCTGTAACTAGTGTCACAGGAATGGTTCAAAACATAGACAGTAGGAAGAGTCAGTCTTCTTGTACTTCATTCGGCATTGTGCCTTTTCTATTTAATTCCGTTGCACTTTCTGTGTTTCATCGTAAATAAGAAGGTCCAAGGGATGCAGTAAACCTGAAATCAAGCATCGGAATCTATAACTAGTGTCACAGGAATGGTTCCAAACATAGTAAGTAAGAAGAGTCAGTCTTCTTGTACTTAAGTCGGCATTGTGCCTTTTCTATTTAATTCCGATGCAATTTCTGTGTTTCATCGTCAGTAAGAAGGTCAGAGGGATACAGTAAACCTGAAGTCAAGCATCGGAATCTATAACTAGTGTCACAGGAATGGTTCAAAACATAGTCAGAAAGAAGAGTCAGTCTTCTTGTACTTAAGTCGGCAATTTGCCGGTTCTATTTAATTCCGATGCAATTTCTGTGTTTCATCGTCAAAAAGAAGGTCAGAGGGATACAGTAAACCTGAAGTGAAGCATCGGAATCTGTAACTAGTGTCACAGGAATGGTTCCAATGATAGTCAGTATAAAGACTCAGTCTTCTTGTACCTAAGTCGGCATTGTGCCTTTTCAATTTAATTCCGATGAAATTTCTGTGTTTCATCGTCAATAAGATGGTCCAAGGGCTACAGTAAACCTGAAGTGAATCTCCGGAATCTATAACTAGTCTCACAGGAATGGATCAAAACATAGTCAGTAAGAAGAGTCAGTCTTCTTGTACTTCAGTCGACATTGTGCCTTTTGTATTTAATTCCGATGCAATTTCTGTATTTCATCGTCAATAAGAAGGTCAGAGGGATGCAGTAAACATGAAGTGAAGCATCGGAATCTGTATCTAACGTCACAGGAATGGTTAAAAACACAGACAGTGAGAAGAGTCAGTCTTCTTGTACTTAAGTCGCCATTGTGACTTTTGTATTTAATTCCGATGCAATTTCTGTGTTTCATCGTCAATAAGAACGTCAGAGGGATACAGTAAACCTTAAGTGAAGCATCGGAATCAACAACTAGTGTCACAGGAATGGTTCAAAGCATAGACTGTAGGAAGTGTCAGTCTTCTTGTACTTAAGTCGGCATTGAGCTTTTTCTATTTAATTCCGATGCAATTTCTGTGTTTCATCGTCATTAAGATGGTCAGAGGGATACAGTAAACATAAAGTGAAGCATCGGAATCTGTAACTAGCGTCACAGGAATGGTTCAAACCATAGACAGTAAGAAGAGTCAGTATTCTTGTACTTAAGTCGGCATTGTGCCTTTTCTATTTAATTCCGATGCCATTTCTGTGTCTCATCGTCAGTAAGAAGGTCAGAGCGATACAGTAAACCTGAAGTAGAGCATCGGAATCTATAACTAGTGTCAGAGGATTGGTTCATAACATATTCAGTAAGAAGAGTCAGTCGTCTTGTACTTAAGTCGGCATTGTGCATTTTCTATTTAATTCCGATGCAATAACTGTGTTTAATCGTCAATAAGAAGGTCAGAGTGATACAATAAACCTGAAGTGAAGCATCGGAATCTACAACTAGTGTCACAGGAATGGTTCAAAGCATAGACTGTAGGAAGTGTCAGTCTTCTTGTACTTAAGTCGGCATTGAGCTTTTTCTATTTAATTCCGATGAAATTTCTGTGTTTCATCGTCAATAAGATGGTCCAAGGGTTACACTAAACCTGAAGTGAATCTCCGGAATCTATAACTAGTGTCACAGGAATGGTTCAAAACATAGTCAGGAAGAAGAGTCAGTCTTCTTCTACTTAATTCGGCATTGTGACTTTTCTATTTAATTCCGATGCAATGTCTGTGTTTAATCGTCAATACGAAGGTCCAAGGGCACAGTAAACCTGAAGTGAATCATCGAAATCTATAACTAGTGTCGCAGGAATGGTTCATATCATAGACAGTGAGAAGAGTCAGTCTTCTTGTACTTAAGGCGGCATTGTGCCTTTTGAATTTAATTCCGTGCAATTTCTGTGTTTTATCGTCAATAAGAAGGTCAGAGGGATACAGTAAACCTGAAGTGAGGCATCGGAATCTATAAGTAGTGTCACAGGAATGGTTCAAAACATAGACACTAAGACGGGTCAGTCTTCTTGTACTTAAGTCGGCATTGTGCCTTTTGTATTTCATACCGATGCAATTTCTGTGTTTCATCGTCAATAAGAAGGTCTGAGGGATACAGTAATCCTGAAATGAGGCATCGGAATCTATAACTAGTGTCACAGGAATGGTTCAAAACATAGACAGTAAGAAGAGTCAGTCTTCTTGTACTTAACTCGGCATTGTGCCTTTTCTAGTTAATTCCGATGCAGTTTCCGTTATTCATCATCAATAACAAGGTCCAAGGGATGCAGTACACCTGAAGTGAAGCATTGGAATCTATAACTAGTGTCACAGGATTGGTTCAAAACATAGACAGTAACAAGAGTCAGTCTTCTTGTACTTAAGTCGGAATTGTGCGTTTTCTATTTAATTCCGATGCAATTTCTGTGTTTCATCGTCAATAAGAAGGTCCTAGGGATACTGTAAACCTGAAGTGAAGCATCGGAATCTATAACTAGTGTCACAGAAATAGATCCAAAACATGGACAGTAACAATTGTCAGTCTTCTTGTACTTAAGTCGGCATTGTGCCTTTTGTATTTTATTCCGATGCAATTTCGGTGTTTCATCGTCAATAAGAAGGTCAGAGGGATACAGTAAACCTGAAATGAAGCATCGGAATCTATAACTAGTGTCACAGGAATGGTTCCCAAACATAGTAAGTAAGAAGAGTCAGTCCTTCTTGTACTTAAGTCGGCATTGTGCCTTTTCTATTTAATTCCGAAGCAATTTTCTGTGTTTCAATCGTCAGTAAGAAGGTCAGAGGGATACAGTACACCTGAAGTCAAGCATCGGAAACTATAACTAGTGTCACAGGAATGGTTCAAAACATAGTCAGAAAGAAGAGTCAGTCTTCTTGTACTTAAGTCGGCAATTTGCCGGTTCTATTTAATTCCGATGCAATTTCTGTGTTTCATCGTCAAAAAGAAGGTCAGAGGATACAGTAAACCTGAAGTGAAGCATCGGAATCTGTAACTAGTGTCACAGGAATGGTTCCAATCATAGTCAGGTATAAAGAGGTCAGTCTTCTTGTACCTAAGTCGGCATTGTGCCTTTTCCATTTAATTCCGATGAAATTTCTGTGTTTCATCGTCAATAAGATGGTCCAAGGGTTACAGTAAACCTGAAGTGAATCTCCGGAATCTATAACTAGTGACACAGGAATGGTTCAAAACATAGTCAGTAAGAAGAGTCAGTCTTCTTGTACTTAAGTCGACATTGTGCCTTTTGTATTTAATTCCGATGCAATTTCTGTATTTCATCGTCAATAAGAAGGTCAGAGGGATGCAGTAAACCTGAAGTGAAGCATCGGAATCTGTATCTAACGTCACAGGAATGGTTAAAAACACAGACAGTGAGAAGAGTCAGTCTTCTTGTACTTAAGTCGCCATTGTGACTTTTGTATTTAATTCCGATGCAATTTCCTGTGTTTCATCGTCAATAAGAACGTCAGAGGGATACAGTAAACCTGAAGTGAAGCATCGGAATCTACAACTAGTGTCACAGGGAATTGGTTCAAATCATAGACTGTAGGAAATGTCAGTCTTCTTGTACTTAAGTCGGCATTGAGCTTTTTCTATTTAATTCCGATGCAATTTCTGTGTTTCATCGTCATTAAGATGGTCAGAGGGATACAGTAAACCTAATGTGAAGCATCGGAATCTGTAACTAGCGTCACAGGAATGGTTCAAAACATAAACAGTAAGAAGAGTCAGTCTTCTTGTACTTAAGTCGGCATTGTGCCTTTTCCATTTAATTCCGATGCAATTTCTGAGTTTCATCGTCAATAAGAAGGTCAGAGGGATACAGGAAACCTGAAGTGAAGCATTGGAATCTATAACTAGTGTCACAGGAATGGTTCAAACCATAGACAGTAAGAAGAGTCAGTATTCTTGTACTTAAGTCGGCATTGTGCCTTTTCTATTTAATTCCGATGCCATTTCTGTGTTTCATCGTCAGTAAGAAGGTCAGAGCGCTACAGTAAACCTGAGTAGAGCATCGGAATCTATAACTAGTGTCACAGGAATGATTCAAAACATATTCAGTAAGAAGAGTCAGTCCTCTTGTACTTAAGTCGGCATTGTGCATTTTCTATTTAATTCCGATGCAATAACTGTGTTTAATCGTCAATAAGAAGGTCAGACTGATACAATAAACCTGAAGTGAAGCATCGGAATCTATAACTAGGGTTACAGGAATGGTTCCAAACATAGTCAGTAAGAAGAGTCAGTCTTCTTGTACTTAAGTCGGCATTGTGCCCTTTCTATTTTATTCCGATGCAATTTCTGTGTTTCATCGTCAATACGAAGGTCCAAGGAAACAGTAAACCAAAGCGAATCATCGAAATCTATAACTAGTGTCGCAGGAATGGTTCAAATCATAGACAGTAAGAAGAGTCAGTCTTCTTGTACTTAAGTCGGCATTGTGCCTTTTGTATTTAATTCCGATGCCATTTCTGTGTTTCATCGTCAGTAAGAAGGTCAGAGCGATACAGTAAACCTGAAGTAGAGCATCGGAATCTATAACTAGTGTCACAGGAATGGTTCAAAACATATTCAGTAAGAAGAGTCAGTCCTCTTGTACTTAAGTCGGCATTGTGCATTTTCTATTTAATTCCGATGCAATAACTGTGTTTAATCGTCAATAAGAAGGTCAGAGTGATACAATAAACCTGAAGTGAAGCATCGAAATCTATAACTAGGGTCACAGGAATGGTTCCAAACATAGTCAGTAAGAAGAGTCAGTCTTCTTGTACTTAAGTCATCATTGTGAATTTTCTATTTAATTCCGATGCAATAACTGTGTTTAATCGTCAATAAGAAGGTCAGAGTGATACAATAAACCTGAAGTGAAGCATCGGAATCTACAACTAGTGTCACAGGAATGGTTCAAAGCATAGACTGTAGGAAGTGTCAGTCTTCTTATACTTAAGTCGGCATTGAGCATTTTCTATTTAATTCCGATGAAATTTCTGTGTTTCATCGTCAATAAGATGGTCCAAGGGTTACAGTAAACCTGAAGTGAATCTCCGGAATCTATAACTAGTGTCACAGGAATGGTTCAAAACATAGTCAGTAAGAAGAGTCAGTCTTCTTCTACTTAAGTCGGCATTGTGACTTTTCTATTTAATTCCGATGCAATGTCTGTGTTTAATCGTCAATACGAAGGTCCAAGGGCACAGTAAACCTGAAGTGAATCTTCGAAATCTATAACTAGTGTCGCAGGAATGGTTCATATCATAGACAGTGAGAAGAGTTAGTCTTCTTGTACTTAAGGCAGCATTGTGCCTTTTGAATTTAATTCCGTGCAATTGCTGTGTTTTATCGTCAATAAGAAGGGCAGAGGGATACAGTAAACCTGAAGTGAGGCATCGGAATCTATAAGTAGTGTCACACGAATGGTTCAAAACATAGACACTAAGACGGGTCAGTCTTCTTGTACTTAAGTCGGCATTGTGCCTTTTGTATTTAATACCGATGCAATTTCTGTGTTTCATCGTCAATAAGAAGGTCAGAGGGATACAGTAAACCTGAAGTGAAGCATCGGAATCTACAACTAGTGTCACAGGAATGGTTCAAAGCATAGACAGTAGGAAGAGTCAGTCTACCTGTACTTAAGTCGGCATTGTGCATTTTCTATTTAATTCCGATGCAATTTTTGTGTTTCATCGTCATTAAGATGGTCAGAGGGATACAGTAAACCTGAAGTGAAGCATCGGAATCTCTAACTAGGGTCACAGGAATGGTTCAAAACATAGACAGCAAGAGGAGTCAGTCTTCTTGTACTTAAGTCGGCATTGTGCCTTTTGTATTTAATTCCGATACAATTTCTGTGTTTCGCCGTCAATAAGAAGGTCAGAAGGACACAGTTAACCTGAGGTGAAGCATCAGAATCTATAACTAGTGTCACAGGAATGGTTTAAAACATAGACTGTATGAAGAGTCAGTCTACTTGTACTTAAGTCGGCATTGTGTCTTTTCTATTTAATTCCGATGCAATTTCTGTGTTTCATCGTCAATAAGAAAGTCCAAGTGATACAGTACACCTGAAGTGAAGCATCGTAATCTATAACTAGTGTCACAGGAATGGTTCAAAACATAGACAGTAAAATGAGTCAGTCTTTTGTACATAAGTCGGCATTGTGCCTTTTGTATTTAATTCCGATACAATTTCTGTGTTTCATCGTCAATAAGAAGGTCCAAGGGATACAGTAAACCTAAAGTGAAGCATTGGAATCTATAACTAGTGTCACAGGAATGGTTCAAAACATAGACAGTAAGAAGAGACATTCTTCTTGTACTTAAGTCGGAATTGTGCGTTTTCTATTTAATTCCGATGCAATTTCTGTGTTTCATCGTCAACAAGAAGGTCCTAGGGATACTGTAAACCTGAAGGGAAGCATCGGAATCTATAACTAGTGTCACAGGAATAGATCAAAACATGGACAGTAACAATAGTCAGTCTTCTTGTACTTAAGTCGGCATTGTGCCTTTTGTATTTTATTCCGATGCAATTTCGGTGTTACATCGTCAATAAGAAGGTCAGAGGGATACAGAAAACCTGAAATGAAGCATCGTAATCTATAACTAGTGTCACAGGAATGGTTCCAAACATAGTAAGTAAGAAGAGTCAGTCTTCTTGTACTTAAGTCGGCATTGTGCCTTTTCTATTTAATTCCGAAGCAATTTCTGTGTTTCATCGTTAGTAAGAAGGTCAGAGGGATACAGTAAACCTGAAGTCAAGCATCGGAATCTATAACTAGTGTCACGGGAATGGTTCAAAACATAGTCAGAAAGAAGAGTCAGTCTTCTTGTACTTAAGTCGGCAATTTGAAGGTTCTATTTAATTCCGATGCAATTTCTGTGTTTCATCGTCAAAAAGAAGGTCAGAGGGATACAGTAAACCTGAAGTGAAGCATCGGAATCTGTAACTAGTGTCACAGGAATGGTTCCAATCATAGTCAGTATAAGGAGTCAGTCTTCTTGTACCTAAGTCGGCATTGTGCCTTTTCTATTTAATTCCGATGAAATTTCTGTGTTTCATCGTCAATAAGATGGTCCAAGGGTTACAGTAAACCTGAAGTGAATCTCCGGAATCTATAACTAGTGACACAGGAATGGTTCAAAACATAGTCAGTAAGAAGAGTCAGTCTTCTTGTACTTAAGTCGACATTGTGCCTTTTGTATTTAATTCCGATGCAATTTCTGTATTACATCGTCAATAAGAAGGTCAGAGGGATGCAATAAACCTGAAGGAAGCATCGGAATCTGTATCTAACGTCACAGGAATGGTTAAAAACACAGACAGTGAGAAGAGTCAGTCTTCTTGTACTTAAGTCGCCATTGTGACTTTTGTATTTAATTCCGATGCAATTTCTGTGTTTCATCGTCAATAAGAACTTCAGAGGGATACAGTACACCTGAAGTGAAGCATCGGAATCTACAACTAGTATCACAGGAATGGTTCAAAGCATATACTGTAGGAAGTGTCAGTCTTCTTGTACTTAAGTCGGCATTGAGCTTTTTCTATTTAATTCCGATGCAACTTCTGTGTTTCATCGTCATTAAGATGGTCAGAGGGATACAGTAAACCTAAAGTGAAGCATCGGAATCTGTAACTAGCGTCACAGGAATGGTTGAAACATAGACAGTAAGAAGAGTCAGTCTTCTTGTACTTAAGTTGGCATTGTGCCTTTTCTATTTAATTCCGATGCAATTTCTGAGTTTCATCGTCTATAAGAAGGTCAGTGGGATACAGTAAACCTGAAGTGAAGCATTGGAATCTATAACTAGTGTCACAGGAATGGTTCAAACCATAGATAGTAAGAAGAGTCAGTATTCTTGTACTTAAGTCGGCATTGTGCCTTTTCTATTTAATTCCGATGCCATTTCTGTGTTTCATCGTCAGTAAGAAGGTCAGAGCGATACAGTAAACCTGAAGTAGAGCATCGGAATCTATAACTAGTGTCACAGGAATGGTTCAAAACATATTCAGTAAGAGGAGTCAGTCCTCTTGTACTTAAGTCGGCATTGTGCATTTTCTATTTAATTCCGATGCAATAACTGTGTTTAATCGTCAATAAGAAGGTCAGAGTGATACAATAAACCTGAAGTGAAGCATCGGAATCTATAACTAGGGTCACAGGAATGGTCCCAAATATAGTCAGTAAGAAGGGTCAGTCTTCTTGTACTTAAGTCGGCATTGTGCCCTTTCTATTTTATTCCGATGCAATTTCTGTGTTTCATCGTCAATACGAAGGTCCAAGGAAACAGTAAACCTAAAGCGAATCATCGAAATCTATAACTAGTGTCGCATGAATGGTTCAAATCATAGACAGTAAGAAGAGTCAGTCTTCTTGTACTTAAGTCGGCATTGTGCCTTTTGGATTTAATTCCGTGCAATTTCTGTGTTTCATCGTCAATAAGAAGGTCAGAGGGATACAGTAAACCTGAAGTGAAGCATCGGAATCTGTAACTAGTGTCACAGGAATGGTTCAAAACATAGACAGTAGGAAGAGTCAGTCTTCTTGTACTTCATTCGGCATTGTGCCTTTTCTATTTAATTCCGTTGCAATTTCTGTGTTTCATCGTCAGTGAGAAGGTCAGTGGGATACAGTAAACCTGAAGTCAAGCATCGGAATCTATAACTAGTGTCACAGGAATGGTTCAAAACATAGTCAGAAAGAAGAGTCAGTCTTCTTGGACTTAAGTCGGCAATTTGCCGGTTCTATTTAATTCCGATGCAATTTCTGTGTTTCATCGTCAAAAAGAAGGTCAGAGGGATACAGTAAACCTGAAGTGAAGCATCGGAATCTGTAACTAGTGTCACAGGAATGGTTCCAATCATAGTCAGTATAAAGAGTCAGTCTTCTTGTACCTAAGTCGTCATTGTGCCTTTTCTATTTAATTCCGATGAAATTTCTGTGTTTCATCGTCAATAAGATGGTCCAAGGGTTACAGTAAACCTGAAGTGAATCTCCGGAATCTATAACTAGTGTCACAGGAATGGTTCAGAACATAGTCAGTAAGAAGAGTCAGTCTTCTTGTACTTAAGTCGACATTGTGCCTTTTGTATTTAATTCCGATGCAATTTCTGTATTTCATCGTCAATAAGAAGGTCAGAGGGATGCAGTAAACCTGAAGTGAAGCATCGGAATCTGTATCTAACGTCACAGGAATGGTTAAAAACACAGACAGTGAGAAGAGTCAGTCTTCTTGTACTTAAGTCGCCATTGTGACTTTTGTATTTAATTCCGATGCAATTTCTGTGTTTCATCGTCAATAAGAACGTCAGAGGGATACAGTAAACCTGAAGTGAAGCATCGGAATCTACAACTAGTGTCACAGGAATGGTTCTAAGCATAGACTGTAGGAAGTGTCAGACTTCTTGTACTTAAGTCGGCATTGAGCTTTTTCTATTTAATTGCGATGCAATTTCTGTGTTTCATCGTCATTAAGATGGTCAGAGGGATACAGTGAACCTAAAGTGAAGCATCGGAATCTGTAACTAGCGTCACAGGAATGGTTCAAACATACACAGTAAGAAGAGTCAGTCTTCTTGTACTTAAGTCGGCATTGTGCCTTTGCTATTTAATTCCGATGCAATTTCTGAGTTTCATCGTCAATAAGAAGGTCAGAGGGATACAGTAAACCTGAAGTGAAGCATTGGAATCTATAACCTGTGTCACAGGAATGGTTCAAACCATAGACAGTAAGAAGAGTCAGTATTCTTGTACTTAAGTCGGCATTGTGCCTTTTCTATTTAATTCCGATGCCATTTCTGTGTTTCATCGTCAGTAAGAAGGTCAGAGCGATACAGTAAACCTGAAGTAGAGCATCGGAATCTATAACTAGTGTCACAGGAATGGTTCAAAACATATTCAGTAAGAAGAGTCAGTCCTCTTGTACTTAAGTCGGCATTGTGCATTTTCTATTTAATTCCGATGCAATAACTGTGTTTAATCATCAATAAGAAGGTCAGAGTAATACAATAAACCTGAAGTGAAGCATCTGAATCTATAACTAGGGTCGCAGGAATGGTTCCAAACATAGTCAGTAAGAAGAGTCAGTCTTCTTGTACTTAAGTAGGCATTGTGCCCTTTCCATTTTATTCCGATGTAATTTCTGTGTTTCATCGTCAATACGAAGGTCCAAGGAAACAGTAAACCTGAAGCGAATCATCGAAATCTATAACTAGTGTCGCAGGAATGGTTCAAATCATAGACAGTAAGAAGAGTCAGTCTTCTTGTACTTAAGTCGGCATTGTGCCTTTTGTATTTAATTCCGTGCAATTTCTGTGTTTCATCGTCAATAAGAAGGTCAGAGGGATACAGTAAACCTGAAGTGAAGCATCGGAATCTGTAACTAGTGTCACAGGAATGGTTCAAAACATAGACAGTAGGAAGAGTCAGTCTTCTTGTACTTAATTCGGCATTGTGCCTTTTCTATTTAATTCCGTTGCACTTTCTGTGTTTCATCGTAAATAAGAAGGTCCAAGGGATACAGTAAACCTGAAATGAAGCATCGGAATCTATGACTAGTGTCACAGGAATGGTTCCAAACATAGTAAGTAAGAAGAGTCAGTCTTCTTGTACTTAAGTCGGCATTGTGCCTTTTCTATTTAATTCCGACGCAAGTTCTGTGTTTCATCGTCAGTGAGAAGGTCAGAGGGATACAGTAAACCTGAAGTCAAGCATCGGAATCTATAACTAGTGTCACAGGAATGGTTCAAAACATAGTCAGAAAGAAGAGTCAGTCTTCTTGTACTTAAGTCGGCAATTTGCCGGTTCTATTTAATTCCGATGCAATTTCTGAGTTTCATCGTCAAAAAGAAGGTCAGAGGGATACAGTAAACCTGAAGTGAAGCATCGGAATCTGTAACTAGTGTCACAGGAATGGTTCCAATCATAGTCAGTATAAAGAGTCAGTCTTCTTGTACCTAAGTCGGCATTGTGCTTTTTCTATTTAATTCCGATGAAATTTCTGTGTTCATCGTCAATACGAAGGTCCAAGGAAACAGTAAACCTAAAGCGAATCATCGAAATCTATAACTAGTGTCGCAGGAATGGTTCAAATCATAGACAGTAAGAAGAGTCAGTCTTCTTGTACTTAAGTCGGCATTGTGCCTTTTGTATTTAATTCCGTGCAATTTCTGTGTTTCATCGTCAATAAGAAGGTCAGAGGGATACAGTAAACCTGAAGTGAAGCATCGGAATCTGTAACTAGTGTCACAGGAATGGTTCAAAACATAGACAGTAGGAAGAGTCAGTCTTCTTGTACTTAATTCGGCATTGTGCCTTTTCTATTTAATTCCGTTGCACTTTCTGTGTTTCATCGTAAATAAGAAGGTCCAAGGGATACAGTAAACCTGAAATGAAGCATCGGAATCTATAACTAGTGTCACAGGAATGGTTCCAAACATAGTAAGTAAGAAGAGTCAGTCTTCTTGTACTTAAGTCGGCATTGTGCCTTTTCTATTTAATTCCGATGCAATTTCTGTGTTTCATCGTCAGTGAGAAGGTCAGAGGGATACAGTAAACCTGAAGTCAAGCATCGGAATCTATAACTAGTGTCACAGGAATGGTTCAAAACATAGTCAGAAAGAAGAGTCAGTCTTCTTGTACTTAAGTCGGCAATTTGCCGGTTCTATTTAATTCCGATGCAATTTCTGTGTTTCATCGTCAAAAAGAAGGTCAGAGGGATACAGTAAACCTGAAGTGAAGCATCGGAATCTGTAACTAGTGTCACAGGAATGGTTCCAATCATAGTCAGTATAAAGAGTCAGTCTTCTTGTACCTAAGTCGTCATTGTGCATTTTCTATTTAATTCCGATGAAATTTCTGTGTTTCATCGTCAATAAGATGGTCCAAGGGTTACAGTAAACCTGAAGTGAATCTCCGGAACCAATAACTAGTGTCACAGGAATGGTTCAGAACATAGTCAGTAAGAAGAGTCAGTCTTCTTGTACTTAAGTCGACATTGTGCCTTTTGTATTTAATTCCGATGCAATTTCTGTATTTCATCGTCAATAAGAAGGTCAGACTGATGCAGTAAACCTGAAGTGAAGCATCGGAATCTGTATCTAACGTCACAGGAATGGTTAAAAACACAGACAGTGAGAAGAGTCAGTCTTCTTGTACTTAAGTCGCCATTGTGACTTTTGTATTTAATTCCGATGCAATTTCTGTGTTTCATCGTCAATAAGAACGTCAGAGGGATACAGTAAACCTGAAGTGAAGCATCGGAATCTACAACTAGTGTCACAGGAATGGTTCAAAGCATAGACTGTAGGAAGTGTCAGACTTCTTGTACTTAAGTCGGCATTGAGCTTTTTCTATTTAATTGCGATGCAATTTCTGTGTTTCATCGTCATTAAGATGGTCAGAGGGATACAGTGAACCTAAAGTGAAGCATCGGAATCTGTAACTAGCGTCACAGGAATGGTTCAAAACATAGACAGTAAGAAGAGTCAGTCTTCTTGTACTTAAGTCGGCATTGTGCCTTTGCTATTTAATTCCGATGCAATTTCTGAGTTTCATCGTCAATAAGAAGGTCAGAGGGATACAGTAAACCTGAAGTGTAGCATTGGAATCTATAACCAGTGTCACAGGAATGGTTCAAACCATAGACAGTAAGAAGAGTCAGTATTCTTGTACTTAAGTCGGCATTGTGCCTTTTCTATTTAATTCCGATGCCATTTCTGTGTTTCATCGTCAGTAAGAAGGTCAGAGCGATACAGTAAACCTGAAGTAGAGCATCGGAATCTATAACTAGTGTCACAGGAATGGTTCAAAACATATTCAGTAAGAAGAGTCAGTCCTCTTGTACTGAAGTCGGCATTGTGCATTTTCTATTTAATTCCGATGCAATAACTGTGTTTAATCATCAATAAGAAGGTCAGAGTGATACAATAAACCTGAAGTGAAGCATCGGAATCTATAACTAGGGTCGCAGGAATGGTTCCAAACATAGTCAGTAAGAAGAGTCAGTCTTCTTGTACTTAAGTCGGCATTGTGACTTTTCTGTTTAATTCCGATGCAATGTCTGTGTTTAATCGTCAATACGAAGGTCCAAGGGCACAGTAAACCTGAAGTGAATCATCGAAATCTATAACTAGTATCGCAGGAATGGTTCATATCATAGACAGTGAGAAGAGTCAGTCTTCTTGTACTTAAGGCGGCATTGTGCCTTTTGAATTTAATTCCGTGCAATTTCTGTGTTTTATCGTCAATAAGAAGGTCAGAGGGATACAGTAAACCTGAAGTGAGGCATCGGAATCTATAAGTAGTGTCACAGGTATGGTTCAAAACATAGACACTAAGACGGGTCAGTCTTCTTGTACTTAAGTCGGCATTGTGCCTTTTGTATTTAATACCGATGCAATTTCTGTGTTTCATCGTCAATAAGAAGGTCAGAGGGATACAGTAAACCTGAATTGAAGCATCGGAATCTACAACTAGTGTCACAGGAATGGTTCAAAGCATAGACAGTAGGAAGAGTCAGTCTACTTGTACTTAAGTCGGCATTGTGCATTTTCTATTTAATTCCGATGGATTTTTTTGTGTTTCAACGTCATTAAGATGGTCAGAGGGATACAGTAAACCTGAAGTGAAGCATCGGAATCTGTAACGAGCGTCACAGGAATGGTTCAAAACATAGACAGTAAGAGGAGTCAGTCTTCTTGTACTTAAGTCGGCATTGTGCTTTTTGTATTTAATTCCGATACAATTTCTGTGTTTCGCCGTCAATAAGAAGGTCAGAAGGACACAGTTAACCTGAGGTGAAGCATCAGAATCTATAACTAGTGTCACAGGAATGGTTTACAACATAGACTGTATGAAGAGTCAGTCTACTTGTACTTAAGTCGGCATTGTGCCTTTTCTATTTAATTCCGATGCAATTTCTGTGTTTCATCGTCAATAAGAAAGTCCAAGTGATACAGTACACCTGAAGTGAAGCATCGTAATCTATAACTAGTGTCACAGGAATGGTTCAAAACATAGACAGTAAGATGAGTCAGTCTTTTGTACATAAGTCGGCATTGTGCCTTTTGTATTTAATTCCGATACAATTTCTGTGTTTCATCGTCAATAAGAAGGTCCAAGGGATACAGTAAACCTAAAGTGAAGAATCGGAATCTATAACTAGTGTCACAGGAATGGTTCAAACCATAGACACTGAGTCAGTCTTCTTGTACTTATTCGGCATTGTGCCTTTTCTATTTAATTCCGATGCAATTTCTGTGTTTCATCGTCAATAAGAAGGTCTGAGGGATACAGTAAACCTGAAATGAAGCATCGGAATCTATAACTAGTGTCACAGGAATGGTTCCAAACATAGTAAGGAAGAAGAGTCAGTCTTCTTGTACTTAAGTCGGCATTGTGCCTTTTCTAGTTAATTCTGATGCAGTTTCCGTGATTCATCATCAATAACAAGGTCCAAGGGATGCAGTACACCTGAAGTGAAGCATTGGAATCTATAACTAGTGTCACAGGAATGGTTCAAAACATAGACAGTAAGAAGAGTCAGTCTTCTTGTACTTATGTCGGAATTGTGCGTTTTCTATTTAATTCCGATGCAATTTCTGTGTTTCATCGTCAATAAGAAGGTCCTAGGGATACTGTAAACCTGAAGTGAAGCATCGGAATCTATAACTAGTGCCACAGGAATAGATCAAAATATGGACAGTAAAAATTGTCAGTCTTCTTTTACTTAAGTCGACATTGTGCCTTTTGTATTTAATTCCGATACAATTTCTGTATTTCATCGTCAATAAGAAGGTCAGCGGGATGCAGTAAACCTGAAGTGAAGCATCGGAATCTGTATCTAACGTCACAGGAATGGTTAAAAACACAGACAGTGAGAAGAGTCAGTCTTCTTGTACTTAAGTCGCCATTGTGACTTTTGTATTTAATTCCGATGCAATTTCTGTGTTTCATCGTCAATAAGAACGTCAGAGGGATACAGTAAACCTGAAGTGAAGCATCGGAATCTACAACTAGTGTCACAGGAATGGTTCACAGCATAGACTGTAGGAAGTGTCAGTCTTCTTGTACTTAAGTCGGCATTGACCTTTTTCTATTTAATTCCGATGCAATTTCTGTGTTTCATCGTCATTAAGATGGTCAGAGGGTTACAGTAAATCTAAAGTGAAGCATCGGAATCTGTAACTAGCGTCACAGGAATGGTTCAAAACATAGACAGTAAGAAGAGTCAGTCTTCTTGTACTTAAGTCGGCATTGTGCCTTTTCTATTTAATTCCGATGCAATTTCTGAGTTTCATCGTCAATAAGAAGGTCAGAGGGATACAGTAAACCTGAAGTGAAGCATTGGAATCTATAACTAGTGTCACAGGAATGGTTCAAACCATAGACAGTAAGAAGAGTCAGTATTATTGTACTTAAGTCGGCATTGTGCCTTTTCTATTTAATTCCGATGCCATTTCTGTGTTTCATCGTCAGTAAGAAGGTCAGAGCGATACAGTAAACCTGAAGTAGAGCATCGGAATCTATAACTAGTGTCTCAGGAATGGTTCAAAACATATTCAGTAAGAAGAGTCAGTCCTCTTGTACTTAAGTCGGCATTGTGCATTTTCTATTTAATTCCGATGCAATAACTGTGTTTAATCGTCAATAAGAAGGTCAGAGTGATACAATTAACCTGAAGTGAAGCATCGGAATCTATAACTAGGGTCACAGGAATGGTTCCAAACATAGTCAGTAAGAAGAGTCAGTCTTCTTGTACTTAAGTCGGCATTGTGCCCTTTCTATTTTATTCCGATGCAATTTCTGTGTTTCATCGTCAATACGAAGGTCCAAGGAAACAGTAAACCTGAAGCGAATCATCGAAATCTATAACTAGTGTCGCAGGAATGGTTCAAATCATAGACAGTAAGAAGAGTCAGTCTTCTTGTACTTAAGTCGGCATTGTGCCTTTTGTATTAAATTCCGTGCAATTTCTGTGTTTCATCGTCAATAAGAAGGTCAGAGGGATACAGTAAACCTGAAGTGAAGCATCGGAATCTATAACTAGTGTCACAGGAATGGTTCCAAACATAGTAAGTAAGAAGAGTCAGTCTTCTTGTACTTAAGTCGGCATTGTGCCTTTTCTATTTAATTCCGATGCAATTTCTGTGTTTCATCGTCAGTAAGAAGGTCAGAGGGATACAGTAAACCTTAAGTCAAGCATCGGAATCTATAACTAGTGTCATAGGAATGGTTCAAAACATAGTCAGAAAGAAGAGTCAGTCTTCTTGCACTTAAGTCGGCAATTTGCCGGTTCTATTTAATTCCGATGCAATTATTGTGTTTCATCGTCAAAAAGAAGGTCAGAGGGATACAGTAAACCTGAAGTGAAGCATCTGAATCTGTAACTAGTGTCACAGGAATGGTTCCTATCACAGTCAGTATAAAGAGTCAGTCTTCTTGTACCTAAGTCGGCATTGTGCCTTTTCTATTTCATTCCGATGAAATATCTGTGTTTCATCGTCAATAAGATGGTCCAAGGGTTACAGTAAACCTGAAGTGAATCTCCGGAATCTATAACTAGTGTCACAGGAATGGTTCAAAACATAGTCAGTAAGAAGAGTCAGTCTTCTTGTACTTAAGTCGACATTGTGCCTTTTGTATTTAATTCCGATGCAATTTCTGTATTTCATCGTCAATAAGAAGGTCAGAGGGATGCAGTAAACCTGAAGTGAACCATCGGAATCTGTATCTAACGTCACAGGAATGGTTAAAAACACAGACAGTGAGAAGAGTCAGTCTTCTTGTACTTAAGTCGCCATTGTGACTTTTGTATTTAATTCCGATGCAATTTCTGTGTTTCATCGTCAATAAGAACGTCAGAGGGATATAGTAAACCTGAAGTGAAGTGTTTCTAACGTCACAGGAATGGTTAAAAACACAGACAGTGTGAAGAGTCAGTCTTCTTGTACTTAAGTCGCCATTGTGACTTTTGTATTTAATTCCGATGCAATTTCTGTGTTCATCGTCAATAAGAACGTCAGAGGGATACAGTAAACCTGAAGTGAAGCATCGGAATCTACAACTAGTGTCACAGGAATGGTTCAAAGCATAGACTGTAGGAAGTGTCAGTCTTCTTGTACTTAAGTCGGCATTGTGGTTTTTCTATTTAATTCCGATGCCATTTCTGTGTTTCATCGTCAGTAAGAAGGTCGGAGCGATACAGTAAACCTGAAGTAGAGCATCGGAATCTATAACTAGTGTCACAGGAATGGTTCAAAACATATTCAGTAAGAAGAGTCAGTCCTCTTGTACTTAAGTCGGCATTGTGCATTTTCTATTTAATTCCGATACAATAACTGTGTTTAATCGTCAATAGGAAGGTCAGAGTGATACAATAAACCTGAAGTGAAGCATCTGAATCTATAACTAGGGTCACAGGAATGGTTCCAAACATAGTCAGTAAGAAGAGTCAGTCTTCTTGTACTTAAGTCGGCATTGTGCCTTTTGTATTTAATTCCGTGCAATTTCTGTGTTTTATCGTCAATAAGAAGGTCACAGGGATACAGTAAACCTGAAGTGAGGCATCGGAATGTATAACTAGTGTCACAGGACTGGTTCAAAACATAGACAGTAAGACGGGTCAATATTCTTGTACTTAAGTCAGCATTGTGCTTTTTGTATTTAATACCGATGCAATATCGGTGTTTCATCGTCAATAAGAAGTTCAGAGGGATACAGTAAACCTGAAGTGAAGCATCGGAATCTACAACTAGTGTCACAGGAATGATTCAAAGCATAGACAGTAGGAAGAGTCAGTCTTCTTGTACTTAAGTCGGCATTGTGCCTTTTCTATTTAATTCCGATGCACTTACTGTGTTTCATCGTCATTAAGATGGTCAGAGGGGTACAGTAAACCTGAAGTGAAGCATCGGAATCTGTAACTAGCGTCACAGGAATGGTTCAAAACATACACAGTAAGAAGAGTCAGTCTTCTTGTACTTAAGTCGGCATTGTGCCTTTTCTATTTAATTCCGATGCAATTTCTGAGTTTCATCGTCAATAAGAAGGTCCAAGTGATACAGTAAACCTGAAATGAAGCATCGGAATCTACAACTAGTGTCACAGGAATGGTTTCTAACATAGTAAGTAAGAAGAGCCAGTCTTCTTGTACTTAAGTCGGCATTGTGCCATTTCTATTTAATTCCGATGCAATTTCTGTGTTTCATCGTCAATAAGATGGTCCAAGGGTTACAGTAAACCTGAAGTGAATCATCGGAATCTGTATCTGGTGTCACAGGAATGGTTCAAAACATAGTCAATACGAAGAGTCAGTCTTCTTGTACTTAAGTCGACATTGTGCCTTTTGAATTTAATTCCGATGCAATTTCTGTGTTTCATCGTCAATAAGAAGGTCAGAGGGATGCAGTAAACCTGAAGTGAAGCATCGGAATCTGTATCTAATGTCACAGGAATGGTTCAAAACATAGACAGTAAGAAGAGTCAGTCTTCTTGTACTTAAGTCGGCATTGTGCCTTTTGTATTTAATTCCGATGCAATTTCTGTGTTTCATCGTCAATAAGAAGGTCAGAGGGATACCGTAAACCTGAAGTGAAGCATCGGAATCTACAACTAGTGTCACAGGAATGGTTCAAAGCATAGACAGTGGGAAGAGTCAGTCTTCTTGGACTTAAGTCGGCATTGTGCCTTCTCTATTTAATTCCGATGCAATTTCTGTGTTTCATCGTCATTAAGATGGTCAGAGGGATACAGTAAACCTGGAGTGAAGCATCGGAATCTCTAACTAGCGTCACTGGAATGGTTCAAAACATAGACAGTAAGAAGAGTCAGTTTTCTTGTACTTAATTCGGCATTGTGCCTTTTGTATTTAATTCCGATGCAATTTCTGTGTTTCATCGGCAATAAGAAGGTCAGAGTGATACAATAAACCTGAAGTGAAGCATCGCAATCTATAACTAGTGTCACAGCAATGGTTCCAAACATAGTCAGTAAGAAGAGTCTGTCTTCTTGTACTTAAGTCGGCATTGTGCCTTTTCTATTTAATTCCGATGCAATTTCTGTGTTTCATCGTCATTAAGATGGTCACAGGGATACAGTAAACCTGAAGTGAGGCATCGGAATGTATAACTAGTGTCACAGGAATGGTTCAAAACATAGACAGTAAGACGGGTCAGTCTTCTTGTACTTAAGTCAGCATTGTGCTTTTTGTATTTAATACCGATGCAATTTCGGTGTTTCATCGTCAATAAGAAGTTCAGAGGGATACAGTGAACCTGAAGTGAAGCATCGGAATCTACAACTAGTGTCACAGGAATGGTTCAAAGCATAGACAGTAGGAAGAGTCAGTCTTCATTTACTTAAGTCGGCATTGTGCCTTTTCTATTTAATTCTGATGCAATTTCTGTGTTTCATCGTCATTAAGATGGTCAGGGGGATACAGTAAGCCTGAAGTGAAGCATCGGAATCTGTAACTAGCGTCACAGGAATGGTTCAAAACATACACAGTAAGAAGAGTCAGTCTTCTTGTACTTAAGTCGGCATTGTGCCTTTTCTATTTAATTCCGATGCAATTTCTGAGTTTCATCGTCAATAAGAAGGTCCAAGGGATACAGGAAACCTGAAATGAAGCATCGGCATCTACAACTAGTGTCACAGGAATGGTTTCTAACATAGTAAGTAAGAAGAGCCAGTCTTCTTGTACTTAAGTCGGCATTGTGCCATTTCTATTTAATTATGATGCAATTTCTGTTTTTCATCGTCAATAAGATGGTCCAAGTGTTACAGTAAACCTGAAGTGAATCATCGGAATCTGTATCTGGTGTCACAGGAATGGTTCGAAACATAGTCAGTACGAAGAGTCAGTCTTCTTGTACTTAAGTCGACATTGTGCCTTTTGAATTTAATTCCGATGCAATTTCTGTGTTTCATCGTCAATACGAAGGTCAGAGGGATGCAGTAAACCTGAAGTTAAGCATCGGAATCTGTATCTAACGTCACAGGAATGGTTCAAAACATAGACAGTAAGAAGAGTCAGTCTTCTTGTACTTAAGTCGGCATTGTGCCTTTTGTATTTAATTCCGATGCAATTTCTGTGTTTCATCGCCAATAAGAAGGTCAGAGGGATACCGTAAACCTGAAGTGAAGCATCGGAATCTACAACTAGCGTCACAGGAATGGTTCAAAGCATAGACAGTAGGAAGAGTCAGTCTTCTTGGACTTAAGTCGGCATTGTGCCACCTCTATTTAATTCCGATGCAATTTCTGTGTTTCATCGTCATTAAGATGGTCAGAGGGATACAGTAAACCTGAAGTGAAGCATCGGAATCTCTAACTAGCGTCACTGGAATGGTTCAAAACATAGACAGTAAGAAGAGTCAGTTTTCTTGTACTTAAGTCGGCATTGTGCCTTTTGAATTTAATTCCGATGCAATTTCTGTGTTTCATCGGCAATAAGAAGGTCAGAGTGATACAATAAACCTGAAGTGAAGCATCGCAATCTATAACTAGTGTCACAGCAATGGTTCCAAACATAGTCAGTAAGAAGAGTCTGTCTTCTTGTACTTAAGTCGGCATTATGCCTTTTCTATTTAATTCCGATGCAATTTCTGTGTTTCATCGTCAATACGAAGGTCCAAGAAAACAGTAAACCTGAAGTGAATCATCGAAATCTATAACTAGTGTCGCAAGAATGGTTCAAATCATAGACAGTAAGAAGAATCGGTCTTCTTGTACTTAAGTCGGCATTGTGCCTTTTCTATTTAATTCCGATGCAATTTCTGTGTTTCATCGTCAGTAAGAAGGTCAGAGGGATACAGTAAACCTGAAGTCAAGCATCGGAATCTATAACTAGTGTCACAGGAATGGTTCAAAACATAGTCAGAAAGAAGAGTCAGTCTTCTTGTACTTAAGTCGGCAATTTGCCGTTTCTATTTAATTCCGATGCAATTTCTGTGTTTCATCGTCAATAAGATGGTCAGAGGGATACAGTAAACCTGAAGTGAAGCATCGGAATCTGTAACTAGTGTCACAGGAATGGTTCCAATCATAGTCAGTATGAAGAGTCAGTCTTCTTGTACTTAAGTCGGCATTGTGCCTTTTCTATTTAATTCCGATAAAGTTTCTGTGTTTCATCGTCAATACGATGGTCCAAGGGTTACAGTAAACCTGAAGTGAATCTCCGGAATCTATAACTAGTGTCACAGGAATGGTTCAAAACAGAGTCAGTAAGAAGAGTCAGTCTTCTTGTACTTAAGTCGACATTGTGCCTTTTGTATTTAATTCCGATGCAATTTCTGTGTTTCATCGTCAATAAGAAGGTCAGAGGGATGCAGTAAACCTGAAGTGAAGCATCGCAATCTGTATCTAACGTCACAGGAATGGTTAAAACACAGACAGTGAGAAGAGTCAGCCTTCTTGTACTTAAGTCGCCATTGTGACTTTTGTATTTAATTCCGATCCAATTTCTGTGTTTCATCGTCAATACGAACGTCAGAGGGATACAGCAAACCTGAAGTGAAGCATCGGAATCTACAACTAGTGTCACAGGAATGGTTCAAAGCATAGACAGTAGGAAGAGTCAGTCTTCTTGTACTTAAGTCGGCATTGTGCTTTTTCTATTTAATTCCGATGCAATTTCTGTGTTTCATCGTCATTAAGATGGTCAGAGGGATACAGTAAACCTGAAGTGAAGCATCGGAATCTGTAACAAGCGTCACAGGAATGGTTCAAAACATAGACAGTAAGAAGAGTCAGTCTTCTTGTACTTAAGTCGGCATGGTGCCTTTTCTATTTAATTCCGATGCAATAACTGTGTTTAATCGTCAATAAGAAGGTCAGAGTGATACAATAAACCTGAAGTGAAGCATCGGAATCTATAACTAGTGTCACAGGAATGGTTCCAAACATAGTCTGCAGGAAGAGTTAGTCTTCTTGTACTTAAGTCGGCATTGTGCCTTTTCTATTTAATTCCGATGCATTTTCTGTGTTTCATCGTCAATACGAAGGTCCAAGGAAACAGTAAACCTGAAGTGAATCATCGAAATCTATAACTAGTGTCGCAGGAGTGGTTCAAATCATAGACAGTAAGAAGAGTCAGTATTCTTGTACTTAAGTCAGCATTGTGCCTTTTGTATTTAATTCCGTGCAATTTCTGTGTTTTATCGTCGATAAGAAGGTCACGGGGATACAGTAAACCTGAAGTGAGGCATCGGAATCTATAACTAGTGTCACAGGAATGGTTCAAAGCATAGACAGTAACACGGGTTAGTCTTCTTGTACTTAAGCCGGCATTGTGCTTTTTGTATTTAATACCGATGCAATTTCTGTGTTTCATCGTCACTAAGAAGTTCAGAGGGATACAGTAAACCTGAAGTGAAGCATCGGAATCTACAACTAGTTTCACAGGAATGGTTGAAAACATAGACAGTAGGAAGAGTCAGTCTTCTTGTACTTAAGTCGGCATTGTGCCTTTTCTTTTTCATTCCGATGCAATTTCTGTGTTTCATCGTCATTAAGATGGTCAGAGGGATACAGTAGACCTGAAGTGAAGCATCGGAATCTGTAACTAGCGTCACAGGAATGGTTCAAAGCATAGACAGTAAGAAGAGTCAGTCTTCTTGTACTTAAGTCGGCATTGTGGCTTTTCTATTTAATTCCGATGCAATTTCTGAGTTTCATCGTCAATAAGTAGGTCCAAGGGATACAGTAAACCTGAAATGAAGCATCGGAATCTACAACTAGTGTCACATGAATGGTTCCTAATATAGTAAGTAAGAAGAGCCAGTCTTCTTGTACTTAAGTCGGCATTGTGCCATTTCTATTTAATTCCGATGCAATTTCTGTGTTTCATCGTCAGTAAGAAGGTCAGAGGGATACAGTAAACCTGAAGTGAAGCATCGGAATCTATAGCTAGTGCCACAGGAATGGTTCTAAACATAGTCAGAAAGAAGAGTCAGTATTCTTGTACTTAAGTCGGCATTGTGCCGTTTCGATTTAATTCCGATGCAATTTCTGTGTTTCATCGTCAGTAAAAAGGTCAGAGGGATACAGTAAACCTGAAGTGAAGCATCGGAATCTGTAACTAGTGTCACAGGAATGGTTCCAAACATAGTCAGTAAGAAGCGTCAGTCTTCTTGTACTTAAGTCGGCATTGTGCCTTTTCTATTTAATTCCGATGTAATTTCTGTGTTTCATCGTCAATAAGATGGTCCAAGGGTTACAGTAAACCTGAAGTGAATCATCGGAATCTATAACTAGTGTCACAGGAATATTTCAAAACATAGTCAGTAAGAAGAGTCAGTCTTCTTGCACTTAAGTCGACATTGTGCCTTTTGTATTTAATTCCGATGCAATTTCTGTGTTTCATCGTCAATAAGAAGGTCAGAGGGATGCAGTAAACCTGGAGTGAAGCATCGGAATCTGTATCTAACGTCACAGGAATGGTTCAGAACATAGACAGTAAGAAGAGTCAGTCTTCTTGTACTTAAGTCGGCAGTGTGCCTTTTGTATTTAATTCCGATGTAATTTCTGTGTTTCATCGTCAATAAGAAGGTCAGAGGGATACCGTAAACCTGAAGTGAAGCATCGGAATCTACAACTAGTGTCACAGGAATGGTTCAAAGCATAGACAGTAGGAAGAGTCAGTCTTCTTGTACTTAAGTCGGCATTGTGCCTTCTCTATTTAATTCCCATGCAATTTCTGTGTTTCATCGTCATTAAGATGGTCAGAGGGATACAGTAAACCTGAAGTGAAGCATCGGAATCTGTAACTAGTGTCACAGGAATGGTTCCAAACATATTCAGTAAGAAGAGTCAGTCCTCTTGTACTTAAGTTGGCATTGTGCATTTTCTATTTAATTCCGATGCAATAACTGTGTTTAATCGTCAATAAGAAGGTCAGAGTGATACAATAAACCTGAAGTGAAGCATCGGAATCTATAACTAGGGTTGCAGGAATGGTTCCAAACATAGTCAGTAAGAAGAGTCAGTCTTCTTGTACTTAAGTCGGCATTGTGCCCTTTCTATTTTATTCCGATGCAATTTCTGTGTTTCATCGTCAATACGAAGGTCCAAGGAAACAGTAAACCTGAAGCGAATCATCGAAATCTATAACTAGTGTCGCAGGAATGGTTCAAATCATAGACAGTAAGAAGAGTCAGTCTTCTTGTACTTAAGTCGGCATTGTGCCTTTTGTATTTAATTCCGTGCAATTTCTGTGTTTCATCGTCAATAAGAAGGTCAGAGGGATACAGTAAACCTGAAGTGAAGCATCGGAATCTGTAACTAGTGTCACAGGAATGGTTCAAAACATAGACAGTAGGAAGAGTCAGTCTTCTTGTACTTAATTCGGCATTGTGCCATTTCTATTTAATTCCGTTGCACTTTCTGTGTTTCATCGTAAATAAGAAGGTCCAAGGGATACAGTAAACCTGAAATGAAGCATCGGAATCTATGACTAGTGTCACAGGAATGGTTCCAAACATAGTAAGTAAGAAGAGTCAGTCTTCTTGTACTTAAGTCGGCATTGTGCCTTTTCTATTTAATTCCGATGCAATTTCTGTGTTTCATCGTCAGTGAGAAGGTCAGAGGGATACAGTAAACCTGAAGTCAAGCATCGGAATCTATAACTAGTGTCACAGGTATGGTTCAAAACATAGTCAGAAAGAAGAGTCAGTCTTCTTGTACTTAAGTCGGCAATTTGCCGGTTCTATTTAATTCCGATGCAATTTCTGTGTTTCATCGTCAAAAAGAAGGTCAGAGGGATACAGTAAACCTGAAGTGAAGCATCGGAATCTGTAACTAGTGTCACAGGAATGGTTCCAATCATAGTCAGTATAAAGAGTCAGTCTTCTTGTACTTAAGTCGACATTGTGCCTTTTGTATTTAATTCCGATGCAATTTCTGTATTTCATCGTCAATAAGAAGGTCAGAGGGATGCAGTAAACCTGATGTGAAGCAATCGGAATCTGTATCTAACGTCACAGGAATGGTTAAAAACACAGACAGTGAGAAGAGTCAGTCTTCTTGTACTTAAGTCGCCATTGTGACTTTTGTATTTAATTCCGATGCAATTTCTGTGTTTCATCGTCAATAAGAACGTCAGAGGGATACAGTAAACCTGAAGTGAAGCATCGGAATCTACAACTAGTGTCACAGGAATGGTTCAAAGCATAGACTGTAGGAAGTGTCAGTTTCCTTGTACTTAAGTCGGCATTGAGCTTTTTCTATTTAATTCCTATGCATTTTCTGCGTTTCATCGCCATTAAGATGGTCAGAGGGATACAGTAAACCTAAAGTGAAGCATCGGAATCTGTAACTAGCGTCACAGGAATGGTTCAAAACATAGACAGTAAGAAGAGTCAGTATTCTTGTACTTAAGTCGGCATTGTGCCTTTTCTATTTAATTCCGACGCCATTTCTGTGTTTCATCGTCAGTGAGAAGGTCAGAGCGATACAGTAAACCTGAAGTAGAGCATCGGAATCTATAACTAGTGTCACAGGACTGGTTCAAAACATATTCAGTAAGAAGAGTCAGTCCTCTTGTACTTAAGTCGACATTGTGCATTTTCTATTTAATTCCGATGCAATAACTGTGTTTAATCGTCAATAAGAAGGTCAGAGTGATACAATAAACCTGAAGTGAAGCATCGGAATCTATAACTAGGGTCACTGGAATGGTTCAAAGCATAGACTGTAGGAAGTGTCAGTCTTCTTGTACTTAAGTCGGCATTGTGACTTTTCTGTTTAATTCCGATGCAATGTCTGTGTTTAATCGTCAATACGAAGGTCCAAGGGCACAGTAAACCTGAAGTGAATCATCGAAATCTATAACTAGTGTCGCAGGAATGGTTCATATCATAGACAGTGAGAAGAGTCAGTCTTCTTGTACTTAAGGCGGCATTGTGCCTTTTGAATTTAATTCCGTGCAATTTCTGTGTTTTATCGTCAATAAGAAGGTCAGAGGGATACAGTAAACCTGAAGTGAGGCATCGGAATCTATAAGTAGTGTCACGGGAATGGTTCAAAACATAGACACTAAGACGGGTCAGTCTTCTTGTACTTAAGTCGGCATTGTGCCTTTTGTATTTAATACCGATGAAATTTCTGTGTTTCATCGTCAATAAGAAGGTCAGAGGGATACAGTAAACCTGAAGTGAAGCATCGAAATCTACAACTAGTGTCACAGGAATGGTTCAAAGCATAGACAGTAGGAAGAGTCAGTCTACTTGTACTTAAGTCGGCATTGTGCATTTCTATTTAATTCCGATGCAATTTTTGTGTTTCATCGTCATTAAGATGGTCAGAGGGATACAGTAAACCTGAAGTGAAGCATCGGAATCTGTAACTAGCGTCACAGGAATGGTTCAAAACATAGACAGTAAGAGGAGTCAGTCTTCTTGTACTTAAGTCGGCATTGTGCCTTTTGTATTTAATTCCGATAAAATTTCTGTGTTTCGCCGTCAATAAGAAGGTCAGAAGGACACAGTTAACCTAAGGTGAAGCATCAGAATCTATAACTAGTGTCACAGGAATGGTTTAAAACATAGACTGTATGAAGAGTCAGTCTACTTGTACTTAAGTCGGCATTGTGCCTTTTCTATTTAATTCCGATGCAATTTCTGTGTTTCATCGTCAATAAGAAAGTCCAAGTGATACAGTACACCTGAAGTGAAGCATCGTAATCTGTAACTAGTGTCACAGGAATGGTTCAAAACATAGACAGTAAGATGAGTCAGTCTTTTGTACATAAGTCGGCATTGTGCCTTTTGTATTTAATTCCGATACAATTTCTGTGTTTCATCGTCAATAAGAAGGTCCAAGGGATACAGTAAACCTAAAGTGAAGCATCGGAATCTATAACTAGTGTCAGAGGAATGGTTCAAATCATAGACACTGAGTCAGTCTTCTTGTACTTATTCGGCATTGTGCCTTTTCTATTTAATTCCGATGCAATTTCTGTGTTTCATCGTCAATAAGAAGGTCTGAGGGATACAGTAAACCTGAAATGAAGCATCGGAATCTATAACTAGTGTCACAGGAATGGTTCCAAACATAGTAAGTAAGAAGAGTCAGTCTTCTTGTACTTAAGTCGGCATTGTGCCTTTTCTAGTTAATTCCGATGCAGTTTCCGTGATTCATCATCAATAACAAGGTCCAAGGGATGCAGTACACCTGAAGTGAAGCATTGGAATCTAAAACTAGTGTCACAGGAATGGTTCAAAACATAGACAGTAAGAAGAGTCAGTCTTCTTGTACTTAAGTCGGAATTGTGCGTTTTCTATTTAATTCCGATGCAATTTCTGTGTTTCATCGTCAATAAGAAGGTCCTAGGGATACTGTAAACCTGAAGTGAAGCATCGGAATCTATAACTAGTGCCACAGGAATACATCAAAATATGGACAGTAAAAATTGTCAGTCTTCTTTTACTTAAGTCGGCATTGTGCCTTTTGTATTTTATTCCGATGCAATTTCGGTGTTTCATCGTCAATAAGAAGGTCAGAGGGATACAGTAAACCTGAAGTGAAGCATCGGAATCTGTAACTAGCGTCACAGGAATGGTTCAAAACATAGACAGTAGGAACAGTCAGTCTTCTTGTACTTAATTCGGCATTGTGCCTTTTCTATTTAATTCCGTTGCACTTTCTGTGTTTCATCGTAAATAAGAAGGTCCAAGGGATACAGTAAACCTGAAATGAAGCATCGGAATTTATAACTAGTGTCACAGGAATGGTTCCAAACATAGTAAGTAAGAAGAGTCAGTCTTCTTGTACTTAAGTCGGCATTGTGCCTTTTCTATTTAATTCCGATGCAATTTCTGTGTTTCATCGTCAGTAAGAAGGTCAGAGGGATACAGTAAACCTGAAGTCAAGCATCGGAATCTATAACTAGTGTCACAGGAATGGTTCAAAACATAGTCAGAAAGAAGAGTCAGTCTTCTTGTACTTAAGTCGGCAATTTGCCGGTTCTATTTAATTCCGATGCAATTTCTGTGTTTCATCGTCAAAAAGAAGGTCAGAGGGATACAGTAAACCTGAAGTGAAGCATCGGAATCTGTAACTAGTGTCACAGGAATGGTTCCAATCATTGTCAGTATAAAGAGTCAGTCTTCTTGTACCGAAATCGGCATTGTGCCTTTTCTATTTAATTCCGATGAAATTTCTGTGTTTCATCGTCAATAAGATGGTCCAAGGGTTACAGTAAACCTGAAGTGAATCTCCGGAATCTATAACTAGTGTCACAGGAATGGTTCAAAACATAGTCAGTAAGAAGAGTCAGTCTTCTTGTACTTAAGTCGACATTGTGCCTTTTGTATTTAATTCCGATACAATTTCTGTATTTCATCGTCAATAAGACGGTCAGAGGGATGCAGTAAACCTGAAGTGAAGCATCGGAATCTGTAACTAGTGTCACAGGAATGGTTCAAAACATAGACAGTAGGAAGAGTCAGTCTTCTTGTACTTAATTCGGCATTGTGCCTTTTCTATTTAATTCCGTTGCACTTTCTGTGTTTCATAGTAAATAAGAAGGCCAAGGGATACAGTAAACCTGAAATGAAGGATCGGAATCTATAACTAGTGTCACAGGAATGGTTCCAAACATAGTAAGTAAGAAGAGTCAGTCTTCTTGTACTTAAGTCGGCATTGTGCCTTTTCTATTTAATTCCGATGCAATTTCTGTGTTTCATCGTCAGTAAGAAGGTCAGAGGGATACAGTAAACCTGAAGTCAAGCATCGGAATCTATAACTAGTGTCACAGGAATGGTTCAAAACATAGTCAGAAAGAAGAGTCAGTCTTCTTGCACTTAAGTCGGCAATTTGCCGGTTCTATTTAATTCCGATGCAATTATTGTGTTTCATCGTCAAAAAGAAGGTCAGAGGGATACAGTAAACCTGAAGTGAAGCATCGGAATCTGTAACTAGTGTCACAGGAATGGTTCCTATCACAGTCAGTATAAAGAGTCAGTCTTCTTGTACCTAAGTCGGCATTGTGCCTTTTCTATTTAATTCCGATGAAATTTCTGTGTTTCATCGTCAATAAGATGGTCCAAGGGTTACAGTAAACCTGAAGTGAATCTCCGGAATCTATAACAAGTGTCACAGGAATGGTTCAAAACATAGTCAGTAAGAAGAGTCAGTCTTCTTGTACTTAAGTCGACATTGTGCCTTTTGTATTTAATTCCGACGCAATTTCTGTATTTCATCGTCAATAAGAAGGTCAGAGGGATGCAGTAAACCTGAAGTGAAGCATCGGAATCTGTATCTAACGTCACAGGAATGGTTAAAAACACAGACAGTGAGAAGAGTCAGTCTTCTTGTACTTAAGTCCCCATTGTGACTTTTGTATTTAATTCCGATGCAATTTCTGTGTTTCATCGTCAATAAGAACGTCAGAGGGATGCAGTAAACCTGAAGTGAAGCATCGGAATCTACAACTAGTGTCACAGGAATGGTTCAAAGCATAGACTGTAGGAAGTGTCAGTCTTCTTGTACTTAAGTCGGCATTGAGCTTTTTCTATTTAATTCCGATGCAATTTCTGAGTTTCATCGTCAGTAAGAAGGTCAGAGGGATACAGTAAACCTGAAGTGAAGCATTTTAATCTATAACTAGTGTCACAGGAATGGTTTCTAACATAGTATGTAAGAAGAGCCAGTCTTCTTGTACTTAAGTCGGCATTGTGCCATTTCTATTTAATTCCGATGCAATTTCTGTGTTTCATCGTCAATAAGAAGGTCAGAGGGATGCAGTAAACCTGAAGTGAAGCATCGGAATCTGTATCTAATGTCACAGGAATGGTTCAAAACATAGACAGTAAGAAGAGTCAGTCTTCTTGTACTTAAGTCGGCATTGTGCCTTTTGTATTTAATTCCGATGCGATTTCTGTGTTTCATCGGCAATAAGAAGGTCAGAGTGATACAATAAACCTGAAGTGAAGCATCGCAATCTATAACTAGTGTCACAGCAATGGTTCCAAACATAGTCAGTAAGAAGAGTCTGTCCTCTTGTACTTAAGTCGGCATTGTGCCTTTTCTATATAATTCCGATGCAATTTCTGTGTTTCATGGTCATTAAGATGGTCACAGGGATACAGTAAACCTGAAGTGAGGCATCGGAATGTATAACTAGTGTCACAGGAATGGTTCACAACATAGATAGTAAGACGGGTCAGTCTTCTTGTATTTAAGTCAGCATTGTGATTTTTGTATTTAATACCGATGCAATTTCGGTGTTTCATCGTCAATAAGAAGTTCAGAGGGATACAGTGAACCTGAAGTGAAGCATCGGAATCTACAACTAGTGTCACAGGAATGGTTCAAAGCATAGACAGTAGGAAGAGTCAGTCTTCTCGTACGTAAGTCGGCATTGTGCCTTTTCTATTTAATTCCGATGCAATTTCTGTGTTTCATCGTCATTAAGATGGTCAGAGGGATACAGTAAACCTGAAGTGAAGCATCGGAATCTGTAACTAGCGTCACAGGAATGGTTCAAAACATACACAGTAAGAAGAGTCAGTCTTCTTGTACTTAAGTCGGCATTGTGCATTTTCTATTTAATTCCGATGCAATTTCTGATTTCATCGTCAATAAGAAGGTCCTAGGGATACAGTAAACCTGAAATGAAGCATCGGAATCTACAACTAGTGTCACAGGAATGGTTTCTAACATAGTAAGTAAGAAGAGCCAGTCTTCTTTTACTTAAGTCGGCATTGTGCCATTTCTATTTAATTCCGATGCAATTTCTGTGTTTCATCGTCAATAAGATCTTCCAAGGGTTACAGTAAACCTGAAGTGAATCATCGGAATCTGTATCTGGTGTCACAGGAATGGTTCAAAACATAGTCAGTACGAAGAGTCAGTCTTCTTGTACTTAAGTCGACATTGTGCCTTTTGAATTTAAGTCCGATGCAATTTCTGTTTTCATGGTCAATAAGAAGGTCAGAGGGATGCAGTAAACCTAATGTTAAACATCGGAATCTGTATCTAACGTCACAGGAATGGTTCAAAACGTAGACAGTAAGAAGAGTCAGTCTTCTTGTACTTAAGTCGGCATTGTGCCTTTTGTATTTAATTCCGATGCAATTTCTGTGTTTCATCGTCAATAAGAAGGTCAGAGGGATACCGTAAACCTGAGGTGAAGAATCGGAATCTACAACTAGCATCACAGGAATGGTTCAAAGCATAGACAGTAGGAAGAGTCAGTCTTCTTGGACTTAAATCGGCATTGTGCCACCTCTATTTAATTCCGATGCAATGTCTGTGTTTCATCGTCATTAAGATGGTCAGAGGGATACAGTAAACCTGAAGTGAAGCATCGGAATCACTAACTAGCGTCACTGGAATGGTTCAAAACATAGACAGTAAGAAGAGTCAGTTTTCTTGTACTTAAGTCGGCATTGTGCCTTTTGTATTTAATTCCGATGCAATTTCTGTGTTTCATCGGCAATAAGAAGGTCAGAGTGATACAATAAACCTGAAGTGAAGCATCGCAATCTATAACTAGTGTCACAGCAATGGTTCCAAACATAGTCAGTAAGAAGAGTCTGTCTTCTTGTACTTAAGTCGGCATTGTGCCTTTTCTATTTAATTCCGATGCAATTTCTGTGTTTCATCGTCAGTAAGAAGGTCAGAGGGGTACAGTAAACCTGAAGTCAAGCATCGGAATCTATAACTAGTGTCACAGGAATGGTTCAAAACATAGTCAGAAAGAAGAGTCAGTCTTCTTGTACTTAAGTCGGCAATTTGCCGTTTCTATTTAATTCCGATGCAATTTCTGTGTTTCATCGTCAATAAGATTGTCAGAGGGATACAGTAAACCTGAAGTGAAGCATCGGAATCTGTAACTAGTGTCACAGGAATGGTTCCAATCATAGTCAGTATGAAGAGTCAGTCTTCTTGTACTTAAGTCGGCATTGTGCCTTTTCTATTTAATTCCGATAAAGTTTCTGTGTTTCATCGTCAATAAGATGGTCCAAGGGTTACAGTAAACCTGAAGTGAATCTCCGGAATCTATAACTAGTGTCACAGGAATGGTTCAAAACATAGTCAGTAAGAAGAGTCAGTCTTCTTGTACTTAAGTCGACATTGTGCCTTTTGTATTTAATTCCGATGCAATTTCTGAGTTTCATCGTCTATAAGAAGGTCAGAGGGATGCAGTAAACCTGAAGTGAAGCATCGGAATCTGTATCTAACGTCACAGGAATGGTTAAAAACACAGACAGTGAGAAGAGTCAGCCTTCTTGTACTTAAGTCGCCATTGTGACTTTTGTATTTAATTCCGATGCAATTTCTGTGTTTCATCGTCAATACGAACGTCAGAGGGATACAGCAAACCTGAAGTGAAGCATCGGAATCTACAACTAGTGTCACAGGAATGGTTCAAAGCATAGACAGTAGGAAGAGTCAGTCTTCTTGTACTTAAGTCGGCATTGTGCTTTTTCTATTTAATTCCGATGCAATTTCTGTGTTTCATCGTCATTAAGATGGTCAGAGGGATACAGTAAACCTGAAGTGAATCATCGGAATCTGTAACTAGCGTCACAGGAATGGTTCAAAACATAGACAGTAAGAAGAGTCAGTCTTCTTGTACTTAAGTCGGCATGGTGCCTTTTCTATTTAATTCCGATGCAATATCTGAGTTTCATCGTCAATAAGAAGGTCAGAGGGATACAGTAAACCTGAAGTGAAGCATTGGAATCTATAACTAGTGTCACAGGAATGGTTCAAACCATAGACAGTAAGAAGAGTCAGTATTCTTGTACTTAAGTCGGCATTGTGCCTTTTCTATTTAATTCCGATGCAATTTCTGTGTTTCATCGTCAGCAAGAAGGTCAGAGCGATACAGTAAACCTGAAGTGGAGCATCGGAATCTATAACTAGTGTAACAGGAATGGTTCAAAATATGTTCAGTAAGAAGAGTCGGTCCTCTTGTACTTAAGTCGGCATTGTGCCTTTTCTATTTAATTCCGATGCAATAACTGTGTTTAATCGTCAATAAGAAGGTCAGAGTGATACAATAAACCTGAAGTGAAGCATCGGAATCTATAACTAGTGTCACAGGAATGGTTCCAAACATAGTCTGTAAGAAGAGTCAGTCTTCTTGTACTTAAGTCGGCATTGTGCCTTTTCTATTTAATTCCGATGCATTTTCTGTGTTTCATCGTCAATACGAAGGTCCAAGGAATTAGTAAACCTGAAGCGAATCATCGAAATCTATAACTAGTGTCGCAGGAATGGTTCAAATCATAGACAGTAAGAAGAGTCAGTATTCTTGTACTTAAGTCAGCATTGTGCCTTTTGTATTTAATTCCGTGCAATTTCTGAGTTTTATCGTCGATAAGAAGGTCCCCCCCCCCCCCCATGAACCATGGACCTTGCCGTTGGTGGGGAGGCTTGTGTGCCTCAGCGATACAGATAGGCGTACCGTAGGTGCAACCACAACGGAGGGGTATCTGTTGAGAGGCCAGACAAACGTGTGGTTCCTGAAGAGGGGCAGCAGCCTTTTCAGTAGTTGCAAGGGCAACAGTCTGGATGATTGACTGATCTGGCCTTGTAACAATAACCAAAACGGCCTTGCTGTGCTGGTACTGCGAACGGCTGAAAGCAAGGGGAAACTACAGCCGTAATTTTTCCCGAGGGCATGCAGCTTTACTGTATGATTACATGATGATGGCGTCCTCTTGGGTAAAATATTCCGGAGGTAAAATAGTCCCCCATTCGGATCTCCGGGCGGGGACTACTCAAGAGGATGTCGTTATCAGGAGAAAGAAAACTGGCGTTCTACGGATCGGAGCGTGGAATGTCAGATCCCTTAATCGGGCAGGTAGGTTAGAAAATTTAAAAAGGGAAATGGATAGGTTGAAGTTAGATATAGTGGGAATTAGTGAAGTTCGGTGGCAGGAGGAACAAGACTTCTGGTCAGGTGACTACAGGGTTATAAACACAAAATCAAATAGGGGTAATGCAGGAGTAGGTTTAATAATGAATAGGAAAATAGGAATGCGGGTAAGCTACTACAAACAGCATAGTGAACGCATTATTGTGGCCAAGATAGATACGAAACCCACGCCTACTACAGTAGTACAAGTTTATATGCCAACTAGCTCTGCAGATGACGAAGAAATTGAAGAAATGTATGATGAAATAAAAGAAATTATTCAGATTGTGAAGGGAGACGAAAATTTAATAGTCATGGGTGACTGGAATTCGAGTGTAGGAAAAGGGAGAGAAGGAAACATAGTAGGTGAATATGGATTGGGGGACAGAAATGAAAGAGGAAGCCGCCTGGTCGAATTTTGCACAGAGCACAACATAATCATAACTAACACTTGGTTTAAGAATCATGAAAGAAGGTTGTATACATGGAAGAACCCTGGAGATACTAAAAGGTATCAGATAGATTATATAATGGTAAGACAGAGATTTAGGAACCAGGTTTTAAATTGTAAGACATTTCCAGGGGCAGATGTGGACTCTGACCACAATCTATTGGTTATGACCTGTAGATTAAAACTGAAGAAACTGCAAAAAGGTGGGAATTTAAGGAGATGGGACCTGGATAAACTAAAAGAACCAGAGGTTGTACAGAGATTCAGGGAGAGCATAAGGGAGCAATTGACAGGAATGGGGGAAATAAATACAGTAGAAGAAGAATGGGTAGCTTTGAGGGATGAAGTAGTGAAGGCAGCAGAGGATCAAGTAGGTAAAAAGACGAGGGCTAGTAGAAATCCTTGGGTAACAGAAGAAATATTGAATTTAATTGATGAAAGGAGAAAATATAAAAATGCAGTAAGTGAAACAGGCAAAAAGGAATACAAACGTCTCAAAAATGAGATCGTCAGGAAGTGCAAAATGGCTAAGCAGGGATGGCTAGAGGACAAATGTAAGGATGTAGAGGCCTATCTCACTAGGGGTAAGATAGATACCGCCTACAGGAAAATTAGAGAGACCTTTGAAGATAAGAGAACGACTTGTATGAATATCAAGAGCTCAGATGGAAACCCAGTTCTAAGCAAAGAAGGGAAAGCAGAAAGGTGGAAGGAGTATATAGAGGGTCTATACAAGGGCGATGTACTGGAGGACAATATTATGGAAATGGAAGAGGATGTAGATGAAGATGAAATGGGAGATATGATACTGCGTGAAGAGTTTGACAGAGCACTGAAAGACCTGAGTCGAAACAAGGTCCCCGGAGTAGACAATATTCCATTGGAACTACTGACGGCCGTGGGAGAGCCAGTCCTGACAAAACTCTACCATCTGGTGAGCAAGATGTATGAAACAGGCGAAATACCCTCAGACTTCAAGAAGAATATAATAATTCCAATCCCAAAGAAAGCAGGTGTTGACAGATGTGAAAATTACCGAACTATCAGCTTAATAAGTCACAGCTGCAAAATACTAACACGAATTCTTTACAGACGAATGGAAAAACTAGTAGAAGCCAACCTCGGGGAAGATCAGTTTGGATTCCGTAGAAACACTGGAACACGTGAGGCAATACTGACCTTAAGACTTATCTTAGAAGAAAGATTAAGGAAAGGCAAGCCTACATTTCTAGCATTTGTAGACTTAGAGAAAGCTTTTGACAATGTTGACTGGAATACTCTCTTTCAAATTCTAAAGGTGGCAGGGGTAAAATACAGGGAGCGAAAAGCTATTTACAATTTGTACAGAAACCAGATAGCAGTTATAAGAGTCGAGGGACATGAAAGGGAAGCAGTGGTTGGGAAGGGAGTAAGACAGGGTTGTAGCCTCTCCCCGATGTTGTTCAATCTGTATATTGAGCAAGCAGTAAAGGAAACAAAAGAAATATTTGGAGTAGGTATTAAAATTCATGGAGAAGAAATAAAAACTTTGAGGTTCGCCGATGACATTGTAATTCTGTCAGAGACAGCAAAGGACTTGGAAGAGCAGTTGAATGGAATGGACAGTGTCTTGAAAGGAGGATATAAGATGAACATCAACAAAAGCAAAACAAGAATAATGGAATGTAGTCTAATTAAGTCGGGTGATGCTGAGGGAATTAGATTAGGAAATGAGGCACTTAAAGTAGTAAAGGAGTTTTGCTATTTGGGGAGCAAAATAACTGATGATGGTCGAAGTAGAGAGGATATAAAATGTAGGCTGGCAATGGCAAGGAAAGCGTTTCTGAAGAAGAGAAATTTGTTAACATCCAGTATTGATTTAAGTGTCAGGAAGTCATTTCTGAAAGTATTCGTATGGAGTGTAGCCATGTATGGAAGTGAAACATGGACGATAAATAGTTTGGACAAGAAGAGAATAGAAGCTTTCGAAATGTGGTGCTACAGAAGAATGCTGACGATTAGATGGGTAGATCACATAACTAATGAGGAAGTATTGAATAGGATTGGGGAGAAGAGAGGTTTGTGGCACAACTTGACCAGAAGAAGGGATCGGTTGGTAGGACATGTTCTGAGGCATCAAGGGATCACCAATTTAGTATTGGAGGGCAGCGTGGAGGGTAAAAATCGTAGAGGGAGACCAAGAGATGAATACACTAAGCAGATTCAGAAGGATGTAGGTTGCAGTAGGTACTGGGAGATGAAAAAGCTTGCACAGGATAGAGTAGCATGGAGAGCTGCATCAAACCAGTCTCAGGACTGAAGACCACAACAACAACAACAACAACAACAAGGTCACGGGGATACAGTAAACCTGAAGTGAGGCATCGGAATCTATAACTAGTGTCACAGGAATGGTTCAAAGCATAGACAGTAACACGGGTCAGTCTTCTTGTACTTAAGCCGGCATTGTGCCTTTTGTATTTAATACCGATGCGATTTCTGTGTTTCATCGTCAATAAGAAGTTCAGAGGGATACAGTAAACCTGAAGTGAAGCATCGGAATCTACAACTAGTTTCACAGGAATGGTTGAAAGCATAGACAGTAGGAAGAGTCAGTCTTCTTGTACTTAAGTCGGCATTGTGCCTTTTCTTTTTAATTCCGATGCAATTTCTGTGTTTCATCGTCATTAAGATGGTCAGAGGGATACAGTAAACCAGAAGTGAAGCATCGGAATCTGTAACTAGCGTCACAGGAATGGTTCAAAGCATAGACAGTAAGAAGAGTCAGTCTTCTTGTACTTAGGTCGGCATTGTGCCTTTTCTATTTAATTCCGATGCAATTTCTTAGTTTCATCGTCAATAAGAAGGTCCAAGGGATACAGTAAACCTGAAATGAAGCATTGGAATCTACAACTAGTGTCACATGAATGGTTCCTAATATAGTAAGTAAGAAGAGCCAGTCTTCTTGTACTTAAGTCGGCATTGTGCCATTTCTATTTAATTCCGATGCAATTTCTGTGTTTCATCGTCAGTAAGAAGGTCAGAGGGACACAGTAAACCTGAAGTGAAGCATCGGAATCTATACCTAGTGTCACAGGAATGGTTCAAAACATAGTCAGAAAGAAGAGTCAGTCTTCTTGTACTTAAGTCGGCATTGTGCCGTTTCGATTTAATTCCGATGCAATTTCTGTGTTTCATCGTCAGTAAAAAGGTCAGAGGGATACAGTAAACCTGAAGTGAAGCATCGGAATCTGTAACTAGTGTCACAGGAATGGTTCCAAACATAATCAGTAAGAGGAGTCAGTCTTCTTGTACTTAAGTCGGCATTGTGCCTTTTCTATTTAATTCCGATGCAATTTCTGTGTTTCATCGTCAATAAGATGGTCCAAGGGTTACAGTAAACCTGAAGTGAATCATCGGAATCTATAACTAGTGTCACAGGAATATTTCAAAACATAGTCAGTAAGAAGAGTCAGTCTTCTTGCACTTAAGTCGACATTGTGCCTTTTGTATTTAATTCCGATGCAATTTCTGTGTTTCATCGTCAATAAGAAGGTCAGAGGGATGCAGTAAACCTGGAGTGAAAGATCGGAATCTGTATCTAACGTCACAGGAATGGTTCAAAACATAGACAGTAAGAAGAGTCAGTCTTCTTGTACTTAAGTCGGCAGTGTGCCTTTTGTATTTAATTTCGATGTAATTACTGTGTTTCATCGTCAATAAGAAGGCCAGAGGGATACCGTAAACCTGAAGTGAAGCATCGGAATCTACAACTAGTGTCACAGGAATGGTTCAAAGCATAGACAGTAGGAAGAGTCAGTCTTCTTGTACTTAAGTCGGCATTGTGCCTTCTCTATTTAATTCCCATGCAATTTCTGTGTTTCATCGTCATTAAGATGGTCAGAGGGATACAGTAAACCTGAAGTGAAGCATCGGAATCTGTAACTAGTGTCACAGGAATGATTCCAAACATAGTCAGTAAGAAGAGTCTGTCTTCTTGTACTTAAGTCGGCATTGTGCCTTTTCTATTTAATTCCGATGCAATTTCTGTGTTTCATCGTCAATACGAAAGTCCAAGGAAACAGTAAACTTCAAGTGAATCATCGAAATCTATAACTAGTGTCGCAGGAATGGTTCAAATCATGGACAGTAAGAAGAGTCAGTCTTCTTGTAATTAAGTCGGCATTTTGCCTTTTGTATTTAATTCCGATGCAATTTCTGTGTTTTATCGTCAATAAGAAGGTCAGAGGGATTCAGCAAACCTGAAGTGAAGCATCGGAATCTATAACTAGTGTCACAGGAATGGTTCAAAACGTAGACAGTAAGACGGGTCAGTCTTCTTGTACTTAAGTCGGCATTGTGCGTTTTGTATTTAATACCGATGCAATTTCTGTGTTTCATCGTCAATAAGAAGGTCAGAGGGATACAGTAAACCTAAAGTGAAGCATCGGAATCTACAACTAGGGTCACGGGAATGGTTCAAAACATAGAGAGTAGGAAGAGTCAGTCTTCTTGTAATTAAGTCAGCATTGTGCCTTTTCCATTTAATTCCGATGCAATTTCTGTGTTTCATCGTCAGTAAGAAGGTCAGAGGGATACAGTAAACCTGAAGTGAAGCATCGGAATCTATAACTAGTGTCACAGGAACGGTTCAAATCATAGACAGTAAGGAGAGTCAGTCTTCTCGTTCTTAAGTCGCAATTGTGCCATTTGTATATAATTCCGATGCAATTTCTGTGTTTCATCGGCAATAAGAAGGTCGGAGGGATACAGTAAACCTGAAGTGAAGCATCGGAATCTACAGCTAGTGTCACAGGAATGGTTCAAAGCATAGACAGTAGGATGAGTCAGTCTTCATGTACTTAAGTCGGCAATTTGGCGTTTCTATTTAATTCCGAAGCTATTTCTGTGTTTCATCGTCAATAAGAAGTTCAGAGGGATACAGTAAACCTGAAGTGAAGCATCGGAATCTGTAAATAGTGTCACAGGAATGGTTCCAATCATAGTCAGTATGAAGAGTCTGTCTTCTTGTACTTAAGTCGGCATTGTGCATTTTCTGTTTAATTCCGATGAAATTTCTGTGTTTCATCGTCAATAAGATGGTCCAAGGGTTACAGTAAACCTGAAGTGAATCTCCGGAATCTATAACTAGTGTCACAGGAATGGTTCAAAACATAGTCAGTAAGAAGAGTCAGTCTTCTTTAACTTACGTCGACATTGTGCCTTTTGTATTTAAATCCGATGCAATTTCTGTGTTTCATCGTCAATAAGAAGGTCAGAGGGATGCAGTAAACCTGAAGTGAAGCATCGGAATCTGTATCTAACGTCACAGGAATGGTTAAAAACACAGACAGTGAGAAGAGTCAGTCTTCTTGTACTTATGTCGCCGTTGTGCCTTTTGTATTTAATTCCGATGCAATTTCTGTGTTTCATCGTCAATAAGAAGGTCAGAGGGATACAGTAAACCTGAAGTGAAGCATCGGAATCTACAACTAGTGACACAGGAATGGTTCAAAGCATAGACAGTAGGAAGGGTCAGTCTTCTTGTACTTAAGTCGGCACTGTGCTTTTTCTAATTAATTCCGATGCAATTTCTGTGTTTCATCGTCATTAAGATGGTGAGAAGGATACAGTAAACCTGAAGTGAAGCATCGGAATCTGTAACTAGCGTCACAAGAATGGTTCAAAACATAGACAGTAAGAAGAGTCAGTCTTCTTGTATTTAAGTCGGCATTGTGCCTTTTCTATTTAATTCCGATGAAATTTCTGAGTTTCATCGTCAATAAGAAGGTCAGAGGGATACAGTAAACCTGAAGTGAAGCATCGGAATCTATAACTAGTGTCACAGGAATGGTTCAAACCTTAGACAGTAAGAAGAGTCAGTATTCTTGTACTTAAGTCGGCATTGTGCCTTTTCTATTTAATTCCGATGCAATTTCTGTGTTTCATCGTCAGTACGAAGCTCAGAGCGATATAGTAAACCTGAAGTGGAGCATCGGAATCTATAACTAGTGTCACAGGAATGGTTCAAAACATATTCAGTAAGAAGAGTCAGTCCTCTTGTACTTAAGTCTGCATTGTGCCTTTTCTATTTAATTCCGATGCAATATCTGTGTTTAATCGTCAATAAGAAGGTCAGAGTGATACAATAAACCTGAAGTGAAGCATCGGAATCTATAACTAGTGTCAAAGGAATGGTTCCAAACATAGTCAGTAAGAAGAGTCAGTCTTCTTGTACTTAAGTCGGCATTGTGCCTTTTCTTTTTAATTCCGATGCAATTTCTGTGTTTCATCGTCAATACGAAGGTCCAAGGAAACAGTAAACCTGAAGTGAATCATCGAAACCTATAACTAGTGTCGCTGGAATGGTTCAAACCATAGACAGTAAGAGGAGTCAGTCTTCTTGTACTTAAGTCGGCATTGTGATTTTTGTATTTAATACCGATGCAATTTCTGTGTTTCATCGTCAATAAGAAGGTCAGAGGGATACAGTAAACCTGAAGTGGAGCATCGGAATATATAACTAGTGTCCAGGTCACAGGAATGGTTCAAAGTATATTCAGTAAGAAGAGTCAGTCCTCTTGTACTTAAGTCGGCATTGTGCCTTTTCTATTTAATTCCGATGCAATAACTTTTTTTAATCGTCAATAAGAAGGTCAGAGTGATACAATAAACCTAAAGTGAAGCATCGGAATCTATGACTAGTGTCACAGGAATGGTTCCAAACATAGTCAGTAAGAAGAGTCAGTCTTCTTGTACTTAAGTTGGCATTGTGCCTTTTGTATTTAATACCGACGCAATTTCTGTGTTCCATCGTCAATAAGAAGGTCAGAGGGATACAGTAAACCTGAAGTGAAGCATCGGAATCAACAACTAGGGTCACAGGAATGGTTCAAAGCATAGACAGTAGGAAGAGGCAGTCTTCTTGTACTTAAGTCGACTTTGTGCCTTTTCTATTTAATTCCGATGCAATTTCTGTGTTTCATCGTCATTAAGATGGTCAGAGGGATACAGTAAACCTGAAGTGAAGCATCGGATTCTGTAACTAGCGTCACACGAATGGTTCTAAACGTAGACAGTAAGAAGAGTCAGTCTTCTTGTACTTAAGTCGGCAATGTGCCCTTTCTATTTAATTCCGATGCAATTTCTGAGTTTCATCGTCAATAAGAAGGTCAGAGGGATACAGTAAACCTGAAGTGAAGCATCGGAATCTGTAACTAGTGTCACAGGAATGGTTCCAATCATAGTCAGTATGAAGAGTCAGTCTTCTTGTACTTAAGTCGGCATTGTGCCTTTTCTATTTAATTCCGATGAAATTTCTGTCTTTCATCGTCAATAAGATGGTCCAAGGGTTACAGTAAACCTGAAGTGAATCTCCGGAATCCATAACTAGTGTCACAGGAATGGTTGAAAACATAGTCAGTCAGAAGAGTCAGTCTTCTTGTACTTAAGTCGACATTGTGCATTTGGGAAATTCCGATGCAATTTCTGTGTTTCATCGTCAATAAGAAGGTCAGAGGGATGCAGTAAACCTGAAGTGAAGCATCGGAATCTGTAACTAGCGTCACAAGAATGGTTCAAAACATAGACAGTAAGAAGAGTCAGTCTTCTTGTACTTAGCCGGCATTGTGCCTTTTCTATTTAATTCCGATGCAATTTTTGAGTTTCATCGTCAATAAGAAGGTCAGAAGTATACAGTAAACCTGAAGTGAAGCATCGGAATCTATAACTAGTGTCACAGGAATGGTTGAAACCTTAGACAGTAAGAAGAGTCAGTATTCTTGTACTTAAGTCGGCATTGTGCCTTTTGTATTTAATACCGATGCAATTTCTGTGTTTCATCGTCAATAAGAAGGTCAGAGGGATACAGTAAACCTGAAGTGAGGCATCGGAATCTACAACTAGTCTCACAGGAATGGTTCAAAGCATAGACAGTAGGAAGAGTCAGTCTTCTTGTACTTAAGTCGGCATTTTGCCTTTTCTATTTAATTCCGATGCAATTTCTGTGTTTCATCGTCAGTACGAAGGACCAAGGAAACAGTAAACCTGAAGTGAACCATCGAAATCTATAACTAGTGTCGCTGGAATGGTTCAAATCATAGACAGTAAGAAGAGTCAGTCTTCTTGTACTTAAGTCGGCATTGTGCCATTTCTATTTCATTCCGATGCAATTTCTGTGTTTCATCGTCAATACGAAGGTCCAAGGAAACAGTAAACCTGAAGTGAATCATCGAAATCTATAACTAGTGTCGCTGGAATGCTTCAAAACATAGACAGTAAGAAGAGTCAGTCTTCTTGTACTTAAGTCGGCATTGTGCCTTTTGTATTTAATACCGATGCAATTTCTGTGTTTCATCGTCATTAAGATGGTCAGAGGGATACAGTAAACCTGAAGTGAAGCATCGGATTCTGTAACTAGCGTCACACGAATGGTTCTAAACGTAGACAGTAAGAAGAGTCAGTCTTCTTGTACTTAAGTCGGCAATATGCCCTTTCTATTTAATTCCGATGCAATTTCTGAGTTTCATCGTCAATAAGAAGGTCAGAGATATACAGTAAACCTGAAGTGAAGCATCGGAATCTGTAACTAGTGACACAGGAATGGTTCCAATCATAGTCAGTATGAAGTGTCAGTCTTCTTGTACTTAAGTCGGCATTGTGCCTTTTCTATTTAATTCCGATGAAATTTCTGTCTTTCATCGTCAATAAGATGGTCCAAGGGTTAGAGTAAACCTGAAGTGAATCTCCGGAATCCATAACTAGTGTCACAGGAAAGTTTCAAAACATAGTCAGTAAGAAGAGTCAGTCTTCTTGTACTTAAGTCGACATTGTGCATTTGGGAAATTCCGATGCAATTTCTGTGTTTCATCGTCAATAAGAAGGTCAGAGGGATGCAGTAAACCTGAAGTGAAGCATCGGAATCTGTAACTAGCGTCACAAGAATGGTTCAAAACACAGACAGTAAGAAGAGTCAGTCTTCTTGTACTTAAGTCGGCATTGTGCCTTATCTATTTAATTCCGATGCAATTTCTGAGTTTCATCGTCAATAAGAACGTCAGAAGGATACAGTAAACTTGAAGTGAAGCATCGGAATCTATAACTAGTGTCACAGGAATGGTTCAAACCTTAGACAGTAAGAAGAGTCAGTATTCTTGTACTTAAGTCGGCATTGTGCCTTTTCTATTTAATTCCGATGCAATTTCTGTGTTTCATCGTCAATACGAAGGTCAGAGCGATATAGTAAACCTGAAGTGAAGCATCGGAATCTATAACTAGTGTCACAGGAATGGTTCCAAACATAGTCAGTAAGAAGAGTCAGTCTTCTTGTACTTAAGTCGGCATTGTGCCATTTCTATTTAATTCCGATGCAATTTCTGTGTTTCATCGTCAATACGAAGGTCCAAGGAAACAGTAAACCTGAAGTGAATCATCGAAATCTATAACTAGTGTCGCTGGAATGGTTCAAATCATAGACAGTAAGAAGAGTCAGTCTTCTTGTACTTAAGTCGGCATTGTGCCTTTTGTATTTAATACCGATGCAATTTCTGTGTTTCATCGTCAATTAGAAGGTCAGAGGGATACAGTAAACCTGAAGTGAGGCATCGGAATCTACAACTAGTCTCACAGGAATGGTTCAAAGCATAGACAGTAGGAAGAGTCAGTCTTCTTGTACTTAAGTCGGCATTGTGCCGTTTCTATTTAATTGCGATGCAATTTCTGTGTTTCATCGTCAATAAGATGGTCCAAGGGTTACAGTAAACCTGAAGTGAATCATCGAAATCTATAACTAGTGTCAGAGGAATGGTTCAAAACATAATTAGTAAGAAGAGTCAGTCTTCTTGTACTTAAGTCGACATTGTGCCTTTTGTATTTAATTCCGATGCAATTTCTGTGTTTCATCGTCATTAAGATGGGCAGAGGGATACAGTAAACCTGAAGTGAAGCATCGGAATCTATAACTAGTGTCACAGGAATGGTTCAAACCATAGACAGTAAGAAGAGTCAGTATTCTTGTACATAAGTCGGCATTTTGCCTTTTCTATTTAATTCCGATGCAATTTCTGTGTTACATCGTCAGTAAGAAGGTCAGAGCGATACAGTAAACCTGAAGTGGAGCATCGGAATCTATAACTAGTGTCACAGGAATGGTTCAAAACATATTCAGTAAGAAGAGTCAGTCCTCTTGTACTTAAATCGGCATTGTGCCTTTTCTATTTAATTCCGATGCAATATCTGTGTTTAATCGTCAATAAGAAGGTCAGAGTGATACAATAAACCTGAAGTGAAGCATCGGAATCTATAACTAGTGTCACAGGAATGGTTCCAAACATATTCAGTAAGAAGAGTCAGTCCTCTTGTACTTAAATCGGCATTGTGCCTTTTCTATTTAATTCCGATGCTATTTCTGCGTTTCATCGTCAATACGAATGTCGAAGGAAACAGTAAACCTGAAGTGAATCATCGAAATCTATAACTAGTGTCGCAGGAAGGGTTCAAATCATAGACAGTAAGAAGAGTCAGTCTTCTTGTACTTAAGTCGGCATTGTGCCTTCTCTATTTAATTCCGATGCAATTTCTGTGTTTCATCGTCAATACACAGGTCAGAGCGATATAGTAAACCTGAAGTGAAGCATCGGAATCTATAACTAGTGTCACAGGAATGGTTCCAAACATAGACAGTAGGAAGAGTCAGTATTCTTGTACTTAAGTCGGCATTTTGCCTTTTCTATTTAATTCCGATGCAATTTCTGTGTTTCATCGTCAATACGAAGGACCAAGGAAACAGTAAACCTGAAGTGAATCATCGAAATCTATGACTAGTGTCGCTGGAATGGTTCAAATCATAGACAGTAAGAAGAGTCAGTCTTCTTGTACTTAAGTCAACATTGTGCCATTTCTATTTAATTCCGATGCAATTTCTGTGTTTCATCGTCAATACGAAGGTCCAAGGAAACAGTAACCTGAAGTGAATCATCGAAATCTATAACTAGTGTCGCTGGAATGGTTCAAAACATAGACTTTAAGAAGAGTCAGTCTTCTTGTACTTAAGTCGGCATTGTGCCTTTTGTATTTAATACCGATGCAATATCTGTGTTTCATCCTCATTAAGATGGTCAGAGGGATACAGTAAACCTGAAGTGAAGCATCGGATTCTGTAACTAGCGTCACACGAATGGTTCTAAACGTAGACAGTAAGAAGAGTCAGTCTTCTTGTACTTAAGTCGGCAATATGCCCTTTATATTTAATTCCGGTGCAATTTCTGAGTTTCATCGTCAATAAGAAGGTCAGAGGTTTACAGTAAACCTGAAGTGAAGCATCGGAATCTGTAACTAGTGTCACAGGAATGGTTCCAATCATAGTCAGTATGAAGAGTCAGTCTTCTTGCACTTAAGTCGGCATTGTGCCTTTTCTATTTAATTCCGATGAAATTTCTGTCTTTCATCGTCAATAAGATGGTCCAAGGGTTAGAGTAAACCTGAAGTGAATCTCCGGAATCCATAACTAGTGTCACAGGAAAGGTTCAAAACATAGTCAGTAAGAAGAGTCAGTCTTCTCGTACTTAAGTCGACATTGTGCATTTGGGAAATTCCGATCCAATTTCTGTGTTTCATCGTCAATAAGAAGGTCAGAGGGATGCAGTATACCTGAAGTGAAGCATCGGAATCTGTAACTAGCGTCACAAGAATGGTTCAAAACATAGACAGTAAGAAGAGTCAGTCTTCTTGTACTTAAGTCGGCATTGTGCCTTATCTATTTATTTCCGATGCAATTTCTGAGTTTCACCGTCAATAAGAAGGTCAGAAGGATACAGTAAACTTGAACTGAAGCATCGGAATCTATAACTAGTGTCACAGGAATGGTTCAAACCTTAGACAGTAAGAAGAGTCAGTATTCTTGTACTTAAGTCGGCATTGTGCCTTTTCTATTTAATTCCGATGCAATTTCTGTGTTTCATCGTCAATACGAAGGTCAAAGCGATATAGTAAACCTGAAGTGAAGCATCGGAATCTATAACTAGTGTCACAGGAATGGTTCCAAACATAGTCAGTAAGAAGAGTCAGTCTTCTTGTACTTAAGTAGGCATTGTGCCATTTCTATTTAATTCCGATGCAATTTCTGTGTTTCATCGTCAATACGAAGGTCCAAGGAAACAGTAAACCTGAAGTGAATATTCGAAATCTATAACTCGTGTCGCTGGAATGGTTCAAATCATAGACAGTAAGAAGAGTCAGTCTTCTTGTACTGAAGTCGGCATTGTGCCTTTTGTATTTAATACCGATGCAATTTCTTTGTTTCATCGTCAATAAGAAGGTCAGAGGGATACAGTAAACCTGAAGTGAGGCATCGGAATCTACAACTAGTCTCACAGGAATGGTTCAAAGCATAGACAGTAGGAAGAGTCAGTCTTCTTGTACTTAATTCGGCATTGTGCCGTTTCTATTTAATTGCGATGCAATTTCTGTGTTTCATCGTCTGTAAGAAGGTCAGAGGGATGCAGTATACCTGAAGTGAAGCATCGGAATCTGTAACTAGTGTCACAGGAATGGTTCAAAACATAGTCAGAAAGAAGAGTCAGTCTTCTTGTACTTAAGTCGGCATTGTACCGTTTCTATTTAATTGCGATGCAATTTCTGTGTTTCATCGTCTGTAAGAAGGTCAGAGGGATACAGTAAACCTGAAGTGAAGCATCGGAATCTGTAACTAGTGTCACAGGAATGGTTCCAAACATAGTCAGTAAGAAGAGTCAGTCTTTTTGTACTTAAGTCGGCATTGTGCCTTTTCTATTTAATTCCGATGCAATTTCTGTGTTTCATCGTCAATAAGATGGTCCAAGGGTTACAGTAAACCTGAAGTGAATCATCGGAACCTATAACTAGTGTCACAGGAATGGTTCAAAACATAGTCAGTAAGAAGAGTCAGTCTTCTTGTACTTATGTCGGCATTGTGCCTTTTGCATTTAATTCCGATGCAATTTCTGTGTTTCATCGTCATTAAGATGGTCAGAGGGATACAGTAAACCTGAAGTGAAGCATCGGAATCTATAACTAGTGTCACAGGAATGGTTCAAACCATAGACAGTAAGAAGAGTCAGTATTCTTGTACTTAAGTCGGCATTTTGCCTTTTCTATTTAATTCCGATGCAATTTCTGTGTTACATCGTCAGTAAGAATGTCAGAGCGATACAGTAAACCTGAAGTGGAGCATCGGAATCTATAACTAGTGTCACAGGAATGGTTCAAAACATATTCAGTAAGAAGAGTCAGTCCTCTTGTACTTAAGTCGGCATTGTGCCTTTTCTATTTAATTCCGATGCAATATCTGTGTTTAATCGTCAATAAGAAGGTCAGAGTGATACAATAAACCTGAAGTGAAGCATCGGAATCTATAACTAGTGTCACAGGAATGGTTCCAAACATAGTCAGTAAGAAGAGTCTGTCTTCTTGTACGTAAGTCGGCATTGTGCCTTTTCTATTTAATTCCGATGCTATTTCTGCGTTTCATCGTCAATACGAAGGTCCAAGGAAACAGTAAACCTGAAGTGAATCATCGAAATCTATAACTAGTGTCGCAGGAAGGGTTCAAATGATAGACAGTAAGAAGAGTCAGTCTTCTTGTACTTAAGTCGCCATTGTGCCTTTTGTATTTAATTCCGATGCAATTTATGTGTTTTATCGTCAATAAGAAGGTCAGAGGGATACAGTAAACCTGAAGTGAAGCATCGGAATCTGTAACTAGTGTCAGAGGAATGGTTCCAAACATAGTCAGTAAGAAGAGTCAGTCTTTTTGTACTTAAGTCGGCATTGTGCCTTTTCTATTTAATTCCGATGCAATTTCTGTGTTTCATCGTCAATAAGATCTTAAGCATCGGGATCTATAACTAGTGTCACAAGAATGGTTCAAAACATAGACAGTAAGATGGGTCAGTCTTCTTGTACTTAAGTCGGCATTGTGCCTTTTGTATTTAATACCGATGCAATTTCTGTGTTTCATCGTCAATAAGAAGGTCAGAGGGATACAGTAAACCTGAAGTGAAGCATCGGAATCTACAACTAGGGTCACAGGAATGGTTCAAAGCATAGACAGTAGGAAGAGGCAGTCTTCTTGTACTTAAGTCGGCATTGTGCCTTTTCTATTTAATTCCGATGCAATTTCTGTGTTTCATCGCCATTAAGATGGTCAGAGGGATACAGTAAATCAGAAGTGAAGCATCGGAATCTGTAAGTAGCGTCACAGGAATGGTTCAAAACGTAGACAGTAGGAAGAGTCAGTCTTCTTGCACTTAAGTCGGCAATGTGCCTTTTCTATTTAATTCCGATGCAATTTCTGAGTTTCATCGTCAATACGATCTATAACTAGTGTCACAGGAATTGTTCCAAACATAGTAAGAAGAGTCAGTCTTCTTGTACTTAAGTCGGCATTGTGCCTTTTCTATTTAATTCCGAGGCAATTTCTGTGTTTCATCGTCAGTTCGAAGGTCCATAGAAACAGTAAACCTGAAGTGAATCATCGAAATCTATAACTAGTGCCGCAGGCATGGTTCAAATCATAGACAGTAAGAAGAGTCAGTCTTCTTGAACGTAAGTCGGCAATGTGCCTTTTGTATTTAATTCCGACGCAATTTCGGTGTTTCATCGTCAATAAGAAGGTCAGAGGGATACAGAAAACCTGAAGTGAAGCATCGGAATCTGTAACTAGAGTCACAGGAATGGTTCAAAACATAGACAGTAGGAACAGTCAGTCTTCTTGTACTTAATTCGGCATTGTGCATTTTCTATTTAATTCCGTTGCACTTTCTGTGTTTCATCGTAAATAAGAAGGTCCAAGGGATAGAGTAAACGTGAAATGAAGTATCGGAATCTATAACTAGTGTCACAGGAATGGTTCCAAACATAGTAAGTAAGAAGAGTCAGTCTTCTTGTACTTAAGTCGGCAATGTGCCTTTTCCATTTAATTCCGATGCAATTTCTGTGTTTCGTCGTCAGTAAGACGGTCAGAATGATACAGTGAACCTGAAGTGGAGCATCGGAATCTATAACTAGTGTCACAGGTTTGGTTCAAAACATAGACAGTAAGACTGGTCAGTCTTCTTGTACTTAAGTCGGCATTGTGCCTTTTCTATTTAATTCCGATTAAATATCTGTGATTCGTCGTGTATAGGAAGGTCAGAGGGATACAGTAAACCTGAAGTGAAGCATCGGAATCTATAACTAGTGTCACAGGGATGGGTCCAAACATAGTCAGTAAGAAGAGTCAGTCATCTTGTACTTAAGTCGGCATTGTGCCTTTTCTATTTAATTCCGATGCAATTTCTGCGTTTTATTGTCAATAAGAAGGTCCAACGGATACAGTAAACCTGGAGTGAAGCATCGGAATCTATTACTAGTGTCACTGGAATGGTTCAAATCATAGACAGTAGGAAGATTCAGTCTTCTTGTACTTAAGTCGGCATTGTGCCTTTTGTATTTAATTCCGATGCAATTTCTGTGTTTCATCGTCAATAAGAAGTTCCTAGGGACACAGTAAACATGAAGTGAAGCATCGGAAAATATAACTAGTGTCACAGGAATGGTTCAAAACATAGACTGTGAGAAGAGTCAGTCTTCTTGTACATAAGTCGGCATTGAGCCTTTTGTATTTAATTCCGATGCAATTTCAGTGTTTCATCGTCAATAAGTAGGTCCAAGGGATACAGTTAACCTCAAGTGAAGCAACGGAATCTATCCCTAGTGTCACAGGAATGGTTCAAAATATAGACAGTAAGAAGAGTCAGTCTTCTTGTACTTATGTCGGCATTGTGCCTTTTGTATTTAATTCCGATGCAATTTCTGTGTTTCATCGTCATTAAGAAGGTCCAAGGGATACAGTAAACCTGGAGTGAAGCATCGGAATCTATAACTAGTGTCAATGGAATTGTTCAAAACATAGACAGTAAGAAGAGTCAGTCTTCTTGTAATTAAGTCGGCATTGTGCCTTTTGTATTTAATTCCGATGCAATTTCTGTGTTTCATCGTCAATAAGTAGGTCCAAGGGGTACAGTAAACCTGAGGTGAAGCATCGGAATCTAAAAGTCGTCTCACAGGAAAGGTTCAAAGCATAGACAGTAAGAAGTGTCAGCCTTATTGTACTTAAGTCGGCATTGTGCCTTTTGTGTTTGATTCCGATGCAATCTCTGTGTTTCATCGTGAATACGAAGGTCCAAGGGGTACAGTAAACCTGAGGTAAAGTATCGGAATCTAAAACTGGTCTCACAGGAGAGATTCAAATATAGACAGTAAGAAGACTCAGTCTCCTTGTACTTAAGTCGCATTGTGCCTTTTGTATTTAGTTCCGATGCAATTTCTGTGTTTCATCGTCAATAAGTAGGTCCAAGGGATACAGTTAACCTCAAGTGAAGCATCGGAATCTATCCCTAGTGTCACAGGAATGGTTCAAAATATAGGCAGTTAGAAGAGTCAGTCTTCTTGTACTTATGTCGGCATTGTGCCTTTTGTATTTAATTCCGATGCAATTTCTGTGTTTCATCGTCATTAAGAAGGTCCAAGGGATACAGTAAACCTGGAGTGAAGCATCGGAATCTATAACTAGTGTCAATGGAATTGTTCAAAACATAGACAGTAAGAAGAGTCAGTCTTCTTGTAATTAAGTCGGCATTGTGCCTTTTGTATTTAATTCCGATGCAATTTCTGTGCTTCATCGTCAATAAGTAGGTCCAAGGGGTACAGTAAACCTGAGGTGAAGCATCGGAATCTAAAAGTCGTCTCACAGGAAAGGTTCAAAGCATAGACAGTAAGAAGTGTCAGCCTTATTGTACTTAAGTCGGCATTGTGCCTTTTGTGTTTGATTCCGATGCAATCTCTGTGTTTCATCGTGAATACGAAGGTCCAAGGGGTACAGTAAACCTGAGGTAAAGTATCGGAATCTAAAACTGGTCTCACAGGAGAGATTCAAATATAGACAGTAAGAAGACTCAGTCTCCTTGTACTTAAGTCGCAGTGTGCCTTTTGTATTTAGTTCCGATGCAATTTCTGTGTTTCATCGTCAATAAGTAGGTCCAAGGGATACAGTTAACCTCAAGTGAAGCATCGGAATCTATCCCTAGTGTCACAGGAATGGTTCAAAATATAGGCAGTAAGAAGAGTCAGTCTTCTTGTACTTATGTCGGCATTGTGCCTTTTGTATTTAATTCCGATGCAATTTCTTTGTTTCATCGTCTATAGGAAGGTCAGAGGGATACAGCAAACCTGAAGTGAAGCATCGGAATCTATAACTAGTGTCACAGGAATGGTTCAAAACAAAGACAGTAAGAAGTGTCAGTCTTCTTGTACTTAAGTCGGCATTGTTCCTTTTCTATTTAATTCCGATGCCATGTCTGTGTTTCATCGTCAATAAGAGGGTCCAAGGGATACAGTAAACCTGAAGTGAAGCATCGGAATCTAACACTAGTGTCACAGGAATGGTTCAAACCATAGTCAGTAAGAGGCGTTAGTCTTCTCGTACTTAAGTCGGCATTGTGCCTTTTCTATTTAATTCTGATGCAATTTCTGTGTTTCATCGTCAATAACAAGGTGCAAGGGTACAGTAAACCTGGAGTGAAGCACCGGAATCTATAACTAGTGTCACATTAATGGTTCAAGAAGAGTCAGTCTTCTTGTACTTTAGTCGGCATTGCGCCTTTTGTATTCAATTCCGATGCAATTTCTGTGTTTCATAGTCAATATGAAGGTCCAAGGGATACAGTAAACCTGTAGTGAAGCATCGGAATCTATAACTAGTGTCACAGGAATGGTTCAAAACATAAACAGTAAGAAGAGTCAGTCTTCTTGTACTTAAGTCGGCATTGTGCCTTTTGTATTTAATTCGGATGCAATTTCTTTGTTTCATCGTCTATAGGAAGGTCCAAGGGAAACAGTATACCTGGAGTGAAGCACCGGAATCTATAACTAGTGTCACAGTAATGGTTCAAAGCATAGACTGTTAGAAGAGTCAGTCTTCTTGTACTGTAGTCGGCATTGTGCGTTTTGTATTTAATTCCGATGCAATTTCTGCGTTTTATCGTCAATAAGAAGGTCCAACGGATACAGTAAACCTGGAGTGAAGCATCGGAATCTCTAACTAGTGTCACTGGAATGGTTCAAAACATAGACAGTAAGAAGAGTCAGTCGTCTTGTACTTAATTCTGCATTGTGCCTTTTGTATTTATTTCCGATGCAATTTCTGTGTTTCATCGTCAATAAGAAGGTCCAAGGGATACAGTAAAGCTGAAGTGAAGCATCGGAATTTATAACTAGTGTCACAGGAATGGTTCAAAACATAGACAGTAGGAAGATTCAGTCTTCTTGTACTTAAGTCATCATTGTGCATTTTCTATTTAATTCTGATGCAATTTCTGTGTTTCATCGTCAATAAGAAGATCAGAGGGATACAGTAAACCGGAAGTGAAGCATCGCAATCTATAACTAGTGTCAATGGAATGGTTCAAAACATAGATAGTAGGAATAGTCAGTCTTCTTGTACTTAAGTCGGCATTGTGCCTTTTGTATTTAATACCGATGCATTTTCTGTGTTTCAACGTCAATAAGAAGGTCCAAGGGATACAGTAAACCCTGAGTGAAGCATCGGAATCTATAACTAGTGTCACTGGAATGGTTCAAATCATAGACAGTAGGAAGATTCAGTCTTCTTGTACTTAAGTCGGCAGTGTTCCTTTTCTATTTAATTCCGATGCCATGGCTGTGTTTCATCGTCAATAAGAAGGTCCAAGGGATACAGTAAACCTGAAGTGAAGCATCGGAATCTATCACTAGTGTCACAGGAATGGTTCAAATCATAGTCAGTAAGAGGCGTTAGTCATCTCGTACTTAAGTCGGCATTGTGCCTTTTCTATTTAATTCTGATGCAATTTCTGTGTTTCATCGTCAATAAGAAGGTGCAAGGGTACAGTAAACCTGGAGTGAAGCACCGGAATCTATAACTAGTGTCACAGGAATGGTTCAAGAAGAGTCAGTCTTCTTGTACTTTAGTCGGCATTGCGCCTTTTGTATTCAATTCCGATGCAATTTCTGTGTTTCATAGTCAATAAGAAGGTCCAAGGGATACAGTAAACCTGTAGTGAAGCATCGGAATCTATAACTAGTGTCACAGGAATGGTTCAAAACATAAACAGTAAGAAGAGTCAGTCTTCTTGTACTTAAGTCGGCATTGTGCCTTTTGTATTTAATTCGGATGCAATTTCTTTGTTTCATCGTCTATAGGAAGGTCCAAGGGAAACAGTATACCTGGAGTGAAGCACCGGAATCTATAACTAGTGTCACTGTAATGGTTCAAAGCATAGACTGTTAGAAAAGTCAGCCTTCTTGTAGTGTAGTCGGCATTCTGCGTTTTGTATTTAATTCCGATGCAATTTCTGCGTTTTATCGTCAATAAGAAGGTCCAACGGATACAGTAAACTTGGAGTGAAGCATCGGAATCTGTAACTAGTGTCACTGGAATGGTTCAAAACATAGACAGCAAGAAGAGTCAGTCTTCTTGTACTTAAGTCATCATTGTGCGTTTTCTATTTAATTCTGATGCAATTTCTGTGTTTCATCGTCAATAAGAAGATCAGAGGGATACAGTAAACCTGAAGTGAAGCATCGCAATCTATAACTAGTGTCAATGGAATGGTTCAAAACATAGATAGTAGGAGTAGTCAGTCTTCTTTTACTTAAGTCGGCATTGTGCCTTTTGTATTTAATACCGATGCACTTTCTGTGTTTCAACGTCAATAAGAAGGTCCAAGGGATACAGTAAACTTGGAGTGACGCATCGGAATCTATAACTAGTGTCACAGGAATGGTTCAAATCATAGACAGTAGGAAGAGTAAGTCTTCTTGTACTTAAGTCGGCATTGTGCCTTTTGTATTTAATTCCGATGCAATTTCTGTGTTTCATTGTCAATGAGAAGGTCGAAGGGATACAGTACAAATGAAGTGAAGCATCGGAAACTATAACTACTGTCACAGGAATGGTTCAAAGCATAGACTGTAAGAAGAGTCAGTCTTCTTGTTCTTAAGTCTGCCGTGTGTCATTTGTATTTAAATCCGATGGTATTTCTGTGTTTCATCGTCAATAAGAAGGTCCTAGGGACACAGTAAACTTGAAGTGAAGCATCGGAATCTATAACTAGTGTCACAGGAATGGTTCAAAACATAGACTGTAAGAAGAGTCAGTCTTCTTGTACTTTAGTCAGCATTGCGCCTTTTGTATTCATTTCCGATGCAATTTCTGTGTTTCATAGTCAATAAGAAGGTCCAAGGGATACAGTAAACCAGACGTGAAGCATCGGAATCTTTAAGTAGTGTCACAGGAATGGTTCAAAACATAGTCAGTAAGAAGCGTCAGTCGTCTTGTACTAAAGTCGGCATTGTTCTTTTCTATTTCATTCTGATGCAATTATTGTGTTTCATCGTCAATAAGAAGGTCCAAGGGAAACAGTATACCTGGAGTGAAGCACCGGAATCTATAACTAGTGTCACAGTAATGGTTCAAAGCATACACTGATAGAAGAGTCAGTCTTCTTGTACTGTAGTCGGCATTGTGCCTTTTGTATTTAATTCCGATGCAATTTCTGCGTTTCATCGTCAATAAGAAGGTCCAATGGATACAGTAAACCTGGAGTGAAGCATCGGAATCTATTACTAGTGTCACTGGAATGGTTCAAATCATAGACAGTAGGAAGATTCAGTCTTCTTGTACTTAAGTCGGCATTGTGCCTTTTGTATTTAATTCCGATGCAATTTCAGTGTTTCATCGTCAATAAGAAGTTCCTAGGGACACAGTAAACATGAAGTGAAGCATCGGAAAATATAACTAGTGTCACAGGAATGGTTCAAAACATAGACTGTAAGAAGAGTCAGTCTTCTTGTACATAAGTCGGCATTGAGCCTTTTGTATTTAATTCCGATGCAATTTCTGTGTTTCATCGTCAATAAGTAGGTCCAAGGGATACAGTTAACCTCAAGTGAAGCATCGGAATCTATCCCTAGTGTCACAGGAATGGTTCAAAATATAGACAGTAAGAAGAGTCAGTCTTCTTGTACTTATGTCGGCATTGTGCCTTTTGTATTTAATTCCGATGCAATTTCTGTGTTTCATCGTCATTAAGAAGGTCCAAGGGATACAGTAAACCTGGAGTGAAGCATCGGAATCTCTAACTAGTGTCAATGGAATTGTTCAAAACATAGACAGTAAGAAGAGTCAGTCTTCTTGTAATTAAGTCGGCATTGTGCCTTTTGTATTTAATTCCGATGCAATTTCTGTTCTTCATCGTCAATAAGTAGGTCCAAGGGGTACAGTAAACCTGAGGTGAAGCATCGGAATCTAAAAGTCGTCTCACAGGAAAGGTTCAAAGCATAGACAGTAAGAAGTGTCAGCCTTATTGTACTTAAGTCGGCATTGTGCCTTTTGTGTTTGATTCCGATGTAATCTCTGTGTTTCATCGTGAATACGAAGGTCCAAGGGGTACAGTAAACCTGAGGTAAAGTATCGGAATCTAAAACTGGTCTCACAGGAGAGATTCAAATATAGACAGTAAGAAGACTCAGTCTCCTTGCACTTAAGTCGCATTGTGCCTTTTGTATTTAGTTCCGATGCAATTTCTGTGTTTCATCGTCAATACGTAGGTCCAAGGGATACAGTTAACCTCAAGTGAAGCATCGGAATCTATCCCTAGTGTCACAGGAATGGTTCAAAATATAGGCAGTAAGAAGAGTCAGTCTTCTTGTACTTATGTCGGCATTGTGCCTTTTGTATTTAATTCCGATGCAATTTCTGTGTTTCATTGTCATTAAGAAGGTCCAAGGGATACAGTAAACCTGGAGTGAAGCATCGGAATTTATAACTAGTGTCAATGGAATTGTTCAAACATAGACAGTAAGAAGAGTCAGTCTTCTTGTAATTAAGTCGGCATTGTGCCTTTTGTATTTAATTCCGATGCAATTTCTGTGTTTCATCGACAATAAGAAGGTGAGTGGGGTACCGTAAACCTGAAGTGAAGCATCGGAATCTATAACTAGAGTCACAGGAATGGTTCAAAACATAGACAGTAAGAAGGGTCAGTCTTCTTGAACTAACGTCGGCATTGTGCTTTTTGTATTTAATTCCGATGCAATTTCTGTGTTTCTTCGTCAATAAGAAGGTCCAAGGGATAAGGTAAACCTGGAGTGAAGCATCGAAATCTATAATTAGTGTCACAAGAATGGTTCAAAACATAGTCAGTAAGAAGAGTCAGTCTTCTTGTAGTTAAGTCGGCATTGTGCCTTTTGTATTTAATTCTGATGCAATTTCTGTGATTCATCGTCAATAAAAAGTTCAGAGGGATACAGTAAACCTGAAGTGAAGCATCGGAATCTATAACTAGTGTCACAGGAATGGTCAAAACATAGACAGTAGGAAGAGTCAGTCTTCTTGTACTTAAGTCGGCATTGTGCCTTTTGTATTTAATTCGGATGCAATTTCTTTGTTTCATCGTCTATAGGAAGGTCAGAGGGATACAGCAAACCTGAAGTGAAGCATCGGAATCTATAACTAGTGTCACAGGAATGGTTCAAAACAAAGACAGTAAGAAGCGTCAGTCTTCTTGTACTTAAGTCGGCATTGTTCCTTTTCTATTTAATTCCGATGCCATGTCTGTGTTTCATCGTCAATAAGAGGGTCCAAGGGATACAGTAAACCTGAAGTGAAGCATCGGAATCTAACACTAGTGTCACAGGAATGGTTCAAACCATAGTCAGTAAGAGGCGTTAGTCTTCTCGTACTTAAGTCGGCATTGTGCCTTTTCTATTTAATTCTGATGCAATTTCTGTGTTTCATCGTCAATAAAAGGTGCAAGGGTACAGTAAACCTGGAGTGAAGCACCGGAATCTATAACTAGTGTCACAGGAATGGTTCAAGAAGAGTCAGTCTTCTTGTACTTTAGTCGGCATTGCGCCTTTTGTATACAATTCCGATGCAATTTCTGTGTTTCATCGTCAATAAGAAGGTCCAAGGGATACAGTAAACCTGAGGTGAAGCATCGGAATCTATAACTAGTGTCACAGGAATGGTTCAAATCATAGACAGTAGGAAGAGTAAGTCTTCTTGTACTTAAGTCGGCATTGTGCCTTTTGTATTTAATTCCGATGCAATTTCTGTGTTTCATCGTCAATGAGAAGGTCGAAGGGATACAGTACAAATGAAGTGAAGCATCGGAAACTATAACTAGTGTCACAGGAATGGTTCAAAACATAGACAGTAAGAAGAGTCAGTCTTCTTGTACTTAAGTCTGCATTGTGTCATTTGTATTTAAATCCGATGGTATTTCTGTGTTTCATCGTCAATAAGAAGGTCCTAGGGACACAGTAAACCTGAAGTGAAGCATCGGAATCTATAACTAGTGTCACAGGAATGGTTCAAATCATAGACGGTAAGAAGAGTCAGTGTTCTTGTACTTAAGTCGGCATTGTGCCTTTTGTATTTAATTCCGACGCAATATCTGTGTTTCATCGTCAATAAGAAGGTCAGAGGAATACAGTAAACCTGGAGTGAAGCATCGGAATCTATAACTAGTGTCACTGGAATGGTTCAAATCATAGACAGTAGGAAGATTCAGTCTTCTTGTACTTAAGTCGGCATTGTGCCTTTTGTATTTAATTCCGATGCAATTTCTGTGTTTCATCGTCAATACGAAGTTCCTAGGGACACAGTAAACCTGAAGTGAAGCATCGGAAAATATAACTAGTGTCACAGGAATGGTTCAAAACATAGACTGTAAGAGGAGTCAGCCTTCTTGTACATAAGTCGGCATTGAGCCTTTAGTATTTAATTCCGATGCAATTTCTGTGTTTCATCGTCAATAAGAAGGTCCAAGGGATACAGTAAACCTGAAGTGAAGCATCGGAATTATAAACAGGTCTCACAGGAAAGGATCAAAACGTAGACAGTAAGATGAGTCAGTTTTCTTGTATTTAGGTATTCATTGTGACTTTTGTATTTAATTCCGCTGCAATTTCTGTGTTTCATCGTCAATAAGTAGGTCCAAGGGGTACAGTAAACCTGAGGTGAAGCATCGGAATCTAAAAGTCGTCTCACAGGAAAGGTTCAAAACATAGACAGTAAGAAGTGTCAGCCTTATTGTACTTAAGTCGGCATTGTGCTTTTGTGTTTGATTCCGATGCAATCTCTGTGTTTCATCGTGAATACGAAGGTCCAAGGGGTACAGTAAACCTGAGGTGAAGTATCGGAATCTAAAACTGGTCTCACAGGAGAGATTCAAACATAGACAATAAGAAGACTCAGTCTCCTTGTACCTAAGTCGCATTGTGCCTTTTGTATTTCATTCCGATGCAATTTCTGTGTTTCATCGTCAATAAGTAGGTCCAAGGGATACAGTAAACCTCAAGTGAAGCATCGGAATCCATGCCTAGTGTCACAGGAATGGTTCAAAATATAGACAGTAAGAAGAGTCAGTCTTCTTGTACTTATGTCGGCATTGTGCCTTTTGTATTTAATTCCGATGCAATTTCTGTGTTTCATCGTCAATAAGAAGGTCCAAGGGATACAGTAAACCAGGAGTGAAGCATCGGAATCTATAACTAGTGTCAATGGAATGGTTCAAAACATAGACAGTAAGAAGAGTCAGTCTTCTTGTACCTAAGTCGGCATTGTTCCTTTTGTATTTAAGTCCGATGCAATTTCTGTGTTTCTTCGTCAATAAGAAGGTCCAAGGGATAAGGTAAACCTGGAGTGAAGCATCGGAATCTATAATTAGTGTCTCAAGAATGGTTCAAACATAGTCAGTAAGAAGAGTCAGTCTTCTTGTAGTTATGTCGGCATTGTGCCTTTTGTATTTAATTCCGATGCAATTTCTTTGTTTCATCGTCTATAGGAAGGTCAGAGGGATACAGCAAACCTGAAGTGAAGCATCGGAATCTATAAGTAGTGTCACAGGAATGGTTCAAAACAAAGACAGTAAGAAGTGTCAGTCTTCTTGTACTTAAGTCGGCATTGTTCCTTTTCTATTTAATTCCGATGCCATGGCTGTGTTTCATCGTCAATAAGAAGGTCCAAGGGATACAGTAAACCTGAAGTGAAGCATCGGAATCTATCACTAGTGTCACAGGAATGGTTCAAACCATAGTCAGTAAGAGGCGTTAGTCTTCTCGTACTTAAGTCGGCATTGTGCCTTTTCTATTTAATTCTGATGCAATTTCTGTGTTTCATCGTCAATAAGAAGGTGCAAGGGTACAGTAAACCTGGAGTGAAGCACCGGAATCTATAACTATTGTCACAGGAATGGTTCAAGAAGAGTCAGTCTTCTTGTACTTTAGTCGGCATTGCGCCTTTTGTATTCAATTCCGATGCAATTTCTGTGTTTCATAGTCAATAAGAAGGTCCAAGGGATACAGTAAACCTGTAGTGAAGCATCGGAATCTATAACTAGTGTCACAGGAATGGTTCAAAACATAAACAGTAAGAAGAGTCAGTCTTCTTGTACTTAAGTCGGCATTGTGCCTTTTGTGTTTGATTCCGATGCAATCTCTGTGTTTCATCGTGAATACGAAGGTCCAAGGGGTACAGTAAACCTGAGGTGAACTATCGGAATCTAAAACTGGTCTCACAGGAGAGATTCAAACATAGACAGTAAGAAGACTCAGTCTCCTTGTACTTAAGTCGCATTGTGCCTTTTGTATTTAATTCCGATGCAATTTCTGTGTTTCATCGTCAATACGTAGGTCCAAGGTATACAGTAAACCTCAAGTGAAGCATCGGAATCCATCCCTAGTGTCACAGGAATGGTTCAAAATATAGACAGTAAGAAGAGTCAGTCTTCTTGTACTTATGTCGGCATTGTGCCTTTTGTATTTAATTCCGATGCAATTTCTGTGTTTCATCGTCAATAAGAAGGTCCAAGGGATACAGTAAACCTGGAGTGAAGCATCGGAATCTAAAAGTCGTCTCACAGGAAAGGTTCAAAACATAGACAGTAAGAAGTGTCAGCCTTATTGTACTTAAGTCGGCATTGTGCCTTTTGTGTTTGATTCCGATGCAATCTCTGTGTTTAATCGTGAATACGAAGGTCCAAGGGGTACAGTAAACCTGAGGTGAAGTATCGGAATCTAAAACTGGTCTCACAGGAGAGATTCAAACATAGACAATAAGAAGACTCAGTCTCCTTGTACTTAAGTCGCATTGTGCCTTTTGTATTTCATTCCGATGCAATTTCTGTGTTTCATCGTCAATAAGTAGGTCCAAGGGATACAGTAAACCTCAAGTGAAGCATCGGAATCCATGCCTAGTGTCACAGGAATGGTTCAAAATATAGACAGTAAGAAGAGTCAGTCTTCTTGTACTTATGTCGGCATTGTGCCTTTTTTATTTAATTCCGATGCAATTTCTGTGTTTCATCGTCAATAAGAAGGTCCAAGGGATACAGTAAACCAGGAGTGAAGCATCGGAATCTATAACTAGTGTCAATGGAATGGTTCAAAACATAGACAGTAAGAAGAGTCAGTCTTCTTGTACCTAAGTCGGCATTGTTCCTTTTGTATTTAAGTCCGATGCAATTTCTGTGTTTCTTCGTCAATAAGAAGGTCCAAGGGATAAGGTAAACCTGGAGTGAAGCATCGGAATCTATAATTAGTGTCTCAAGAATGGTTCAAACATAGTCAGTAAGAAGAGTCAGACTTCTTGTAGTTAAGTCGGCATTGTGCCTTTTGTATTTAATTCTGATGCAATTTCTGTGTTTCATCGACAATAAAAAGTTCAGAGGGATACAGTAAACCTGAAGTGAAGCATCGGAATCTATAACTAGTGTCACAGGAATGGTCAAAACATAGACAGTAGGAAGAGTCAGTCTTCTTGTACTTAAGTCGGCATTGTGCCTTTTGTATTTAATTCGGATGCAATTTCTTTGTTTCATCGTCTATAGGAAGGTCAGAGGGATACAGCAAACCTGAAGTGAAGCATCGGAATCTATAACTAGTGTCACAGGAATGGTTCAAAACAAAGACAGTAAGAAGCGTCAGTCTTCTTGTACTTAAGTCGGCATTGTTCCTTTCCTATTTTATTCCGATGCCATGTCTGTGTTTCATCGTCAATAAGAGGGTCCAAGGGATACAGTAAACCTGAAGTGAAGCATCGGAATCTAACACTAGTGTCACAGGAATGGTTCAAACCATAGTCAGTAAGAGGCGTTAGTCTTCTCGTACTTAAGTCGGCATTGTGCCTTTTCTATTTAATTCTGATGCAATTTCTGTGTTTCATCGTCAATAAAAGGTGCAAGGGTACAGTAAACCTGGAGTGAAGCACCGGAATCTATAACTAGTGTCACAGGAATGGTTCAAGAAGAGTCAGTCTTCTTGTACTTTAGTCGGCATTGCGCCTTTTGTATTCAATTCCGATGCAATTTCTGTGTTTCATATTCAATAAGAAGGTCCAAGGGATACAGTAAACCTGTAGTGAAGCATCGGAATCTATAACTAGTGTCACAGGAATGGTTCAAAACATAACCAGTAAGAAGAGTCAGTCTTCTTGTACTTAAGTCGGCATTGTGCCTTTTGTATTTAATTCGGATGCAATTTCTTTGTTTCATCGTCTATAGGAAGGTCCAAGGGAAACAGTATACCTGGAGTGAAGCACCGGAATCTATAACTAGTGTCACAGTAATGGTTCAAAGCATAGACTGTTAGAAGAGTCAGTCTTCTTGTACTGTAGTCGGCATTGTGCGTTTTGTATTTAATTCCGATGCAATTTCTGCGTTTTATCGTCAATAAGAAGGTCCAACGGATACAGTAAACCTGGAGTGAAGCATCGGAATCTCTAACTAGTGTCACTGGAATGGTTCAAAACATAGACAGTAAGAAGAGTCAGTCGTCTTGTACTTAATTCTGCATTGTGCCTTTTGTATTTATTTCCGATGCAATTTCTGTGTTTCATCGTCAATAAGAAGGTCCAAGGGATACAGTAAAGCTGAAGTGAAGCATCGGAATTTATAACTAGTGTCACAGGAATGGTTCAAAACATAGTCAGTAAGAAGAGTCAGTCTTCTTGTACTTAAGTCATCATTGTGCATTTTCTATTTAATTCTGATGCAATTTCTGTGTTTCATCGTCAATAAGAAGGTCCAAGGGAAACAGTATACCTGGAGTGAAGCACCGGAATCTATAACTAGTGTCACAGTAATGGTTCAAAGCATAGACTGTTAGAAAAGTCAGTCTTCTTGTAGTGTAGTCGGCATTGTGCGTTTTGTATTTAATTCCGATGCAATTTCTGCGTTTTATCGTCAATAAGAAGGTCCAACGGATACAGTAAACTTGGAGTGAAGCATCGGAATCTCTAACTAGTGTCACTGGAATGGTTCAAAACATAGACCGTAAGAAGAGTCAGTCTTCTTGTACTTAAGTCATCATTGTGCATTTTCTATTTAATTCTGATGCAATTTATGTGTTTCATCGTCAATAAGAAGATCAGAGGGATACAGTAAACCTGAAGTGAAGCATCGCAATCTATAACTAGTGTCAATGGAATGGTTCAAAACATAGATAGTAGGAGTAGTCAGTCTTCTTGTACTTAAGTCGGCATTGTGCCTTTTGTATTTAATACGGATGCATTTTCTGTGTTTCAACGTCAATAAGAAGGTCCAAGGTATACAGTAAGCCTGAAGTGAAGCATCGGAATCTATAACTAGTGTCACTGGAATGGTTCAAATCATAGACAGTAGGAAGCTTCAGTCTTCTTGTACTTAAGTCGGCATTGTGCCTTTTGTATATAATTCCAATGCAATTTCTGTGTTTCATCGTCAATAAGAAGGTCCAAGGGATACAGTAAACCTGAGGTGAAGCATCGGAATCTATAACTAGTGTCACAGGAATGGTTCAAATCATAGACAGTAGGAAGAGTAAGTCTTCTTGTACTTAAGTCGGCATTGTGCCTTTTGTATTTAATTCCGATGCAATTTCTGTGTTTCATCGTCAATGAGAAGGTCGAAGGGATACAGTACAAATGAAGTGAAGCATCGGAAACTATAACTAGTGTCACAGGAATGGTTCAAAACATAGACAGTAAGAAGAGTCAGTCTTCTTGTACTTAAGTCTGCATTGTGTCATTTGTATTTAAATCCGATGGTATTTCTGTGTTTCATCGTCAATAAGAAGGTCCTAGGGACACAGTAAACCTGAAGTGAAGCATCGGAATCTATAACTAGTGTCACAGGAATGGTTCAAATCATAGACGGTAAGAAGAGTCAGTGTTCTTGTACTTAAGTTGGCATTGTGCCTTTTGTATTTAATTCCGACGCAATATCTGTGTTTCATCGTCAATAAGAAGGTCAGAGGAATACAGTAAACCTGGAGTGAAGCATCGGAATCTATAACTAGTGTCACTGGAATGGTTCAAATCATAGACAGTAGGAAGATTCAGTCTTCTTGTACTTAAGTCGGCATTGTGCCTTTTGTATTTAATTCCGATGCAATTTCTGTGTTTCATCGTCAATACGAAGTTCCTAGGGACACAGTAAACCTGAAGTGAAGCATCGGAAAATATAACTAGTGTCACAGGAATGGTTCAAAACATAGACTGTAAGAGGAGTCAGCCTTCTTGTACATAAGTCGGCATTGAGCCTTTAGTATTTAATTCCGATGCAATTTCTGTGTTTCATCGTCAATAAGAAGGTCCAAGGGATACAGTAAACCTGAAGTGAAGCATCGGAATTATAAACAGGTCTCACAGGAAAGGATCAAAACATAGACAGTAAGATGAGTCAGTTTTCTTGTATTTAGGTATTCATTGTGACTTTTGTATTTAATTCCGCTGCAATTTCTGTGTTTCATCGTCAATAAGTAGGTCCAAGGGGTACAGTAAACCTGAGGTGAAGCATCGGAATCTAAAAGTCGTCTCACAGGAAAGGTTCAAAACATAGACAGTAAGAAGTGTCAGCCTTATTGTACTTAAGTCGGCATTGTGCCTTTTGTGTTTGATTCCGATGCAATCTCTGTGTTTCATCGTGAATTCGAAGGTCCAAGGGGTACAGTAAACCTGAGGTGAAGTATCGGAATCTAAAACTGGTCTCACAGGAGAGATTCAAACATAGACAATAAGAAGACTCAGTCTCCTTGTACTTAAGTCGCATTGTGCCTTTTGTATTTCATTCCGATGCAATTTCTGTGTTTCATCGTCAATAAGTAGGTCCAAGGGATACAGTAAACCTCAAGTGAAGCATCGGAATCCATGCCTAGTGTCACAGGAATGGTTCAAAATATAGACAGTAAGAAGAGTCAGTCTTCTTGTACTTATGTCGGCATTGTGCCTTTTGTATTTAATTCCGATGCAATTTCTGTGTTTCATCGTCAATAAGAAGGTCCAAGGGATACAGTAAACCTGGAGTGAAGCATCGGAATCTATAACTAGTGTCAATGGAATGGTTCAAAACATAGTCAGTAAGAAGAGTCAGACTTCTTGTAGTTAAGTCGGCATTGTGCCTTTTGTATTTAATTCTGATGCAATTTCTGTGTTTCATCGACAATAAAAAGTTCAGAGGGATACAGTAAACCTGAAGTGAAGCATCGGAATCTATAACTAGTGTCACAGGAATGGTCAAAACATAGACAGTAGGAAGAGTCAGTCTTCTTGTACTTAAGTCGGCATTGTGCCTTTTGTATTTAATTCGGATGCAATTTCTTTGTTTCATCGTCTATAGGAAGGTCAGAGGGATACAGCAAACCTGAAGTGAAGCATCGGAATCTATAACTAGTGTCACAGGAATGGTTCAAAACAAAGACAGTAAGAAGCGTCAGTCTTCTTGTACTTAAGTCGGCATTGTTCCTTTTCTATTTTATTCCGATGCCATGTCTGTGTTTCATCGTCAATAAGAGGGTCCAAGGGATACAGTAAACCTGAAGTGAAGCATCGGAATCTAACACTAGTGTCACAGGAATGGTTCAAACCATAGTCAGTAAGAGGCGTTAGTCTTCTCGTACTTAAGTCGGCATTGTGCCTTTTCTATTTAATTCTGATGCAATTTCTGTGTTTCATCGTCAATAAAAGGTGCAAGGGTACAGTAAACCTGGAGTGAAGCACCGGAATCTATAACTAGTGTCACAGGAATGGTTCAAGAAGAGTCAGTCTTCTTGTACTTTAGTCGGCATTGCGCCTTTTGTATTCAATTCCGATGCAATTTCTGTGTTTCATATTCAATAAGAAGGTCCAAGGGATACAGTAAACCTGTAGTGAAGCATCGGAATCTATAACTAGTGTCACAGGAATGGTTCAAAACATAACCAGTAAGAAGAGTCAGTCTTCTTGTACTTAAGTCGGCATTGTGCCTTTTGTATTTAATTCGGATGCAATTTCTTTGTTTCATCGTCTATAGGAAGGTCCAAGGGAAACAGTATACCTGGAGTGAAGCACCGGAATCTATAACTAGTGTCACAGTAATGGTTCAAAGCATAGACTGTTAGAAGAGTCAGTCTTCTTGTACTGTAGTCGGCATTGTGCGTTTTGTATTTAATTCCGATGCAATTTCTGCGTTTTATCGTCAATAAGAAGGTCCAACGGATACAGTAAACCTGGAGTGAAGCATCGGAATCTCTAACTAGTGTCACTGGAATGGTTCAAAACATAGACAGTAAGAAGAGTCAGTCGTCTTGTACTTAATTCTGCATTGTCCCTTTTGTATTTATTTCCGATGCAATTTCTGTGTTTCATCGTCAATAAGAAGGTCCAAGGGATACAGTAAAGCTGAAGTGAAGCATCGGAATTTATAACTAGTGTCACAGGAATGGTTCAAAACATAGTCAGTAAGAAGAGTCAGTCTTCTTGTACTTAAGTCATCATTGTGCATTTTCTATTTAATTCTGATGCAATTTCTGTGTTTCATCGTCAATAAGAAGGTCCAAGGGAAACAGTATACCTGGAGTGAAGCACCGGAATCTATAACTAGTGTCACAGTAATGGTTCAAAGCATAGACTGTTAGAAAAGTCAGTCTTCTTGTAGTGTAGTCGGCATTGTGCGTTTTGTATTTAATTCCGATGCAATTTCTGCGTTTTATCGTCAATAAGAAGGTCCAACGGATACAGTAAACTTGGAGTGAAGCATCGGAATCTCTAACTAGTGTCACTGGAATGGTTCAAAACATAGACCGTAAGAAGAGTCAGTCTTCTTGTACTTAAGTCATCATTGTGCATTTTCTATTTAATTCTGATGCAATTTATGTGTTTCATCGTCAATAAGAAGATCAGAGGGATACAGTAAACCTGAAGTGAAGCATCGCAATCTATAACTAGTGTCAATGGAATGGTTCAAAACATAGATAGTAGGAGTAGTCAGTCTTCTTGTACTTAAGTCGGCATTGTGCCTTTTGTATTTAATACGGATGCATTTTCTGTGTTTCAACGTCAATAAGAAGGTCCAAGGTATACAGTAAGCCTGAAGTGAAGCATCGGAATCTATAACTAGTGTCACTGGAATGGTTCAAATCATAGACAGTAGGAAGCTTCAGTCTTCTTGTACTTAAGTCGGCATTGTGCCTTTTGTATATAATTCCAATGCAATTTCTGTGTTTCATCGTCAATAAGAAGGTCCAAGGGATACAGTAAACCTGAGGTGAAGCATCGGAATCTATAACTAGTGTCACAGGAATGGTTCAAATCATAGACAGTAGGAAGAGTAAGTCTTCTTGTACTTAAGTCGGCATTGTGCCTTTTGTATTTAATTCCGATGCAATTTCTGTGTTTCATCGTCAATGAGAAGGTCGAAGGGATACAGTACAAATGAAGTGAAGCATCGGAAACTATAACTAGTGTCACAGGAATGGTTCAAAACATAGACAGTAAGAAGAGTCAGTCTTCTTGTACTTAAGTCTGCATTGTGTCATTTGTATTTAAATCCGATGGTATTTCTGTGTTTCATCGTCAATAAGAAGGTCCTAGGGACACAGTAAACCTGAAGTGAAGCATCGGAATCTATAACTAGTGTCACAGGAATGGTTCAAATCATAGACGGTAAGAAGAGTCAGTGTTCTTGTACTTAAGTTGGCATTGTGCCTTTTGTATTTAATTCCGACGCAATATCTGTGTTTCATCGTCAATAAGAAGGTCAGAGGAATACAGTAAACCTGGAGTGAAGCATCGGAATCTATAACTAGTGTCACTGGAATGGTTCAAATCATAGACAGTAGGAAGATTCAGTCTTCTTGTACTTAAGTCGGCATTGTGCCTTTTGTATTTAATTCCGATGCAATTTCTGTGTTTCATCGTCAATACGAAGTTCCTAGGGACACAGTAAACCTGAAGTGAAGCATCGGAAAATATAACTAGTGTCACAGGAATGGTTCAAAACATAGACTGTAAGAGGAGTCAGCCTTCTTGTACATAAGTCGGCATTGAGCCTTTAGTATTTAATTCCGATGCAATTTCTGTGTTTCATCGTCAATAAGAAGGTCCAAGGGATACAGTAAACCTGAAGTGAAGCATCGGAATTATAAACAGGTCTCACAGGAAAGGATCAAAACATAGACAGTAAGATGAGTCAGTTTTCTTGTATTTAGGTATTCATTGTGACTTTTGTATTTAATTCCGCTGCAATTTCTGTGTTTCATCGTCAATAAGTAGGTCCAAGGGGTACAGTAAACCTGAGGTGAAGCATCGGAATCTAAAAGTCGTCTCACAGGAAAGGTTCAAAACATAGACAGTAAGAAGTGTCAGCCTTATTGTACTTAAGTCGGCATTGTGCCTTTTGTGTTTGATTCCGATGCAATCTCTGTGTTTCATCGTGAATTCGAAGGTCCAAGGGGTACAGTAAACCTGAGGTGAAGTATCGGAATCTAAAACTGGTCTCACAGGAGAGATTCAAACATAGACAATAAGAAGACTCAGTCTCCTTGTACTTAAGTCGCATTGTGCCTTTTGTATTTCATTCCGATGCAATTTCTGTGTTTCATCGTCAATAAGTAGGTCCAAGGGATACAGTAAACCTCAAGTGAAGCATCGGAATCCATGCCTAGTGTCACAGGAATGGTTCAAAATATAGACAGTAAGAAGAGTCAGTCTTCTTGTACTTATGTCGGCATTGTGCCTTTTGTATTTAATTCCGATGCAATTTCTGTGTTTCATCGTCAATAAGAAGGTCCAAGGGATACAGTAAACCAGGAGTGAAGCATCGGAATCTATAACTAGTGTCAATGGAATGGTTCAAAACATAGACAGTAAGAAGAGTCAGTCTTCTTGTACCTAAGTCGGCATTGTTCCTTTTGTATTTAAGTCCGATGCAATTTCTGTGTTTCTTCGTCAATAAGAAGGTCCAAGGGATAAGGTAAACCTGGAGTGAAGCATCGGAATCTATAATTAGTGTCTCAAGAATGGTTCAAACATAGTCAGTAAGAAGAGTCAGTCTTCTTGTAGTTATGTCGGCATTGTGCCTTTTGTATTTAATTCCGATGCAATTTCTTTGTTTCATCGTCTATAGGAAGGTCAGAGGGATACAGCAAACCTGAAGTGAAGCATCGGAATCTATAAGTAGTGTCACAGGAATGGTTCAAAACAAAGACAGTAAGAAGTGTCAGTCTTCTTGTACTTAAGTCGGCATTGTTCCTTTTCTATTTAATTCCGATGCCATGGCTGTGTTTCATCGTCAATAAGAAGGTCCAAGGGATACAGTAAACCTGAAGTGAAGCATCGGAATCTATCACTAGTGTCACAGGAATGGTTCAAACCATAGTCAGTAAGAGGCGTTAGTCTTCTCGTACTTAAGTCGGCATTGTGCCTTTTCTATTTAATTCTGATGCAATTTCTGTGTTTCATCGTCAATAAGAAGGTGCAAGGGTACAGTAAACCTGGAGTGAAGCACCGGAATCTATAACTATTGTCACAGGAATGGTTCAAGAAGAGTCAGTCTTCTTGTACTTTAGTCGGCATTGCGCCTTTTGTATTCAATTCCGATGCAATTTCTGTGTTTCATAGTCAATAAGAAGGTCCAAGGGATACAGTAAACCTGAGGTGAACTATCGGAATCTAAAACTGGTCTCACAGGAGAGATTCAAACATAGACAGTAAGAAGACTCAGTCTCCTTGTACTTAAGTCGCATTGTGCCTTTTGTATTTAATTCCGATGCAATTTCTGTGTTTCATCGTCAATAAGTAGGTCCAAGGTATACAGTAAACCTCAAGTGAAGCATCGGAATCCATCCCTAGTGTCACAGGAATGGTTCAAAATATAGACAGTAAGAAGAGTCAGTCTTCTTGTACTTATGTCGGCATTGTGCCTTTTGTATTTAATTCCGATGCAATTTCTGTGTTTCATCGTCAATAAGAAGGTCCAAGGGATACAGTAAACCTGGAGTGAAGCATCGGAATCTATAACTAGTGTCAATGGAATGGTTCAAAACATAGACAGTAAGAAGAGTCAGTCTTCTTGTACTTAAGTCGGCATTGTGCCTTTTGTATTTAATTCCGATGCAATTTCTGTGTTTCATCGACAATAAGAAGGTCAGAGGGGTACCGTAAACCTGAAGTGAAGCATCGGAATCTTTAACTAGTGTCACAGGAATGGTCAAAACATAGACAGTAGGAAGAGTCAGTCTTCTTGTACTTAAGTCGGCATTGTGCCTTTTGTATTTAATTCGGATGCAATTTCTTTGTTTCATCGTCTATTTGAAGGTCAGAGGGATACAGCAAACCTGAAGTGAAGCATCGGAATCTATAACTAGTGTCACAGGAATGGTTCAAAACAAAGACAGTAAGAAGTGTCAGTCTTCTTGAACTAAAGTCGGCATTGTGCCTTTTGTATTTAATTCCGATGCAATTTCTGTGTTTCTTCGTCAATTAGAAGGTCCAAGGGATAAGGTAAACCTGGAGTGAAGCATCGGAATCTATAATTAGTGTCTCAAGAATGGTTCAAAACATAGTCAGTAAGAAGAGTCAGTCTTCTTGTAGTTATGTCGGCATTGTGCCTTTTGTATTTAATTCCGATGCAATTTCTGTGACTCATCGTCAATAAAAAGTTCAGATGGATACAGTAAACCTGAAGTGAAGCATCGGAATCTTTAACTAGTGTCACAGGAATGGTCAAAACATAGACAGTAGGAAGAGTCAGTCTTCTTGTACTTAAGTCGGCATTGTGCCTTTTGTATTTAATTCGGATGCAATTTCTTTGTTTCATCGTCTATTTGAAGGTCAGAGGGATACAGCAAACCTGAAGTGAAGCATCGGAATCTATAACTAGTGTCACAGGAATGGTTCAAAACAAAGACAGTAAGAAGTGTCAGTCTTCTTGTACTTAAGTCGGCATTGTTCCTTTTCTATTTAATTCCGATGCCATGGCTGTGTTTCATCGTCAATAAGAAGGTCCAAGGGATACAGTAAACCTGAAGTGAAGCATCGGAATCTATCACTAGTGTCACAGGAATGGTTCAAACCATAGTCAGTAAGAGGCGTTAGTCTTCTCGTACTTAAGTCGGCATTGTGCCTTTTCTATTTAATTCTGATGCAATTTCTGTGTTTCATCGTCAATAAGAAGGTGCAAGGGTACAGTAAACCTGGAGTGAAGCACCGGAATCTATAACTATTGTCACAGGAATGGTTCAAGAAGAGTCAGTCTTCTTGTACTTTAGTCGGCATTGCGCCTTTTGTATTCAATTCCGATGCAATTTCTGTGTTTCATAGTCAATAAGAAGGTCCAAGGGATACAGTAAACCTGTAGTGAAGCATCGGAATCTATAACTAGTGTCACAGGAATGGTTCAAAACATAAACAGTAAGAAGAGTCAGTCTTCTTGTACTTAAGTCGGCATTGTGCCTTTTGTGTTTGATTCCGATGCAATCTCTGTGTTTCATCGTGAATACGAAGGTCCAAGGGGTACAGTAAACCTGAGGTGAACTATCGGAATCTAAAACTGGTCTCACAGGAGAGATTCAAACATAGACAGTAAGAAGACTCAGTCTCCTTGTACTTAAGTCGCATTGTGCCTTTTGTATTTAATTCCGATGCAATTTCTGTGTTTCATCGTCAATAAGTAGGTCCAAGGTATACAGTAAACCTCAAGTGAAGCATCGGAATCCATCCCTAGTGTCACAGGAATGGTTCAAAATATAGACAGTAAGAAGAGTCAGTCTTCTTGTACTTATGTCGGCATTGTGCCTTTTGTATTTAATTCCGATGCAATTTCTGTGTTTCATCGTCAATAAGAAGGTCCAAGGGATACAGTAAACCTGGAGTGAAGCATCGGAATCTATAACTAGTGTCAATGGAATGGTTCAAAACATAGACAGTAAGAAGAGTCAGTCTTCTTGTACTTAAGTCGGCATTGTGCCTTTTGTATTTAATTCCGATGCAATTTCTGTGTTTCATCGACAATAAGAAGGTCAGAGGGGTACCGTAAACCTGAAGTGAAGCATCGGAATCTTTAACTAGTGTCACAGGAATGGTCAAAACATAGACAGTAGGAAGAGTCAGTCTTCTTGTACTTAAGTCGGCATTGTGCCTTTTGTATTTAATTCGGATGCAATTTCTTTGTTTCATCGTCTATTTGAAGGTCAGAGGGATACAGCAAACCTGAAGTGAAGCATCGAAATCTATAACTAGTGTCACAGGAATGGTTCAAAACAAAGACAGTAAGAAGTGTCAGTCTTCTTGAACTAAAGTCGGCATTGTGCCTTTTGTATTTAATTCCGATGCAATTTCTGTGTTTCTTCGTCAATTAGAAGGTCCAAGGGATACAGTAAACCTGAAGTGAAGCATCGCAATCTATAACTAGTGTCAATGGAATGGTTCAAAACATAGACAGTAAGAAGAGTCAGTCTTCTTGTAGTTATGTCGGCATTGTGCCTTTTGTATTTAATTCCGATGCAATTTCTGTGACTCATCGTCAATAAAAAGTTCAGATGGATACAGTAAACCTGAAGTGAAGCATCGGAATCTTTAACTAGTGTCACAGGAATGGTCAAAACATAGACAGTAGGAAGAGTCAGTCTTCTTGTACTTAAGTCGGCATTGTGCCTTTTGTATTTAATTCGGATGCAATTTCTTTGTTTCATCGTCTATTTGAAGGTCAGAGGGATACAGCAAACCTCAAGTGAAGCATCGGAATCTATAACTAGTGTCACAGGAATGGTTCAAAACAAAGACAGTAAGAAGTGTCAGTCTTCTTGTACTTAATTCTGCATTGTGCCTTTTGTATTTATTTCCGATGCAATTTCTGTGTTTCATCGTCAATAAGAAGGTCCAAGGGATACAGTAAACCTGAAGTGAAGCATCGGAATTTATAACAAGTGTCACAGGAATGGTTCAAAACATAGTCAGTAAGAAGAGTCAGTCTTCTTGTACTTAAGCCATCATTGTGCATTTTCTATTTAATTCTGATGCAATTTCTGTGTTTCATCGTCAATAAGAAGTTCAGAGGGATACAGTAAACCTGAAGTGAAGCATCGCAATCTATAACTAGTGTCAATGGAATGGTTCAAAACATAGATAGTAGGAATAGTCAGTCTTCTTGTACTTAAGTCGGCATTGTGCCTTTTGTATTTAATACCGATGCATTTTCTGTGTATCAACGTCAATAAGAAGGTCCAAGGGATACTGTAAACCTGAAGTGAAGCATTGGAAACTATAACCAGTGTCACAGGAATGGTTCAAAACATAGACTGTAAGAAGAGTCAGTCTTCTTGTACATAAGTCGGCTTTGAGCCTTTTGTATTTAATTCCGTTGAAATTTCTGTGTTTCATCGTCAATAAGAAGGTCCAAGGGATACAGTAAACCTGAAGTGAAGCATCGGAATTAAAAAAAGGTCTCACAGGAAAGGATCAAAACATAGACAGTAAGATGAGTCAGTTTTCTTGTATTTAGGTATTCATTGTGACTTTTGTATTTAATTCCGATGCATTTTCTGTGTTTCATCGTCAGTAAGTAGGTCCAAGGGGTACAGTAAACCTGACGTGAAGCATCGGAATCTAAAAGTCGTCTCACAGGAAAGGTTCAAAACATAGACAGTAAGAAGCGTCAGCCTTATTGTACTTAAGTCGGCATTGTGCCTTTTGTGTTTGATTCCGATGCGATCCCTGTGTTTCATCGTGAATACGAAGGTCCAAGGGGTACAGTAAACCTGAGGTGAAGTATCGGAATCTAAAACTGGTCTCACAGGAGAGATTCAAACATAGACAGTAAGAAGAGTCTGTCTTCTTGTACTTAAGTCGGCATTGTGCCTTTTGTATTTAATTCCGATGCAATTTCTGTGTTTCATCGTCAATAAGTAGGTCCAAGGGATACAGTAAACCTCAAGTGAAGCATCGGAATCTATCCCTAGTGACACAGGAATGGTTCAAAATATAGACAGTAAGAAGAGTCAGTCTTCTTGTACTTATGTCGGCATTGTGCCTTTTGTATTTAATTCCGATGCAATTTCTGTGTTTCATCGACAATAAGAAGGTCCAAGGGATACAGTAAACCTGGAGTGAAGCATCGGAATCTATAACTAGTGTCACTGGAATGGTTCAAATCATAGACAGTAGGAAGAGTAAGTCTTCTTGTACTTAAGTCGGCATTGTGCCTTTTGTATTTAATTCCGATGCAATTTCTGTGTTTCATCGTCAATGAGAAGGTCGAAGGGATACACTACAAATGAAGTGAAGCATCGGAAACTATAACTAGTGTCACAGGAATGGTTCAAAACATAGACAGTAAGAAGAGTCAGTCTTCTTGTACTTAAGTCTGCATTGTGTCATTTGTATTTAATTCCGATGCAATTTCTGTGTTTCATCGTCAATAAGAAGTTCCTAGGGACACAGTAAACCTCAAGTGAAGCATCGGAATCTATCCCTAGTGACACAGGAATGGTTCAAAATATAGACAGTAAGAAGAGTCAGTCTTCTTGTAGTCATGTCGGCATTGTGCCTTTTGTATTTAATTCCGATGCAATTTCTTTGTTTCATCGTCTATAGGAAGGTCAGAGGGATACAGCAAACTGAAGTGAAGCATCGGAATCTATAACTAGTGTCACAGGAATGGTTCAAAACAAAGACAGTAAGAAGTGTCAGTCTTCTTGTACTTAAGTCGGCATTGTTCCTTTTCTATTTAATTCCGATGCCATATCTGTGTTTCATCGTCAATAAGAAGGTCCAAGGGATACAGTAAACCTGAAGTGAAGCATCGGAATCTATCACTAGTGTCACAGGAATGGTTCAAACCATAAACAGTAAGAGGCGTTATTCTTCTCGTACTTAAGTCGGCATTGTGCCTTTTCTATTTAATTCTGATGCAATTTCTGTGTTTCATCGTCAATTAGGAGGTCCAAGGGTACAGTAAACCTGGAGTGAAGCACCGGAATCTATAACTAGTGTCATAGGAATGGTTCAAGAAGAGTCAGTCTTCTTGTACTTTAGTCGGCATTGCGCCTTTTGTATTCCATTCCGATGCAATTTCTGTGTTTCATAGTCAATAAGAAGGTCCAAGGGATACAGTAAACCTGTAGTGAAGCATCGGAATCTATAACTAGTGTCGCAGGAATGGTTCAAAACATAAACAGTAAGAAGAGTCAGTCATCTTGGAATTAAGTCGGCATTGTTCCTTTTCTATTTAATTCCGATGCAATATCTGTGTTTCATCGTCAATAAGAAGGTCCAAGGGATACAGTAAACCAGAAGTGAAGCATCGGAATCTTTAAGTAGTGTCACAGGAATGGTTCAAAGCATAGTCAGTAAGAAGCGTCAGTCGTCTTGTACTTACGTCGGCATTGTTCCTTTTCTATTACATTCTGATGCAATTCCTGTGTTTCATCGTCAATAAGAAGGTCCAAGGGAAACAGTATACCTGGAGTGAAGCACCGGAATCTATAATTAGTGTCACAGTAATGGTTCAAAGCATAGACTGTTACAAGAGTCAGTCTTCTTGTACTGTAGTCGGCATTGTGCCTTTTGTATTTAATTCCGATGTAATTTCTGCGTTTTATCGTCAATACGAAGGTCCAAGGGATACAGTAAACCTGGAGTGAAGCATCGGAATTTATAACTAGTCTCACAGGAATGGTTCAAAACATAGTCAGTAAGAAGAGTCAGTCTTCTTGTACTTAAGTCATCATTGTGCATTTTCTATATAATTCTGATGCAATTCCTGTGTTTCATCGTCAATAAGAAGATCAGAGGGATACAGTAAACCTGAAGTGAAGCATCGGAATCTATAACTAGTGTCACTGGAATGGTTCAAATCATAGACAGTAGGAAGATTCAGTCTTCTTGTACTTAAGTCGGCATTGTCCCTTTTGTATTTAATTCCGATGCAATTTCTGTGTTTCATCGTCAATAAGAAGTTCCTAGGGACACAGTAAACCTGAAGTGAAGCATCGGAAACTATTACTAGTGTCACAGGAATGGTTCAAAACATAGACTGTAAGAAGAGTCACTCTTCTTGTACATAAGTCGGCATTGAGCCTTTTGTATTTAATTCCGATGCAATTTCTGTGTTTCATCGTCAATAAGAAGGTCCAACGGATACAGTAAGCCTGAAGTGAAGCATCGGAATTAAAAACGGGTCTCACAGGAAAGGATCAAAACATAGACAGTAAGATGAGTCTGTTTTCTTGTATTTAGGTATTCATTGTGACTTTTGTATTTAATTCCGATGCAATTTCTGTGTTTCATCGTCAATAAGTAGGTCCAAGGGGTACAGTAAACCTGAGGTGAAGCATCGGAATCTAAAAGTCGTCTCACAGGAAAGGTTCAAAACATAGACAGTAAGAAGTGTCAGCCTTATTGTACTTAAGTCGGCATTGTGCCTTTTGTGTTTGATTCCGATGCGATCTCTGTGTTTCATCGTGAATACGAAAGTCCAAGGGGTACAGTAAACCTGAGGTGAAGTATCGGAATCTAAAACTGGTCTCACAGGAGAGATTCAAACATAGACAGTAAGAAGAGTCAGTCTTCTTGTACTTAAGTCGGCATTGTGCTTTTTGTATTTAATTCCGATGCAATTTCTGTGTTTCATCGTCAATAAGAAGACCAGAGGGATCCAGTAAACCAGAAGTGAAGCATCGCAATCTATAACTAGTGTCACGGGAATGGTTCAAAACATAGATAGTAGGAATAGTCAGTCATCTTGTACTTAAGTCGGCATTGTGCCTTTTGTATTTAATACCGATACATTTTCTGTGTTTCAACGTCAATAAGAAGGTCCAAAGGATACAGTAAACCTGAAGTGAAGCTTCGGAATCTATAACTACTGTCACTGGAATGGTTCAAATCATAGACAGTAGGAAGATTCAGTCTTCTTGTACTTAAGTCGGCATTGTGCCTTTTGTATTTAATTCCGATGCAATTTCTGTGTTTCATCGTCAATAAGAAGTTCCTAGGGACACAGTAAACCTGAAGTGAAGCATCGGAAACTATAACTAGTGTCACAGGAATGGTTCAAAACATAGACTGTAAGAAGAGTCATTCATCTTGTACATAAGTCGGCATTGAGCCTTTTGTATTTAATTCCGATGCAATTTCTGTGTTTCATCGTCAATAAGAAGGTCCAAGGGATACAGTAAACCTGAAGTGAAGCATTGGAAATAAAAACAGGTCTCACAGGAAAGGATCAAAACATAGACAGCAAGATGAGTCAGTTTTCTAGTATTTAGGTATTCATTGTGACTTTTGTATTTAATTCCGATGCAATTTCTGTGTTTCATCGTCAATAAGTAGGTCCAAGGGGTACAGTAAACCTGAGGTGAAGCATCGGAAACTAAAAGTCGACTCACAGGAAAGGTTCAAAACATAGACAGTAAGAAGTGTCAGCCTTATTGTACTTAAGTCGGCATTGTGCCTTTTGTATTTAATTCCGATGCAATTTCTGTGTTTCATCGTCAATAAGAAGGTCCAAGGGATACAGTAAACCTTGAGTGAAGCATCGGAATCTATAACTAGTGTCACAGGAATGGTTCAAATCATAGACAGTAGGAAGAGTCAGTCTTCTTGTACTTAAGTCTGCATTGTGTCATTTGTATTTAAATCCGATGGTATTTCTGTGTTTCAACGTCAATAAGAAGGTCCTATGGACACAGTAAACCTGAAGTGAAGCATCGGAATCTATAACTAGTGTCACAGGAATGGTTCAAAACATAGACGGTAAGGAGAGTCAGTGTTCTTGTACTTAAGTCGGCATTGTGCCTTTTGTATTTAATTCCGACGCAATATCTGTGTTTCATCGTCAATAAGAAGGTCAGAGGGATACAGTAAATCTGGAGTGAAGCATCGGAATCTATAACTAGTGTCACAGGAATGGTTCAAAACATAGACAGTAAGAAGAGTCAGTCTTCTTGAACTTAAGTCTTCATTGTGCCTTTTGTATTTAATTCCGATGCAATTTCTGTGTTTCATCGTCAATAAGAATTTCCAAGGCATACAGTAAACCTGAAGTGAAGCATCGGAAACTATAACTAGTGTCACAGGAATGGTTCAAAACATAGACTGTAAGAAGAGTCAGTCTTCTTGTACTTAAGTCGGAATTGATCCTTTTGTATTTAATTCCGATGCAATTTCTGTGTTTCATCGTCAATAAGAAGGTCCAAGGGATACAGTAAACCTGAAGTGAAGCATCGGAATTATAAACTGGTCTCACAGGAAAGGATCAAATCATAGACAGCAAGATGAGTCAATCTTCTTGTATTTAGGTATTCATTGTGACTTTTGTATTTACTTCCGACGCAATTTCTGTGTTTCTTCGTCAATAAGAAGGTCCAAGGGAAACAGTATACCTGAAGTGAAGCATCGGAATCTAAAAGTCGTCTCAGAGGAAAGGTTCAAAACATAGACAGTAAGAAGTGTCAGCCTTATTGTACTTAAGTCGGCATTTTGCATTTTGTGTATGATTCCGATGCAATCTCTGTGTTTCATCGTGAATACGAAGGTCCAAGGGGTACAGTAAACCTGAGGTGAAGTATCGGAATCTAAAACTGGTCTCACAGTAGGGAATCAAAACATAGACATTAAGAAGAGTCAGTCTTCTTGTACTTATGTCGGCATTGTGCCTTTTGTATTTAATTCCGATGCAATTTCTGTGTTTCATCGTCAATAAGGCGGTCCAAGGGATACAGTAAACCTGGAGTGAAGCATCGGAATCTATAACTAGTGTCACAGGAATGGTTCAAAACATAGACAGTAAGAAGAGTCAGTCTTCTTGAACTTAAGTCTTCATTGTGCCTTTTGTATTTAATTCCGATGCAATTTCTGTGTTTCATCGTCAATAAGTAGGTCCAAGGGATACAGTAAACCTGAGGTGAAGCATCGGAAACTATAACTAGTGTCACAGGAATGGTTCACAACATAGACAGTAAGAAGAGTCAGTCTTCTTGTACTTAAGTCTGTATTGTGTCAGTTGTATTTAAATCCGATGGGATTTCTGTGTTTCATCGTCAATGAGAAGGTCCAAGGGACACTGTAAACCTGAAGTGAAGCATCGGAATCTATAACTAGTGTCACAGGAATGGTTCAAAATATAGACGGTAGGAAGAGTCAGTCTTCTTGTACTTAAGTCGGCATTGTGCCTTTTCTATTTAATTCCGATGCAATATCTGTGTTTCATCGTCAATAAGAAGGTCACTGGGATACAGTAAACCGGAAGTGAAGCATCGGAATCTACAACTAGTGTCACAGGAATGGTTCCAAACATAGACAGTAAGAAGGGTCAGTCTTCTTGTACTTAAGTCGGCATTGTGCCATTTGTATTTATTTCCGATGCAATTTCTGTGTGTCATCGTCAATACGAAGGTCCAAGGGAAACAGTACAACTGAAGTCAAGCATCGGAATCTATAACTAGTGTCACAGGAATGTTTTAAAACATAGCCAGTAAGAAGAGTCAGTCTTCTTGTACTTATGTCGGCATTGTGCTTTTTGTATTTAATTCCGATGCAATTTCTGTGTTTCATCGTCAATAAGAAGGTCCAAGGGATACAGTAAACCTGAAGTGAAGCATCGGAATCTATAACTAGCGTCACAGGAATGGTTTAAAACATCGACAGTAAGAAGAGTCAGTCTTCTTGCACTTAAGTAGGCATTGTGGCGTTTCTATTTAATTCCGATGCAATTTCTGTGTTTCATCGTCAATAAGAAGGTCAGTGGGATACAGTAAACCTTAAGTGAAGCATCGGGATCTATAACTATAGTCACGGGCATGGTTCAAACATAGTCAGTAAGAAGAGTCAGTCTTCTTGTACTTAAGTCGGCATTGTGCTTTTTGTATATAATTCCGTTGCAATTTCTGTGTTCATCGTCAATAAGAAGGTCCAAGGGATACAGTAAACCTGAAGTGAAGCATCGGAACCTATAACTAGTGTCACAGGAATGGTTCAAAACATAGACAGTAAGAAAATTCAGTCGTCTTGTACTTAAGTCGGCATTGTGCTTTTTGTATTTAATTCCGATGCAATTTCTGTATTTCATCGTCAATAAGTAGGTCAGAGGGATACAGTAAACCTGAAGGGAAGCAACGGAATCTATAACTAGTGTCACAGGAATGGTTCTAATCATAGTCAGTAAAAAGAGTCAGTCTTTTTATACATAAGTCGCCATTGTGCCTTTTGTGTTTAATTCCGATGCAGTTTCTATGTTTCATTGTCAATAAGAAGGTCCAAGAGATACAGTAAACCAGAAGTGAAGCATCGGAATCCATAACTAGTGTCACAGGAATGGTTCAAAACATAGACAGTAAGAAGACTCAGTCTTCTTGTACTTAAGTCGGCATTGTGCATTTTGTATTTAAATCCGATGCAATTTCTGTGTTTCATCGTCAACAAGAAGGTCCAAGGGATACAGTAAACCTGAAGTGAACCATCGGAATTATAAACTGGTCTCACAGGAAAGGATCAAATCATAGACATTAAGATGAGTCAGTCTTCTTGTATTTAGGTTTTCACTGTGACTTATGTATTTAATTCCGATGCAATCTCTGTGTTTCATCGTGAATACGAAGGTCCAAGGGGTACAGTAAACCTGAGGTGAAGTATCGGAGTCTAAAACTGGTCTCACTGGAGAGATTCAAAACATAGACAGTAAGAAGAGTCAGTCCTCTTGTACCTAAGTCGGCATTGTGCCTTTTGTATTTAATTCCGATGCAATTTCTGTGTTTCATCGTCAATAAGAAGGTCAGAGGGATACAGTAAACCTGAAGTGAAGCATCGGAATCTAAAACTAGTGTCACAGGAATGGTTCAAAACATAGTCAGTAAGAACTGTCAGTCTTCTTGCTCTTAAGTCGGCATTGTGCCTTTTGTATTTAATTCCGATGCAATTTCAGTGTTTCATCGTCAACAAGAAGGACCAAGGGATACAGTAAACCTGGAGTGTAGCATCGGAATCTATAACTAGTGTCACAGGAATGGTTCAAAACATAGATAGTAGGAAGAGTCAGTTTTCTAGTACTTACGTCGGCATTGTGCATTTTGTATTTAATTCCGATGCAATTTCTGTGCTTCATCAACAATAAGAAGGTCAGAGGGATACAGTAAACCTGAAGTGAAGCATCGGAATCCAAAACTAGTGTCACAGGAATGGTTCAAGACATAGAGAGTAGGAAGAGTCAGTCTTCTTGTACTTAACTCGATATTGTGCATTTTGAATTTAATTCCTTTGCAATTTCAGTGTTTCATCGTCAATAAGAAGGTCCAAGGTATACAGTAAACCTGAAGTGAAGCATCGCAATCTATAACTAGTGTCACAGGAATAGTTCAGAACATAGTCAGTAAGAAGAGTCAGTCTTCTTGTACTTAAGCCGGCATTGTGCTTTTTCTATTTAATTCCGATGCTATTTCTGTGTTTCATCGTCAATAAGAAGGTCAGAGGGATACAGTAAATCTGAAGCATCGGAATCTATAGCTAGTGTCACAGGAATGGTTCAAAACATAGTCAGTAGGAGAAGTCAGTCTCTTTGTCCTTAAGTCGGCATTGTGCCTTTTGTATTTAGTTACGATGCAATTTCTGTGTTTCATCGTCAATAAGAAGGTTCAAGGGATACAGTAAACCTGGAGTGAAGCATCGGAATCTATAACTAGTGTCACAGGAATGGTTCAAAACATAGACAGTAAGGAGAGTCAGTCTTCTTGTACTTAAGTCGGCATTGTGCCTTTTGTATTTAATTCCGATGCAATTTCTGTGTTTCATCGTCTTTAAGAAGGTCAGAGGGATACAGTAAACCTGAAGTGAAGCATAGCAATCTACAACTAGTGTCACAGGAATGGTTCAAAATATAGTCAGTAAGAAGTGTCAGTCTTCTTGTACTTAACTCGGCTTTGTGCCTTTTGTATTTAATTCCGATGCAATTTCTGTGTTTCGTCGTCAATAAGAAGGTCAGAGGGACACAGTAACCCTGAAGTGAAGCATCAGAATCTATAACTAGTGTCACAGGAATGGTTCAAAACATAGAAAGTAAGAAGGGTCAGTCTTCTTTTAATTAAGTCGGCATTGTGCCTTTTCTATTTAAGTCCGATGCAATTTCTGTGTTTAATCGTCAATAAGAAGGTCCAAGGAATACAGTAAAACTGAAGTCAGGCATCGGAATCTATAACTAGTGTCACAGGAATGGTTCAAAACATAGACAGTAAGAAGAGTCAGTCTTCTTGTACTTAAGTAGGCATTGTGGCGTTTCTATTTAATTCCGATGCAATTTCTGTGTTTCATCGTCAATAAGAAGGTCCAAGGGATACAGTAATTCTGAAGTGAAGCATCGGCATCTATAAGTAGTGTCACAGGAATGGTTCAAAACATAGTCAGTAAAAAGAGTCAGTCTTCCTGTAACTAAGTCGGCATTGTGCCTTTTGTATTTAATTCCGATGCAATTTCTGTGTTTCATCGTCAATAAGAAGGACAGAGGGATACAGTAAACCTGAAGTGAAGCATCGGAATCTATAACTAGTGTCACAGGAATGGTTCAAAACATAGTCAGTAAGAACAGTCAGTCTTTTTGTACTTAAGTCGGCATTGTGCCTTTTGTGTTTAATTCCGATGCAATTACTGTGTTTCATTGTCAATAAGAAGGCCAAGGGATACAGTAAACCTGAAGTGATGCATCGGAATCTATAACTAGTGTCACAGGAATGGTTCAAAGCATAGACAGCAGGAAGAGTCAGTCTTCTTGAACTTAAGTCGGCATTGTGCCTTTTGTATTTAATTCCGATGCAATTTCTGTGTTTCATCGTCAATAAGAAGGTCCAAGGGAAACAGTAAACCTGAAGTGAAGCAACGGAATGTAAAAGTCGTCTCACAGGAAAGGTTCAAAACATAGACAGTAAGAAGTGTCAGCCTTATTGTACTTAAGTCGGCATTGTGCCTTTTGTGTTTGATTCAGATGCAATCTCTGTGTTTCATCGTGAATACGAAGGTCCAAGGGGTACAGTAAACCTGAAGTGAAGCATAGCAATCTGCAACTAGTGTCACAGGAATGGCTCAAAACATAGTCAGTAAGAAGAGTCAGTCTTCTTGTACTTAAGTCGGCATTGTGCCTTTTCTATTTAATTCCGATGCAATTTCTGTGTTTCATCGTCAATAAGAAGGTCAGAGGGATACAGTGAACCTGAAGTGAAGCATCCGAATCTATAACTAGTGTCACAGGAATGGTTCAAAACATAGTCAGTAAAAAGAGTCAGTCTTCTTGTACTTAAGTCGGCATTGTGCCTTTTGTATTTAATTCCGATGCAATATCTGTGTTTCATCGTCAATAAGAAGGTCAGAGGGATACAGTAAATCTGAAGTGAAGCATCTGAATCTATAACTAGTGTCACAGGAATGGTTCTAATCATAGTCAGTAAGAAGAGTCAGTCTTTTTGTACTTAAGTCGGCATTGTGCCTTTTGTGTTTAATTCCGATGCAGTTTCTATGTTTCATCGTCAATAAGAAGGTCCAAGAGATACAGTAAAACAGAAGTGAAGCATCGGAATCTATAACTAGTGTCACAGGAATGGTTCAAAACATTGACAGTAAGAAGAGTCAGTCTTCTTGTACTTAAGTCGGCATTGTGCCTTTTGTATTTAATTCCGATGCAATTTCTGTGTTTCATCGTTAATAAGAAGGTCCAAGGGATACAGTAAACCTGAAGTGAACCATCGGAATTATAAACTGGTCTCACAGGAAAGGAACAAAACATAGACAGTAAGATGAGTCAGTCTTCTTGTATTTAGGTCTTCACTGTGACTTATGTATTTAATTCCGATACAATTTCTGTGTTTCATTGTCAATAAGAGGGTCCAAGGAAACAGTAAACCTGAAGTGAAGCATCGAAATCTAAAAGTCGTCTCACAGGAAAGGTTCAAAGCATAGACAGTAAGACGTGTCAGCCTTATTGTACTTAAGTCGGCATTGTGCCTCTTGTGTTTGATTCCGATGCAATCTCTGTGTTTCATCATGAATACGAAGGTCCAAGGGGTACAGTAAACCTGAGGTGAAGTATCGGAGTCTAAAACTGGTCTCACTGGAGAGATTCAAAACGTAGACAGTAAGAAGAGTCAGTCTTCTTGTACTTAAGTCGGCATTGTGCCTTTTGTATTTAATTCCGATGCAATTTCTGTGTTTCATCGTCAATAAGAAGGTCAGAGGGATACAGTAAACCTGAAGTGAAGCATCGGAATCTATAACTAGTGTCACAGGAATGGTTCTAATCATAGTCAACAAGAAGAGTCAGTCTTTATGTACTTAAGTCGGTATTGTGCCTTTTGTGTTTAATTCCGATGCAATTTCTGTGTATCTTCGTCAATAAGAAGGTCCAAGCGATACAGTAAACCTGAAGTGATGCATCGGAATCTATAACTAGAGTCAAGGGAATGGGTCAAAACATAGTCAGTAAAAAGAGTCATTCTTCTTGTACTTAAGTCGGCATTGTACCTTTTGTATTTAATCCCGATGCAATTTTTGTGTTTCATGGTCAATAAGAAGGTCCAAGGGATACAGTAAACCTAAAGTGAAGCATCGGAATCTATAAGTAGTGTCACAGGAATGGTTCAAAACATAGTCAATAAGATGAGTCAGTCTTTTTGTACTTAAGTCGGCATTGTGCCTTTTGAGTTTAATTCCGATGCAATTTCTGTGTATCTTCGTCAATAAGAAGGTCCAAGCGACACAGTAAACCTGAAGTGAAGCATCGGAATCTATAACTAGTGTCACAGGAATGGTTCAATACATAGCCAGTAAGAAGAGTCAGTCATCTTGTGCTTAAGTAAGCATTGTGGCGTTTCTATTTAATTCCGTTGGAATTTCTGTGTTTCAACGTCAATAAGAAGGTCAGATGGATACAGTAAACCTAAAGTGAAGCATCGGGGTCTATAACTAGAGTCAAGGAATGGTTCAAAACATAGTCAGTAAAAAGAGTCATTCTTCTTGTACTTAAGTCGGCATTGTACCTTTTGTATTTAATCCCGATGCAATTTCTGTATTTCATCGTCAATAAGAAGGTCCAAGGGATACAGTAAACCTAAAGTGAAGCATCGGAATCTATAAGTAGTGTCACTGGAATGGTTCAAAACATAGACAGTAAGAAGAGTCAGTCTTCTTGTACTTAAGTCGGTATTGTGCCTTTTGTATTTAATTCTGATGCAGTTTCTGTGTTTCATCGTCAATAAGAAGGTCAGAGGGATACAGTAAACCTGAAGTGAAGCATCGGAATCTATAACTAGTGTCACAGGAATGGTTCAAAACGTAGACAGTAAGAAGAGTCAGTCTTCTTGTACTTAAGTTGGCATTGTGCCTTTTGTTTTTAATTCCGATGCAATTTCTGTATTTCATCGTCAATAAGAAGGTCAAAGGGATACAGTAAATTTGAAGTGAAGCATCGGAATCTATAACTAGTGTCACAGGAATGGTTCAAAACAGACACAGTAAGAAGTGTCAGTCTTCTTGTACTTAAGTCTGCATTGTGCCTTTTGTATTTAATTCCGATGCAATATCTGTGTTTCATCTGCAATAAGAAGGTCAGAGGGATACAATAAACCTGAAGTGAAGCATCGGAATCTAAAACTAGTGTCACAGGAATGGTTCAAAACATGGTCAGTAAGAACTGTCAGTCTTCTTGCTCTTAAGTCGGCATTGTGCCTTTTGTATTTAATTCCGATGCAATTTCAGTGTTTCATCGTCAATAAGAAGGACCAAGGGATACAGTAAACCTGGAGTGTAGCATCGGAATCTATAACTAGTGTCACAGGAATGGTTCAAAACATAGATAGTAGGAAGAGTCAGTCTTCTAGCACTTACGTCGGCATTGTGCCTTTTGTATTTAATTCCGATGCAATTTCTGTGCTTCATCAACAATAAGAAGGTCAGAGGGATACAGTAAACCTGAAGTGAAGCATCGGAATCCAAAACTAGTGTCACAGGAATGGTTCAAGACATAGAGAGTAGGAAGAGTCAGTCTTCTTGTGCTTAACTCGATATTGTGCATTTTGAATTTAATTCCTTTGCAATTTCAGTGTTTCATCGTCAATAAGAAGGTCCAAGGTATACAGTAAACCTGAAGTGAAGCATCGCAATCTATAACTAGTGTCACAGGAATAGTTCAGAACATAGTCAGTAAGAAGAGTCAGTCTTCTTGTACTTAAGCCGGCATTGTGCTTTTTCTATTTAATTCCGATGCTATTTCTGTGTTTCATCGTCAATAAGAAGGTCAGAGGGATACAGTAAATCTGAAGCATCGGAATCTATAGCTAGTGTCACAGGAATGGTTCAAAACATAGTCAGTAGGAGAAGTCAGTCTCTTTGTCCTTAAGTCGGCATTGTGCCTTTTGTATTTAGTTACGATGCAATTTCTGTGTTTCATCGTCAATAAGAAGGTTCAAGGGATACAGTAAACCTGGAGTGAAGCATCGGAATCTATAACTAGTGTCACAGGAATGGTTCAAAACATAGACAGTAAGGAGAGTCAGTCTTCTTGTACTTAAGTCGGCATTGTGCCTTTTGTATTTAATTCCGATGCAACTTCTGTGTTTCATCATCAATAAGAAGGTCCAAGGGAAGCAGTAAACCTGAAGTGAAGCATCGGAATCTAAAAGTCGTCTCACAGGAATGGTTCAATCATAGTCTGTTTGTAGTGTCAGCCTTATTGTGCTTAAGACGGCATTGTGCCTTTTGTGTTTGATTCCGATGCAATCTCTGTGTTTCATCGTGAATACGAAGGTCCATGGGGTACAGTAAACCTGAGGTGAAGTATCGGAAACTAAAACTGGTCCCACAGGAGAGATTCAAAACATAGACAGTAAGAAGAGTCAGTCTTCTTCTACTTATGTCGGAATTGTGCCTTTTGTATTTAATTCCGATGCAATTTCTGTGTTTCATCGTCTTTAAGAAGGTCAGAGGGATACAGTAAACCTGAAGTGACGCATAGCAATCTACAACTAGTGTCACAGGAATGGTTCAAAATATAGTCAGTAAGAAGAGTCAGTCTTCTTGTACTTAACTCGGCTTTGTGCCTTTTGTATTTAATTCCGATGCAATTTCTGTGTTTCATCGTCAATAAGAAGGTCAGAGGGACACAGTAACCCTGAAGTGAAGCATCAGAATCTATAACTAGTGTCACAGGAATAATTCAAAACATAGAAAGTAAGAAGGGTCAGTCTTCTTTTAATTAAGTCGGCATTGTGCCTTTTCTATTTAAGTCCGATGCAATTTCTGTGTTTAATCGTCAATACGAAGGTCCAAGGAATACAGTAAAACTGAAGTCAGGCATCGGAATCTATAACTAGTGTCACAGGAATGGTTCAAAACATAGACAGTAAGAAGAGTCAGTCTTCTTGTACTTAAGTAGGCATTGTGGCGTTTCTATTTAATTCCGATGCAATTTCTGTGTTTCATCGTCAATAAGAAGGTCCAAGGGATACAGTAATTCTGAAGTGAAGCATCGGAGTCTATAAGTAGTGTCACAGGAATGGTTCAAAACATAGTCAGTAAAAAGAGTCAGTCTTCCTGTACCTAAGTCGGCATTGTGCCTTTTGTATTTAATTGCGATGCAATTTCTGTGTTTCATCGTCAATAAGAAGGACAGAGGGATACAGTAAACCTGAAGTGAAGCATCGGAATCTATAACTAGTGTCACAGGAATGGTTCAAATCATAGTCAGTAAGAACAGTCAGTCTTTTTGTACTTAAGTCGGCATTGTGCCTTTTGTGTTTAATTCCAATGCAATTACTGTGTTTCATTGTCAATAAGAAGGCCAAGGGATACAGTAAACCTGAAGTGATGCATCGGAATCTATAACTAGTGTCACAGGAATCGTTCAAAACATAGACAGCAGGAAGAGTCAGTCTTCTTGAACTTAAGTCGGCATTGTGCCTTTTGTATTTAATTCCGATGCAATTTCTGTGTTTCATCGTCAATAAGAAGGTCCAAGGTATACAGTAAACCTGAAGTGAAGCATCGGAATTATAAACTGGTCTCACAGCAAAGCATCAAGACATAGACAGTAAGATGAGTCAGTCTTCCTGTATTTAGGTCTTCATTGTGACTTCTGCATTTAATTCCGATGCAATTTCTGTGTTTCATCGTCAATAAGAAGGTCCAAGGGAAACAGTAAACCTGAAGTGAAGCAACGGAATGTAAAATTCGTCTCACAGGAAAGGTTCAAAACATAGACAGTAAGAAGTGTCAGCCTTATTGTACTTAAGTCGGCATTGTGCCTTTTGTGTTTGATTCAGATGCAATCTCTGTGTTTCATCGTGAATACGAAGGTCCAAGGGGTACAGTAAACCTGAAGTGAAGCATAGCAATCTGCAACTAGTGTCACAGGAATGGCTCAAAACATAGTCAGTAAGAAGAGTCAGTCTTCTTGTACTTAAGTCGGCATTGTGCCTTTTCTATTTAATTCCGATGCAATTTCTGTGTTTCATCGTGAATAAGAAGGTCAGAGGGATACAGTGAACCTGAAGTGAAGCATCCGAATCTATAACTAGTGTCACAGGAATGGTTCAAAACATAGTCATTAAAAAGAGTCAGTCTTCTTGTACTTAAGTCGGCATTGTGCCTTTTGTATTTAATTCCGATGCAATTTCTGTGTTTCATCGTCAATAAGAAGGTCAGAGCGATACAGTAAATCTGAAGTGAAGCATCTGAATCTATAACTAGTGTCACAGGAATGGTTCTAATCATAGTCAGTAAGAAGAGTCAGTCTTTTTGTACTTAAGTCGGCATTGTGCCTTTTGTGTTTAATTCCGATGCAGTTTCTATGTTTCATCGTCAATAAGAAGGTCCAAGAGATACAGTAAACCAGAAGTGAAGCATCGGAATCTATAACTAGTGTCACAGGAATGGTTCAAAACATAGACAGTAAGAAGAGTCAGTCTTCTTGTACTTAAGTCGGCATTGTGCCTTTTGTATTTAATTCCGATGCAATTTCTGTGTTTCATCGTTAATAAGAAGGTCCATGGGATACAGTAAACCTGAAGTGAACCATCGGAATTATAAACTGGTCTCACAGGAAAGGAACAAAACATAGACAGTAAGATGAGTCAGTCTTCTTGTATTTAGGTCTTCACTGTGACTTATGTATTTAATTCCGATGCAATTTCTGTGTTTCATTGTCAATAAGAAGGTCCAAGGAAACAGTAAACCTGAAGTGAAGCATCGGAATCTAAAAGTCGTCTCACAGGAAAGGTTCAAAACATAGACAGTAAGACGTGTCAGCCTTATTGTACTTAAGTCGGCATTGTGCCTCTTGTGTTTGATTCCGATGCAATCTCTGTGTTTCATCATGAATACGAAGGTCCAAGGGGTACAGTAAACCTGAGGTGAAGTATCGGAGTCTAAAACTGGTCTCACTGGAGAGATTCAAAACGTAGACAGTAAGAAGAGTCAGTCTTCTTGTACTTAAGTCGGCATTGTGCCTTTTGTATTTAATTCCGATGCAATTTCTGTGTTTCATCGTCAATAAGAAGGTCAGAGGGATACAGTAAACCTGAAGTGAAGCATCGGAATCTATAACTAGTGTCACAGGAATGGTTCTAATCATAGTCAACAAGAAGAGTCAGTCTTTATGTACTTAAGTCGGTATTGTGCCTTTTGTGTTTAATTCCGATGCAATTTCTGTGTATCTTCGTCAATAAGAAGGTCCAAGCAATACAGTAAAGCTGAAGTGATGCATCGGAATCTATAACTAGAGTCAAGGGAATGGGTCAAAACATAGTCAGTAAAAAGAGTCATTCTTCTTGTACTTAAGTCGGCATTGTACCTTTTGTATTTAATCCCGATGCAATTTTTGTGTTTCATGGTCAATAAGAAGGTCCAAGGGATACATTAAACCTAAAGTGAAGCATCGTAATCTATAAGTAGTGTCACAGGAATGGTTCAAAACATAGACAGTAAGAAGAGTCAGTCTTCTTGTACTTAAGTCGGTATTGTGCCTTTTGTATTTAATTCTGATGCAGTTTCTGTGTTTCATCGTCAATAAGAAGGTCAGAGGGATACAGTAAACCTGAAGTGAAGCATCGGAATCTATAACTAGTGTCACAGGAATGGTTCAAAACGTAGACAGTAAGAAGAGTCAGTCTTCTTGTACTTAAGTCGGCATTGTGCCTTTTGTTTTTAATTCCGATGCAATTTCTGTGTTTCATCGTCAATAAGAAGGTCCAAGGGATACAGTAAACCTGAAGTGAAGCATCGGAATCTATAACTAGTGTCACAGGATGGGTTCAAAACAGACACAGTAAGAAGTGTCAGTCTTCTTGTACTTAAGTCTGCATTGTGCCTTTTGTATTTAATTCCGATGCAATATCTGTGTTTCATCGGCAATAAGAAGGTCAGAGGGATACAATAAACCTGAAGTGAAGCATCGGAATCGAAAACTAGTGTCACAGGAATGGTTCAAAACATAGTCAGTAAGAACAGTCAGTCTTCTTGCTCTTAAGTCGGCATTGTGCCTTTTGTATTTAATTCCGATGCAATTTCTGTGTTTCATCGTCAATAAGGAGGACCAAGGGATACAGTAAACCTGGAGTGTAGCATCGGAATCTATAACTAGTGTCACAGGAATGGTTCAAATCATAGATAGTAGGAAGAGTCAGTCTTCTAGTACTTACGTCGGCATTGTGCCTTTTGTATTTAATTCCAATGCAATTTCTGTGTTTCATCAACAATAAGAAGGTCAGAGGGATACAGTAAACCTGAAGTGAAGCATCGGAACCAAAAACTAGTGTCACAGGAATGGTTCAAGACATAGACAGTAGGAAGAGTCGGTATTCTTGTACTTAAGTCGATATTGTGCCTTTTGTATTTAATTCCTTTGCAATTTCTGTGTTTCATCGTCAATAAGAAGGTCCAAGGTATACAGTAAATCTGAAGTGAAGCATCGCAGTCTATAACTAGTGTCACAGGAATAGTTCAGACCATAGTCAGTAAAAAGAGTCAGTCTTCTTGTACTTAAGTCCGCATTGTGCTTTTTCTATTTAATTCCGATGCTATTTCTGAATTTCATCGTCAATAAGAAGGTCAGAGGGATACAGTAAACCTGAAGTGAAGCATCGGAATCTATAGCTAGTGTCACAGGAATGGTTCAAAACATAGTCAGTAAGAGAAGTCAGTCTCTTTGTCCTTAAGTCGGCATTGTGCATTTTGTATTTAGTTACGATGCAAATTCTGTGTTTCATCGTCAATAAGAAGGTTCAAGGGATACAGTAAACCTGGAGTGAAGCACTGGAATCTATAACTAGTGTCACAGGAATGGTTCAAAACATAGACAGTAAGGAGAGTCAGTCTTCTTGTACATAAGTCGGCATTGTGCCTTTTGTATTTAATTCCGATGCAACTTCTGTGTTTCATCATCAATAAGAAGGTCCAAGGGAAACAGTAAACCTGAAGTGAAGCATCGGAATCTAAAAGTTGTCTCACAGGAATGGTTCAAAACATAGTCTATAAGAAAGGTCAGCCTTGTTGTGCTTAAGTCGGCATTGTGCCTTTTGTGTTTGATTCCGATGCAATCTCTGTGTTTCATCGTGTATACGAAGGTCCATGGGTTACAGTAATCCTGAGGTGAAGTATCGGAATCTAAAACTGGTCCCACAGGAGAGATTCAAAACATAGACAGTAAGAAGAGTCAGTCTTCTTCTACTTATGTCGGAATTGTAACTTTTGTATTTAATTCCGATGCAATTTCTGTGTTTCATCGTCAATAAGAAGGTCCAAGGGATACTGTAAACCTGACGTGAAGCATCGGAATCTAAAACTGGTCCCACAGGAAAGTTCAAAACACAGACAGTAAGAAGAGTCAGTCTTCTTGTACTTAAGACAGCATCGTACTTTTCGTATTTAATTCCGATGCAACTTCTGTGTATCATCGTCAATAAGAAGGTCCAAGGGATACAGTTAACCTGAAGGGAAGCATTGGAATCTAATACTGGTCCCACAGGAAAGGTTCTAAGCATAGACAGTAAGAAGAGTCAGTCTTCTTGTACTTAAGTCTGCATTGTGTCATTCGTATTTAATTCCGATGCGATATCAGTGTTTCATCGTCAATAAGAAGGTGCAAGGGACTCAGTAAACCTGAAGTGAAGCATCGGAATCTATAACTAGTGTCACAGGAACGGTTCAAAACATAGACAGTAAGAAGAGTCAGTCTTCTTGTACTTAAGTCGGCATTATGCCTTTTGTATTTAATTCCGATGCAATTTCTGTGTTTCATCGTCTTTAAGAAGGTCAGAGGGATACAGTAAACCTGAAGTGAAGCTTAGCAATCTACAGCTAGTGTTACAGGAATGGTTCAAACCATAGTCAGTAAGAAGAGTCAGTCTTCTTGTACTTAAGTTGGCTTTGTGCCTTTTGTATTTAATTCCGATGCAGTTTCTGTGTTTCATCGTCAATAAGAAGGTCAGAGGGATACAGTAAACCTGAAGTGAAGCATCGGAATCTATAACTAGTGTCACAGGAATGGTTCAAAACATAGTCGGTAAGAACAGTCAGTCTTTTTGTACTTAATTCGGCATTGTGCCTTTTGTGTTTAATTCCGATGCAATTACTGTGTTTCATTGTCAATAAGAAGGTCCAAGGGATACAGTAAACCTGAAGTGAAGCATCGGAATCTATAACTAGTGTCACAGGAATGGTTCAAAGCATAGACAGTAGGAAGAGTCAGTCTTCTTGTACTTAAATCGGCATTGTGCCTTTTGTATTTAATTCCGATGCAATTTCTGATTTTCATCGTTAATAAGAAGGTCCAAGGGATACAGTAAACCTGAAGTGAAGCATCGGAATTATAAACTGGTCTCACAGGAAAGCATCAAAACATAGACAGTAAGATGAGTCAGTGTTCTTGTATTTAGGTCTTCATTGTGACTTTTGCATTTAATTCCGATGCAATTTCTGTGTTTCATCGTCAATAAGAAGGTCAGAGGGATACAGTAAACCTCGAGTGAGGCATCGGAATCTATAACTAGTGTCACAGGAATGGTTCAAAACATAGACAGTGAGAAGGGTCGGTCTTCTTGTACTTAAGTTGGCATTGTGCCTTTCGTATTTAATTCCGATGCAATTTCTGTGTTTCATTGTCAATAAGAAGGTCCAAGGGATACAGTTAACCTGAAGTGAAGCATTGGAATCTAATACTGGTCCCACAGGAAAGGCTCAAAATATAGACAGTAAGAAGAGTCAGTCTTCTTGTACTTAAGTCGGCATTGTGTCATTTGTATTTAAATCCGATGCGATTTCTGTGTTTCATCGTCAATAAGAAGGTCAGAGGGATACAGTAACCCTCGAGTGAAGCATCGGAATCTATAACTAGTGTCACAGGAATGCTTCATGACATAGACAATAAGAAGAGTCAGTCTTCTTGTACTTAGGTCCGTATTGTGATTTTGAATTTAATTCCGATGCAATTTCGGTGTTTCACCGTCAATAAGAAGGTCCAAGGGATACAGTAAACCTGAAGTGAAGCATCGGAATCTATAACTAGTGTCACAGGAATGGTTCAAAACTTAGACAGTAAGAAGAGTCACTCTTCTTGTACTTAAGTTGGCTTTGTGCCTTTTCTATTTAATTCCGATGCAATTTCAGTGTTTCATCGTCAATAAGAAGGTCCAAGGGATACAGTAAACCTGAAGCGAAGCATCGGAATCTATAACTAGTGTCACAGGAATGGTTCAAACCATAGACAGTAAGAAGAGTCAGTCTTCATTTACTTACGTCGGCATTGTGCCTCTTCTATTTAATTCCGATGCAATTTCTGTGTTTCATCGTCAATAAGAAGGTCAGAGGGATACAGTAAACCTGAAGTGAAGCATCGGAATCTATAACTAGTGTCACAGGAATGGCTCAGAACAGAGTCTGTAAGAAGAGTCAGTCTTTTTGTATTTAAGTCGGCATTGAGCGTTTTGTGTTTAATTCCGATGCAATTTCTGTGTTTCAGCGTCAATAAGAAGGTCCAAGGGTTACAGCATACCTGAAGTGAAGCATCGGAATCTACAACTAGTGTCACAGGTATGGTTCAAAACATAGACAGTAAGATGAGTCAGTCTCCTTGTACTTAAGTCGACATTGTGCCTTTTGTATTTAATTCCGATGCAATTTCAGTGTTTCATCGTCAATAAGAAGATCAGAGGGATACAGTAAACCTGAAGTGCAGCATCGGAATCTATAACTAGTGTCACAGGAATGGTTCAAATCATTGGCAGTAGGAAGAGTCAGTCTTCTTGTACTTAAGACGGCATTGTGCCTTTTGTATTTACTTCCGATGCAATTTCTGTGTTTCATCGTCAATAAGAAGGTCCAAGGGATACAGTAATCCTGAAGTGAAGCATCGGAATCTATAACTAGTGTCACAGGAATGGTTCAAAACATAGCCAGTAAGAAGAGTCAGTCTTCTTGTACTTAAGTAGGCATTGTGCCTTTTATATATAATTCCGATGCAATTTCTGTGTTTCATCGTCAATAAGAAGGTCCAAGGGATACAGTAACCCTGGAGTGAAGCATCGGAATCTATAACTAGTGTCTCAGGAATGGTTTTAAACATAGTCAGTAAGAAGGGTCAGTCTTCTTGTACTTAAGTCGGTATTTTGATTTTGTATTTAATTCCGATGCAATTTCTTTGTTTCATCGTCAATAACAAGGTCCAAGGGATACGGTAAACCTGGAGTGAAGCATCGGAATCTATAACTAGTGTCACAGGAGTGGTTCAAAACATTGTCAGTAAGAAGAGTCAGTCTTCTTGTACTTAAGTCGGCATTGTGCCTTTTGTATTTAATTCCGATGCAATTTCTGTGTTTCATCGTAGATAAGAAGGTCCAAGGGATACAGTAGACCTGAATTGAAGCATCGGAATCTATAACTAGTGTCACAGGAATTGTTCAAAGCATAGACAGTAAGAAGAGTCAGTCTTCTTGTACTTAATTCGGCATTGTGCCTTTTGTATTCAATTCCGATGCAATTTCTGTGTTTCATCGTCAATAAGATGGTTTAAGGGATACAGTAAACCTGAAGTGAAGCATCGGAATCCACAACTAGTGTCACAGGAATGGTTCAAAACATAGTCAGTAAGAAGGGTCAGTCTTCTTGTACTTAACTCAGCATTGTGCCTTTTGTACTTAATTCCGATGCAATTTCTGTGTTTCATCGTCAATAAGAAGGTCAGAGGGATACAGTAAACCTAAAGTGAAGCATCGGAATCTATATCTTGTGTCACAGGAATGGTTCAAAACATAGATAGTAGGAAGAGTCAGTCTTCTTGTACTTAAGTCGGCATTGTGTCTTTTGTATTTAATTCGGATGCAATTTCTGTGTTTCATCGTCAATAGGAAGGTCCAAGGGATACAGTAAACCTGAAGTGAAGCATCGGAATCTATAACTAGTGTCACAGGAGTGGGTCAAAGCATAGTCAGTAAAACGAGTCAGTCTTCTTGTACTTAAGTCGGCATTGTGCATTTTGTATTTAATTCCGATGCAATTTCTGTGTTTCATTGTCAATAAGAAGGTCAGAGGGATACAGTAAACCTGAAAAGAAGCATCGGAATCTATAACTAGTGTCAAAGTAATGTTTCAAAACATAGACAGTAGGAAGAATCACTCTTCTTGTACTTAAGTCGGCATTGTGCCTTTTGTATTTAATTCCGATGCAATTTCTGTGTTTCATCATTAATAAGAAGATCAGAGGGATACAGTAAACCTGAAGTAAAGCATCGGAATCTATTACAAGTGTCACAGGAATGGTTCAAAACATTGACAGTAGGATGAGTCAGTCTTCTTGTACTTAAGTCGGCATTGTGCTTATTGTATTTAATCCGATGCTATTTCTGTGTTTCATCGTCAATAAGAAGGGCCAAAGGATACACTAAACCTGAAGTGAAACATCGGAATCTATAACTAGTGTCACAGGAATGCTTCAAAGCATAGACAGTAAGAAGAGTCAGTCTTCTTGTACTTAAGTCGGTATTGTGATTTTGTATTTAATTCCGATGCAATTTCTGTGTTTCATCGTCAATAACAAGGTCCAAGGGATACAGTAACCCTGGAGTGAAGCATCGGAATCTATAACTAGTGTCTCAGGAATGGTTTTAACCATAGACAGTAAGAAAGGTCAGTCTTCTTGTACTTAAGTCGGCATTGTGCCCTTTGAATTTAATTCCGATGCAATTTCTGGGTTTCATCGTCAATACGAAGGTCCAATGGATACAGTAGACCTGAATTGAAGCATCGGAATCTATAACTAGTGTCACAGGAATGGTTCAAAACATAGACAGTAAGAAGAGTCAGTCTTCTTGTACGTAAGTCAGCATTGTGCCTTTTGTATTTAATTCCGATGCAATTTCTGTGTTTCATCGTCAATAAGAAGGTCAGAGGGATACAGTAAACATGAAGTGAGGCATCGGAATTTACAACTACTGTCACAGGATTGGTTCAAAACTTAGACAGTAAGAGGAGACAGTCTTCTTGTACTTAAGTCGGCATTGTGCCTTTTGTATTTAATTCCGATGCAATTTCTGTGTTTCATCGTCAATTAGAAGGTCAGAGGGATACAGTAAACCAGAAGTGAAGCATCGGAATCTGTAACTAGTGTCACAGGAGTGGTTCAAAACATAGTCAGTAAAACGAGTCAGTCTTCTTGTACTTAAGTCGGCATTGTGCCTTTTGTATTTAATTCCCATGCAATTTCTGTGTTTCATCGTCAACAAGAAGGTCAGAGGGATACAGTAAACCTGAAGTAAAGCATCGGAATCTATTACAAGTGTCACAGGAATGGTTCAAAACATTGACAGTAGGATGAGTCAGTCTTCTTGTACTTAAGTCGGCATTGTGCTTATTGTATTTAATCCGATGCTATTTCTGTGTTTCATCGTCAATAAGAAGGGCCAAAGGATACACTAAACCTGAAGTGAAACATCGGAATCTATAACTAGTGTCACAGGAATGCTTCAAAGCATAGACAGTAAGAAGAGTCAGTCTTCTTGTACTTAAGTCGGTATTGTGATTTTGTATTTAATTCCGATGCAATTTCTGTGTTTCATCGTCAATAACAAGGTCCAAGGGATACAGTAACCCTGGAGTGAAGCATCGGAATCTATAACTAGTGTCTCAGGAATGGTTTTAACCATAGACAGTAAGAAAGGTCAGTCTTCTTGTACTTAAGTCGGCATTGTGCCCTTTGAATTTAATTCCGATGCAATTTCTGTGTTTCATCGTCAACAGGAAGGTCCAAAGGATACAGTAAACCTGAAGTGAAGCATCGGAATCTATAACTAGACACACAGGAATGGTTCAAAAGATAGACAGTAAGAAAAGTCTGTCGTCTTGTACTTAAGTCGGCATGGTGCCTTTTGTATTTAATTCCGATGCAATTTCTGTGTTTCATCGTCAATTAGAAGGTCAGAATGATACAGTAAACCAGAAGTGAAGCATCGGAATCTGTAACTAGTGTCACAGTAGTGGTTCAAAACATAGTCAGTAAAACGAGTCAGTCTTCTTGTACTTAAGTCGACATTGTGCCTTTTGTATTTAATTCCGATGCAATTTCTGTGTTTCATCGTCAATAAGAAGGTCAGAGGGATACAGTAAACCTGAAGTGAAGCATCGGAATCTATTACAAGTGTCACAGGAATGGTTCAAAACATTGACAGTAGCAAGAGTCAGTCTTCTTGTGCATAAGTCGGCATTGTGCTTTTTGTATTTCATTCCGATGCAATTTCCGTGTTTCATCGTCAATAAGAAGGGCCAAGGGATACAGTGAAATTGAAGTGAAGCATCTTAATCTATAACTAGTGTCACACTAATGCTTCAAAACATAGACAGTAAGAAGAGTCAGTCTTCTTGTACTTCAGTCGGCATTGTGCTTTTCTATATAATTCCGATGCAATCTCTGTGTTTCATCGTCAATAAGAAGTTCCAAGGGATACAGTAACCCTGGAGTGAAGCATCGGAATCTATAACTAGTGTCTCAGGAATGGTTTTAAACATAGACAGTAAGAAGGGTCAGTCTTCTTGTACTTAAGTCGGCATTGTGCCTTTTGTATTTAATTCCGATGTAATTTCTGTGTTTCATCGTCAATAAGAAGGTCCAAGGGATACAGTAAGCCTGGAGTGAAGCATCGGAATCTATAACTAGTGACTCAGGAATGGTTTTAAACATAGACAGTAAGAAGGGTCAGTCTTCTTGTACTGAAGTCGGCATTGTGCCTTTTGTATTAAATTCCGATGCGATTTCTGTGTTTCATCGTCAATAAGAAGGTCCAAGGGCGACAGTAGACCTGAATTGTAGCATCGGAATCTATAACTAGTGTCACAGGAATGGTTCAAACCATAGTCAGTAAGAAGAGTAGGTCTTCTTGTAGTTAAGTCGGCATCGTGCCTTTTTTATTTAATTCCAATGCAATTTCTGTGATTCATCGTCAATAAGATGGTCAGAGGGATACAGTAAACCCTAAGTGAAGAATCGGAATCTATAACTAGTGTTTCACGAATGGTTCAAAACATATTGAGTTGGAAGAGTTAGTCTTCTTGTACTTAAGTCGGCATTGTGCCTTTTGTATTTAATTCCGATGCAATTTCTGTGTTTCATCGTCAATAAGAATGTTTAAGGGATACAGTGAACCAGAAGTGAAGCATCGGAATCCATAACTAGTGTCACATGAATGGTTCAAAACATAGTCAGTAAGAAGGGTCAGTCTTCTTGTACTTAAGTCAGCATTGTGCCTTTTGTATTTAATTCCGATGCAATTTCTGTGTTTCATCGTCAATAAGGTGGTCAGAGGGATGCAGTAAACCTGAAGTGAAGCATCGGAATTTATAACTAGTGTCACAGGAATGGTTCAAAACATAGACAGTAGGAGGAGTCAGTCTTCTTGTACTTAAGTCGGCATTGTGCCTTTTGTATTTACATCGGATGCAATTTCTGTGTTTCATCGTCAACAGGAAGGTCCAAGGGATACAGTAAACCTGAAGTGAAGCATCGGAATCTATAACTAGAGACACAGGAATGGTTCAAAAGTCAGTAAGAAAAGATTGTCGTCTTGTACTTAAGTCGGCATGGTACCTTTTGTATTTAATTCCGATGCTATTTCTGTGTTTCATCGTCAATTAGAATGTCAGAGGGATACAGTAAAACAGAAGTGATGCATCGGAATCTATAACTAGTGTCACAGGAGTGGCTCAAAGCATAGTCAGTAAAACGAGTCAGTCTTCTTGTACTTAAGTCGGCATTGTGCCTTTTGTATTTAATTCCGATGCAATTTCTGTGTTTCATCGTCAATAAGAAGGTCAGTGGGATACAGTAAACCAGAAGTGAAGCATCGTAATCTATAACTAGTGTCACAGGAATGGTTCAAAACATAGTCAGTAAAAAGAGACAGTCGTTTTGTACTTAAGTCGGCATTGTGCCTTTTGTATTTAATTCCGATGTAATTTCTGTGTTTCATCGTCAATAAGAAGGGCCAAGGGATACAGTAAAATTGAAGTGAAGCATCTTAATCTATAACTAGTGTCACAGGAATGCTTCAAATCATAGACAGTAAGAAGAGTCAGTCTTCTTGTACTTAAGTCGGTATTGTGATTTTGTATTTAATTCCGATGCATTTTCTGTGTTTCATCGTCAATAAGAAGGTCCAAGGGATATAGTAACCCTGGAGTGAAGCATCGGAATCTATAACTAGTGTCTTAGGAATGGTTTTAAACATAGACAGTAAGAGGGGTCAGTCTTCTTGTACTTAAGTCGGCATTGTGCCTTTTGTATTTAATTCCGATGCAATTTCTGTGTTTCATCGAAAATAAGAGGGTCCAAGGGCGACAGTAGATCTGAATTGAAGCATCGGAATCTAAAACTAGTGTCACAGGAATGGTTCAAAACATAGACAGTAAGAGGAGTCAGTCTTCTTGTACTTAAGTCGGCATTGTGCCTTTTGTATTTAATTCCGATGCAATTTCTGTGTTTCATCGTCAATTAGAAGGTCAGAGGGATACAGTAAACCAGAAGTGAAGCATCGGAATCTGTAACTAGTGTCACAGGAGTGGTTCAAACATAGTCAGTAAAACGAGTCAGTCTTCTCGTACTTAAGTCGGCATTGTGCCTTTTGTATTTAATTCCGATGCAATTTCTGTGTTTCATCGTCAACAAGAAGGTCAGAGGGATACAGTAAACCTGAAGTGAAGCATCGGAATCTATAACTAGTGTCACAGGAATGGTTCAAAGCATAGACAGTAGGAGGAGTCAGTCTTCTTGTACTTAAGTCGGCATTGTGCCTTTTGCATTTAATTCAGATGCAATTTCTGTGTTTCATCGTCAACAGGAAGGTCCAAGGGATACAGTAAACCTGAAGTGAAGCATCGGAATCTATAACTAGACTCACAGGAATGGTTCAAAATATAGACAGTAAGAAAAGTCTGTCGTCTTGTACTTAAGTCGGCATGTTGCCTTTTGTATTTAATTCCGATGCAATTTCTGTGTTTCATCGTCAATTAGAAGGTCAGAATGATACAGTAAACCAGAAGTGAAGCATCGGAATCTATAACTAGTGTCACAGGAGTGGTTCAAAACACAGTCAGTAAAACGAGTCAGTCTTCTTGTACTTAAGTCGACATTGTGCCTTTTGTATTTAATTCCGATGCAATTTCTGTGTTTCATCGTCAATAAGAAGGTCAGAGGGATACAGTAAACCTGAAAAGAAGCATCGGAATATATAACTAGTGTCACAGGAATGGTTCAAAGCATAGACAGAAAGAAGAGTCAGTCTTCTTGTACTTAAGTCGGCATTGTGCCTTTTGTAATTAATTCCGATGCAATTTCTGTGATTCATCGTTAATAAGAAGATCAGAGGCATACAGTAAACCTGAAGTGAAGCATCGGAATCTATTACAAGTGTCACAGGAATGGTTCAAAACATTGACAGTAGCAAGAGTCAGTCTTCTTGTGCATAAGTCGGCATTGTGCTTTTTGTATTTCATTCCGATGCAATTTCCGTGTTTCATCGTCAATAAGAAGGGCCAAGGGATACAGTGAAATTGAGGTGAAGCATCTTAATCTATAACTAGTGTCACAGGAATGCTTCAAAACATAGACAGTAAGAAGAGTCAGTCTTCTTGTACTTAAGTCGGCATTGTGCTTTTCTATATAATTCCGATGCAATTTCTGTGTTTCATCGTCAATAAGAAGGTCCAAGGGATACAGTAACCCTGGAGTGAAGCATCGGAATCTATAACTAGTGTCTCAGGAATGGTTTTAAACATAGACAGTAAGAAGGGTCAGTCTTCTTGTACTTAAGTCGGCATTGTGCCTTTTGTATTTAATTCCGATGCAATTTCTGTGTTTCATCGTTAATAAGAAGGTCCAAGGGATACAGTAAGCCTGGAGTGAAGCATCGGAATCTATAACTAGTGTCTCAGGAATGGTTTTAAACATAGACAGTAAGAAGGGTCAGTCTTCTTGTAATTAAGTCGGCATTGTGCCTTTTGTATTTAATTCCGATGCGATTTCTGTGTTTCATCGTCAATAAGAAGGTCCAAGGGCGACAGTAGACCTGAATTGAAGCATCGGAATCTATAACTAGTGTCACAGGAATGGTTCAAACCATAGTCAGTAAGAAGAGTCAGTATTCTTGTAGTTAAGTCGGCATTGTGCCTTTTTTATTTAATTCCAATGCAATTTCTGTGATTCATCGTCAATAAGAAGGTCAGAGGGATACAGTAAACCTTAAGTGAAGCATCGGAATCTATAACTAGTGTTTCACGAATGGTTCAAAACATAGAGAGTTGGAAGAGTCAGTCTTCTTGTACTTAAGTCGGCATTGTGCCTTTTGTATTTAATTCCGATGCAATTTCTGTGTTTCATCGTCAATAAGAAGGTTTAAGGGATACAGTGAACCTGAAGTGAAGCATCGGAATCCATAACTAGTGTCACATGAATGGTTTAAAACATAGTCAGTAAGAAGGGTCAGTCTTCTTGTACTTAAGTCAGCATTGTGCCTTTTGTATTTAATTCCGATGCAATTTCTGTGTTTCATCGTCAATAAGGAGGTCAGAGGGATACAGTAAACCTGAAGTGAAGCATCGGAATTTATAACTAGTGTCACAGGAATGGTTCAAAACATAGACAGTAGGAGGAGTCAGTCTTCTTGTACTTAACTCGGCATTGTGCCTTTTCTAATTACATCGGATGCAATTTCTGTGTTTCATCGTCAACAGGAAGGTCCAAGGGATACAGTAAACCTGAAGTGAAGCATCGGAATCTATAACTAGAGTCACAGGAATGGTTCAAAAGATAGACAGTAAGTGAAGTTTGTCGTCTTGTACTTAAGTCGGCATGGTGCCTTTTGTATTTAATTCCGATGCAATTTCTGTGTTTCATCGTCAATTAGAAGGTCAGAGGGATACAGTACAACAGATGTGAAGCATCGGAATCTATAACTAGTGTCACAGGAGTGGTTCAAAGCATAGTCAGTAACACGAGTCAGTCTTCTTGTACTTAAGTCGGCATTGTGCCTTTTGTATTTAATTCCGATGCAATTTCTGTGTTTCACCGTCAATACGAAGGTCAGAGGGATACAGTAAACCCGAAAAGAAGCATCGGAATGTATAACTAGTGTCACAGGAATGGTTCAAAACATAGACAGAAAGAAGAGTCAGTCTTCTTGTACTTAAGTCGGCATTGTGCCTTTTGTATTTAATTCCGATGCAATTTCTGTGATTCATCGTTAATAAGAAGATCAGAAGCATACAGTAAACCTGAAGTGAAGCATCGGAATCTATTACAAGTGTCACTGGAATGGTTCAAAACACTGACAGTAGGAAGAGTCAGTCTTCTTGTACATAAGTCGGCATTGTGCTTTTTGTATTTCATTCCGATGCAATTTCCGTATTTCATCGTCAATAAGAAGGGCCAAGGGATACAGTAAAATTGAAGTGAAGCATCTTAATCTATAACTAGTGTCACAGGAATGGTTCAAAACATAGACAGAAAGAAGAGTCAGTCTTCTTGTACTTAAGTCGGCATTGTGCCTTTTGTATTTAATTCCGATGCAATTTCTGTGATTCATCGTTAATAAGAAGATCAGAAGCATACAGTAAACCTGAAGTGAAGCATCGGAATCTATTACAAGTGTCACAGGAATGGTTCAAAACATTGACAGTAGGAAGAGTCAGTCTTCTTGTACTTAAGTCGGTATTGTGATTTTGTATTTAATTCCGATGCAATTTCTGTGTTTAATCGTCAATAAGCAGGTCCAAGGGATATAGTAACCCTGGAGTGAAGCATCGGAATCTATAACTAGTGTCTCAGGAATGGTTTTAAACATAGACAGTAAGAAGGGTCAGTCTTCTTGTACTTAAGTCGGCATTGTGCCTTTTGTATTTCATTCCGATGCAATTTCTGTGTTTCATCGTCAATAACAAGGTTTAAGGGATACAGTAAACCTGAAGTGAAGCATCGGAATCCATAACTATTGTCACAGGAATGGTTCAAACCATAGTCAGTAAGAAGGGTCAGTCTTCTTGTACTTAAGTCTGCATTGTACCTTTTGTATTTAATTCCGATGCAATTTCTGTGTTTCATCGTCAATAAGAAGGTCACAGGGATACAGTAAACCTGAAGTGAAGCATCGGAATCTATAACTAGTGTCACAGGAATGGTTCAAAACATAGACAGTAGGAAGAGTCAGTCTTCTTGTACTTAAGTCGGCATTGTGCCTTTTGTATTTTATTCGGATGCAATTTCTGTGTTTCATCGTCAATAGGAAGGTCAGAGGGATACAGTAAACCGGAAGTGAAGCATCGGAATCTATAACTAGTGTCACAGGAATGGTTCAAAACATAAACAGTGAGAAATGTCAGTCTTTTTGTACTTAAGTCGGCATTGTGCCTTTTCTATTTAATTCCGATGCAATATCTGTTTTTCATTGTCAATAAGAAGGTCCAAGCGATACAGTAAACCTGAAGTGAAGCATCGGAATGTGTAAGTAGTGTCACAGGAATGGTTCAAGTCATAGTCAGTAAGAAGAGTCAGTCTTCTTGTAGTTAAGTCGGCATTGTGGCATTTGTATTTAATTCCGATGCAATTTCTGTGATTCATGGTTAATAAGAAGATCAGAAGCATACAGTAAACCTGAAGTGAAGCATCGGAATCTATTACAAGTGTCACAGGAATGGTTCAAAACTTTGACAGTAGGAAGAGTCAGTCTTCTTGTACATAAGTCGGCATTGTGCTTTTTGTATTTCATTCCGATGCAATTTCCGTGTTTCATCGTCAATAAGAAGGTCAGAGGGATACAGTAAACCTGAAAAGAAGCATCGGAATATATAACTAGTGTCACAGGAATGGTTCAAAGCATAGACAGAAAGAAGAGTCAGTCTTCTTGTACTTAAGTCGGCATTGTGCCTTTTGTAATTAATTCCGATGCAATTTCTGTGATTCATCGTTAATAAGAAGATCAGAGGCATACAGTAAACCTGAAGTGAAGCATCGGAATCTATTACAAGTGTCACAGGAATGGTTCAAAACATTGACAGTAGCAAGAGTCAGTCTTCTTGTGCATAAGTCGGCATTGTGCTTTTTGTATTTCATTCCGATGCAATTTCCGTGTTTCAACGTCAATAAGAAGGGCCAAGGGATACAGTGAAATTGAAGTGAAGCATCTTAATCTATAACTAGTGTCACAGGAATGCTTCAAAACATAGACAGTAAGAAGAGTCAGTCTTCTTGTACTTAAGTCGGCATTGTGCTTTTCTATATAATTCCGATGCAATTTCTGTGTTTCATCGTCAATAAGAAGGTCCAAGGGATACAGTAACCCTGGAGTGAAGCATCGGAACCTATAACTAGTGTCTCAGGAATGGTTTTAAACATAGACAGTAAGAGGGGTCAGTCTTCTTACTTAAGTCGGCATTGTGCCTTTTGTATTTAATTCCGATGCAATTTCTGTGTTTCATCGTTAATACGAAGGTCCAAGGGATACAGTAAGCCTGGAGTGAAGCATCGGAATCTATAACTAGTGTCTCAGGAATGGTTTTAAACATAGACAGTAAGAAGGGTCAGTCTTCTTGTACTTAAGTCGTCATTGTGCCTTTTGTATTTAATTCCGATGCGATTTCTGTGTTTCATCGTCAATAAGAAGGTCCAAGGGCGACAGTAGACCTGAATTGAAGCATCGGAATCTATAACTAGTGTCACAGGAATGGTTCAAACCATAGTCAGTAAGAAGAGTCAGTCTTCTTGTAGTTAAGTCGGCATTGTGCCTTTTTTATTTAATTCCAATGCAATTCCTGTGATTCATCGTCAATAAGAAGGTCAGAGGGATACAGTAAACCTTAAGTGAAGCATCGGAATCTATAACTAGTGTTTCACGAATGGTTCAAAACATAGAGAGTTGGAAGAGTCAGTCTTCTTGTACTTAAGTCGGCATTGTGCCTTTTGTATTTAATTCCGATGCAATTTCTGTGTTTCATCGTCAATAAGAAGGTTTAAGGGATACAGTGAACCTGAAGTGAAGCATCGGAATCCATAACTAGTGTCACATGAATGGTTTAAAACATAGTCAGTAAGAAGGGTCAGTCTTCTTGTACTTAAGTCAGCATTGTGCCTTTTGTATTTAATTCCGATGCAATTTCTGTGTTTCATCGTCAATAAGGAGGTCAGAGGGATACAGTAAACCTGAAGTGAAGCATCGGAATTTATAACTAGTGTCACAGGAATGGTTCAAAACATAGACAGTAGGAGGAGTCAGTATTCTTGTACTTAAGTCGGCATTGTGCCTTTTCTACTTACTTCGGATGCAATTTCTGTGTTTCATCGTCAACAGGAAGGTCCAAGGGATACAGTAAACCTGAAGTGAAACATCGGAATCTATAACTAGAGTCACAGGAATGGTTCAAATGATAGACAGTAAGTGAAGTTTGTCGTCTTGTACTTAAGTCGGCATGGTGCCTTTTGTATTTAATTCCGATGCAATTTCTGTGTTTCATCGTCAATTAGAAGGTCAGAGGGATACAGTACAACAGATGTGAAGCATCGGAATCTATAACTAGTGTCACAGGAGTGGTTCAAAGCATAGTCAGTAAAACGAGTCAGTCTTCTTGTACTTAAGTCGGCATTGTGCCTTTTGTATTTAATTCCGATGCAATTTCTGTGATTCATCGTTAATAAGAAGATCAGAAGCATACAGTAAACCTGAAGTGAAGCATCGGAATCTATTACAAGTGTCACTGGAATGGTTCAAAACACTGACAGTGGGAAGAGTCAGTCTTCTTGTACATAAGTCGGCATTGTGCTTTTTGTATTTCATTCCGATGCCATTTCCGTATTTCATCGTCAATAAGAAGGGCCAAGGGATACAGTAAAATTGAAGTGAAGCATCTTAATCTATAACTAGTGTCACAGGAATGGTTCAAAACATAGACAGAAAGAAGAGTTAGTCTTCTTGTACTTAAGTCGGCATTGTGCCTTTTGTATTTAATTCCGATGCAATTTCTGTGTTTCATCGTCAATAAGAAGGTTTAAGGGATACAGTGAACCTGAAGTGAAGCATCGGAATCCATAACTAGTGTCACATGAATGGTTTAAAACATAGTCAGTAAGAAGGGTCAGTCTTCTTGTACTTAAGTCAGCATTGTGCCTTTTGTATTTAATTCCGATGCAATTTCTGTGTTTCATCGTCAATAAGGAGGTCAGAGGGATACAGTAAACCTGAAGTGAAGCATCGGAATTTATAACTAGTGTCACAGGAATGGTTCAAAACATAGACAGTAGGAGGAGTCAGTCTTCTTGTACTTAACTCGGCATTGTGCCTTTTCTAATTACATCGGATGCAATTTCTGTGTTTCATCGTCAACAGGAAGGTCCAAGGGATACAGTAAACCTGAAGTGAAGCATCGGAATCTATAACTAGAGTCACAGGAATGGTTCAAAAGATAGACAGTAAGTGAAGTTTGTCGTCTTGTACTTAAGTCGGCATGGTGCCTTTTGTATTTAATTCCGATGCAATTTCTGTGTTTCATCGTCAATTAGAAGGTCAGAGGGATACAGTACAACAGATGTGAAGCATCGGAATCTATAACTAGTGTCACAGGAGTGGTTCAAAGCATAGTCAGTAACACGAGTCAGTCTTCTTGTACTTAAGTCGGCATTGTGCCTTTTGTATTTAATTCCGATGCAATTTCTGTGTTTCACCGTCAATACGAAGGTCAGAGGGATACAGTAAACCCGAAAAGAAGCATCGGAATGTATAACTAGTGTCACAGGAATGGTTCAAAACATAGACAGAAAGAAGAGTCAGTCTTCTTGTACTTAAGTCGGCATTGTGCCTTTTGTATTTAATTCCGATGCAATTTCTGTGATTCATCGTTAATAAGAAGATCAGAAGCATACAGTAAACCTGAAGTGAAGCATCGGAATCTATTACAAGTGTCACTGGAATGGTTCAAAACACTGACAGTAGGAAGAGTCAGTCTTCTTGTACATAAGTCGGCATTGTGCTTTTTGTATTTCATTCCGATGCAATTTCCGTATTTCATCGTCAATAAGAAGGGCCAAGGGATACAGTAAAATTGAAGTGAAGCATCTTAATCTATAACTAGTGTCACAGGAATGGTTCAAAACATAGACAGAAAGAAGAGTCAGTCTTCTTGTACTTAAGTCGGCATTGTGCCTTTTGTATTTAATTCCGATGCAATTTCTGTGATTCATCGTTAATAAGAAGATCAGAAGCATACAGTAAACCTGAAGTGAAGCATCGGAATCTATTACAAGTGTCACAGGAATGGTTCAAAACATTGACAGTAGGAAGAGTCAGTCTTCTTGTACTTAAGTCGGTATTGTTATTTTGTATTTAATTCCGATGCAATTTCTGTGTTTAATCGTCAATAAGCAGGTCCAAGGGATATAGTAACCCTGGAGTGAAGCATCGGAATCTATAACTAGTGTCTCAGGAATGGTTTTAAACATAGACAGTAAGAAGGGTCAGTCTTCTTGTACTTAAGTCGGCATTGTGCCTTTTGTATTTCATTCCGATGCAATTTCTGTGTTTCATCGTCAATAACAAGGTTTAAGGGATACAGTAAACCTGAAGTGAAGCATCGGAATCCATAACTATTGTCACAGGAATGGTTCAAACCATAGTCAGTAAGAAGGGTCAGTCTTCTTGTACTTAAGTCTGCATTGTACCTTTTGTATTTAATTCCGATGCAATTTCTGTGTTTCATCGTCAATAAGAAGGTCACAGGGATACAGTAAACCTGAAGTGAAGCATCGGAATCTATAACTAGTGTCACAGGAATGGTTCAAAACATAGACAGTAGGAAGAGTCAGTCTTCTTGTACTTAAGTCGGCATTGTGCCTTTTGTATTTTATTCGGATGCAATTTCTGTGTTTCATCGTCAATAGGAAGGTCAGAGGGATACAGTAAACCGGAAGTGAAGCATCGGAATCTATAACTAGTGTCACAGGAATGGTTCAAAACATAAACAGTGAGAAATGTCAGTCTTTTTGTACTTAAGTCGGCATTGTGCCTTTTCTATTTAATTCCGATGCAATATCTGTTTTTCATTGTCAATAAGAAGGTCCAAGCGATACAGTAAACCTGAAGTGAAGCATCGGAATGTGTAAGTAGTGTCACAGGAATGGTTCAAGTCATAGTCAGTAAGAAGAGTCAGTCTTCTTGTAGTTAAGTCGGCATTGTGGCATTTGTATTTAATTCCGATGCAATTTCTGTGATTCATCGTTAATAAGAAGATCAGAAGCATACAGTAAACCTGAAGTGAAGCATCGGAATCTATTACAAGTGTCACAGGAATGGTTCAAAACTTTGACAGTAGGAAGAGTCAGTCTTCTTGTACATAAGTCGGCATTGTGCTTTTTGTATTTCATTCCGATGCAATTTCCGTGTTTCATCGTCAATAAGAAGGTCAGAGGGATACAGTAAACCTGAAAAGAAGCATCGGAATATATAACTAGTGTCACAGGAATGGTTCAAAGCATAGACAGAAAGAAGAGTCAGTCTTCTTGTACTTAAGTCGGCATTGTGCCTTTTGTAATTAATTCCGATGCAATTTCTGTGATTCATCGTTAATAAGAAGATCAGAGGCATACAGTAAACCTGAAGTGAAGCATCGGAATCTATTACAAGTGTCACAGGAATGGTTCAAAACATTGACAGTAGCAAGAGTCAGTCTTCTTGTGCATAAGTCGGCATTGTGCTTTTTGTATTTCATTCCGATGCAATTTCCGTGTTTCAACGTCAATAAGAAGGGCCAAGGGATACAGTGAAATTGAAGTGAAGCATCTTAATCTATAACTAGTGTCACAGGAATGCTTCAAAACATAGACAGTAAGAAGAGTCAGTCTTCTTGTACTTAAGTCGGCATTGTGCTTTTCTATATAATTCCGATGCAATTTCTGTGTTTCATCGTCAATAAGAAGGTCCAAGGGATACAGTAACCCTGGAGTGAAGCATCGGAACCTATAACTAGTGTCTCAGGAATGGTTTTAAACATAGACAGTAAGAGGGGTCAGTCTTCTTACTTAAGTCGGCATTGTGCCTTTTGTATTTAATTCCGATGCAATTTCTGTGTTTCATCGTTAATACGAAGGTCCAAGGGATACAGTAAGCCTGGAGTGAAGCATCGGAATCTATAACTAGTGTCTCAGGAATGGTTTTAAACATAGACAGTAAGAAGGGTCAGTCTTCTTGTACTTAAGTCGTCATTGTGCCTTTTGTATTTAATTCCGATGCGATTTCTGTGTTTCATCGTCAATAAGAAGGTCCAAGGGCGACAGTAGACCTGAATTGAAGCATCGGAATCTATAACTAGTGTCACAGGAATGGTTCAAACCATAGTCAGTAAGAAGAGTCAGTCTTCTTGTAGTTAAGTCGGCATTGTGCCTTTTTTATTTAATTCCAATGCAATTCCTGTGATTCATCGTCAATAAGAAGGTCAGAGGGATACAGTAAACCTTAAGTGAAGCATCGGAATCTATAACTAGTGTTTCACGAATGGTTCAAAACATAGAGAGTTGGAAGAGTCAGTCTTCTTGTACTTAAGTCGGCATTGTGCCTTTTGTATTTAATTCCGATGCAATTTCTGTGTTTCATCGTCAATAAGAAGGTTTAAGGGATACAGTGAACCTGAAGTGAAGCATCGGAATCCATAACTAGTGTCACATGAATGGTTTAAAACATAGTCAGTAAGAAGGGTCAGTCTTCTTGTACTTAAGTCAGCATTGTGCCTTTTGTATTTAATTCCGATGCAATTTCTGTGTTTCATCGTCAATAAGGAGGTCAGAGGGATACAGTAAACCTGAAGTGAAGCATCGGAATTTATAACTAGTGTCACAGGAATGGTTCAAAACATAGACAGTAGGAGGAGTCAGTATTCTTGTACTTAAGTCGGCATTGTGCCTTTTCTACTTACTTCGGATGCAATTTCTGTGTTTCATCGTCAACAGGAAGGTCCAAGGGATACAGTAAACCTGAAGTGAAACATCGGAATCTATAACTAGAGTCACAGGAATGGTTCAAATGATAGACAGTAAGTGAAGTTTGTCGTCTTGTACTTAAGTCGGCATGGTGCCTTTTGTATTTAATTCCGATGCAATTTCTGTGTTTCATCGTCAATTAGAAGGTCAGAGGGATACAGTACAACAGATGTGAAGCATCGGAATCTATAACTAGTGTCACAGGAGTGGTTCAAAGCATAGTCAGTAAAACGAGTCAGTCTTCTTGTACTTAAGTCGGCATTGTGCCTTTTGTATTTAATTCCGATGCAATTTCTGTGATTCATCGTTAATAAGAAGATCAGAAGCATACAGTAAACCTGAAGTGAAGCATCGGAATCTATTACAAGTGTCACTGGAATGGTTCAAAACACTGACAGTGGGAAGAGTCAGTCTTCTTGTACATAAGTCGGCATTGTGCTTTTTGTATTTCATTCCGATGCCATTTCCGTATTTCATCGTCAATAAGAAGGGCCAAGGGATACAGTAAAATTGAAGTGAAGCATCTTAATCTATAACTAGTGTCACAGGAATGGTTCAAAACATAGACAGAAAGAAGAGTTAGTCTTCTTGTACTTAAGTCGGCATTGTGCCTTTTGTATTTAATTCCGATGCAATTTCTGTGATTCATCGTTAATAAGAAGATCAGAAGCATACAGTAAACCTGAAGTGAAGCATCGGAATCTATTACAAGTGTCACAGGAATGGTTCAAAACATTGACAGTAGGAAGAGTCAGTCTTCTTGTACTTAAGTCGGTATTGTGATTTTGTATTTAATTCCGATGCAATTTCTGTGTTTAATCGTCAATAAGCAGGTCCAAGGGATATAGTAACCCTGGAGTGAAGCATCGGAATCTATAACTAGTGTCTCAGGAATGGTTCTAAACATAGACAGTAAGAAGGGTCAGTCTTCTTGTACTTAAGTCGGCATTGTGCCTTTTGTATTTCATTCCGATGCAATTTCTGTGTTTCATCGTCAATAACAAGGTTTAAGGGATACAGTAAACCTGAAGTGAAGCATCGGAATCCATAACTAGTGTCACAGGAATGGTTCAAACCATAGTCAGTAAGAAGGGTCAGTCTTCTTGTACTTAAGTCAGCATTGTACCTTTTGTATTTAATTCCGATGCAATTTCTGTGTTTCATCGTCAATAAGAAGGTCACAGGGATACAGTTAACCTGAAGTGAAGCATCGGAATCTATAACTAGTGTCACAGGAATGGTTCAAAACATAGACAGTAGGAAGAGTCAGTCTTCTTGTACTTAAGTCGGCATTGTGCCTTTTGTAATTTATTCGGATGCAATTTCTGTGTTTCATCGTCAATAGGAAGGTCAGAGGGATACAGTAAACCGGAAGTGAAGCATCGGAATCTATAACTAGTGTCACAGGAATGGTTCAAAACATAAACAGTGAGAAAAGTCAGTCTTTTTGTACTTAAGTCGGCATTGTGCCTTTTCTATTTAATTCCGATGCAATATCTGTTTTTCATTGTCAATAAGAAGGTCCAAGCGATACAGTAAACCTGAAGTGAAGCATCGGAATGTGTAACTAGTGTCACAGGAATGGTTCAAGGCATAGTCAGTAAGAAGAGTCAGTCTTCTTGTAGTTAAGTCGGCATTGTGGCATTTGTATTTAATTCCGATGCAATTTCTGTGTTTCATCGTCAATAAGAAGGTCCAAGGGATACAGTAAACCTGAAGTGAAGCATCGGAATCTATAACATGTCTCACAGGAATGGTTCAAAGCATTCACAGTAGGAAGAGTCAGTCTACATGTACTTAAGTCGGCATTGTGCCTTTTGTATTTAATTTCGATGCAACTTCAGTGTTTCATCGTCAATAAGAAGGTCAGAGGGATACAGTAAGCCTGAAGTGAAGCATCGGAATCTATAACTAGTGTCACAGGAATGGTTCAAAACATACACAGTAGGAAGAGTCAGTCTTCTTGTACTTTAGTCGGCATTGTGCCTTTTGTATTTAATTCCGATGCAATTTCTGTGTTTCATCATCAATAAGATGGTCCAAGGGATACAGTAAACCTGGAGTGAAGCATCGGAATCTATAACTAGAGTCACAGGAATGGTTCAAAAGATAGACAGTAAGAAAAGTCTGTCGTCTTGTACGTAAGTCGGCATGGTGCCTTTTGTATTTAATTCCGATGCAATTTCTGTGTTTCATCGTCAATTAGAAGGTCAGAGGGATACAGTAAACCAGAAGTGAAGCATCGGAATCTATAACTAGTGTCACAGGAGTGGGTCAAAGCATAGTCAGTAAAACGAGTCAGTCTTCTTGTACTTAAGTCGGCATTGTGCCTTTTGTATTTAATTCCGATGCAATTTCTGTGTTTCATCGTCAATATGAAGGTCAGAGGGATACAGTAAACCTGAAAAGAAGCATCGGAATCTATAAATAGTGTCACAGGAATGGGTCAAAACATAGACAGAAAGAAGAGTCAGTCTTCTTGTACTGAAGTCGGCATTGTGCCTTTTGTATTTAATTCTGATGCAATTTCTGTGATTCATCGTTAATAAGAAGATCAGAGGCATACAGTAAACCTGAAGTGAAGCATCGGAATCTATTACAAGTGTCACAGGAATGGTTCAAAACTTTGACAGTAGGAAGAGTCGGTCTTCTTGTACATAAGTCTTCATTGTGCTTTTTGTATTTCATTCCGATGCAATTTCCGTGTTTCATCGTCAATAAGAAGGGCCAAGGGATACAGTGAAATTGAAGTGAAGCATCTTAATCTATAACTAGTGTCACAGGAATGCTTCAAATCATAGACAGTAAGAAGAGTCAGTCTTCTTGTACTTAAGTCGGTATTGTGATTTTGTATTTAATTCCGATGCAATTTCTGTGTTTCATCGTCAATAAGAAGGTCCAAGGGATATAGTAACCCTGGAGTGAAGCATCGGAATCTATAACTAGTGTCTTAGGAATGGTTTTAAACATAGACAGTAAGAAGGGTCAGTCTTCTTGTACTTAAGTCGGCAAATTGCCTTTTGTATTTAATTCCGATGCAATTTCTGTGTTTCATCGAAAATAAGAGGGTCCAAGGGCGACAGTCGACCTGAATTGAAGCATCGGAATCTATAACTAGTGTCACAGGAATGGTTCAAAACATACACAGTCTGAAGAGTCAGTCTTCTTGTACTTAAGTCGGCATTGTGGCTTTTGTATTTAATTCCGATGCAATTTCTGTGTTTCATCGTCAATAAGAAGGTCAGAGGGATACAGTAAACATGTAGTGAAGGATCGGAATCTATAACTAGAGTCACAGGAATGGTTCAAAACTTAGACAGTAAGAGGAGTCAGTCTTCTTGTACTTAAGTCGGCATTGTGCCTTTTGTATTTGATTCCGATGCAATTTCTGTGTTTCATCGTCAATAATAAGGTTTAAGGGATACAGTAAACCTGAAGTGAAGCATCGGAATCCATAACTAGTGTCACAGGAATGGTTCAAAACATAGTCAGTAAGAAGGGTCAGTCTTCTTGTACTTAAGTCAGCATTGTGCCTTTTGTATTTAATTCCGATGCAATATCTGTGTTTCATCGTCAATAAGAAGGACACAGGGATACAGTAAACCTGAAGTGAAGCATCGGAATCTATAACTAGTGTCACAGGAATGGTTCAAAGCATAGACAGTAGGAAGAGTCAGTCTTCTTGTACTTAAGTCCGCATTGTGCCTTTTGTATTTAATTCGGATGCAATTTCTGTGTTTCGTCGTCAATAGGAAGGTCAGAGGGATACAGTAAACCGGAAGTGAAGCATCGGAATCTATAACTAGTGTCACAGGAATGGTTCAAAACATAAACAGTGAGAAAAGTCAGTCTTCTTGTACTTAAGTCGGCATTGTGCCTTTTCTATTTAATTCCGATGCAATATCTGTTTTTCATCGTCAATAAGAAGGTCCAAGCGATACAGTAAACCTGAAGTGAAGCATCGGAATCTGTAACTAGTGTCACAGGAATGGTTCAAGGCATAGTCAGTAATAAGAGTCAGTCCTCTTGTCGTTAAGTTGGCATTGTGGCATTTGTATTTAATTCCGATGCAAGTTCTGTGCTTCATCGCCAATAAGAAGGTCCAAGGGATACAGTAAACCTGAAGTGAAGCATCGGAATCTATAACATGTGTCACAGGAATGGTTCAAAGCATTCACAGTAGGAAGAGTCAGTCTACATGTACTTAAGTCGGCATTGTGCTTTTTGTATTTAATTCCGATGCAACTTCTGTGTTTCATCGTCAATAAGAAGGTCAGAGGGATACAGTAAACCTGAAGTGAAGCATCGGAATCTATAACTAGAGTCATAGGAATGGTTCAAAACATAGACCGTACAAAGAGTCAGTATCTTGTACTTAAGTCGGCATTGTGCCTTTTGTATTTAATTCCGATGCAATTTCTGTGTTTCATCGTCAATAAGAAGGTTTAAGGGATACAGTAAACCTGAAGTGAAGCATCGGAATCCATAACTAGTGTCACAGGAGTGGTTCAAAGCATAGACAGTAAGAAGAGTCATTCTTCTTGTACTTAAGTCAGCATTGTGCCTTTTGTATTTAATTCCGATGCAATTTCTGTGTCTCATCGTCGATAAGAAGGTCACAGGGATACAGTAAACCTGAAGTGAAGCATCGGAATCTATAACTAGTGTCACAGGAATGGTTCAAAACATAGACAGAAAGAAGAGTCAGTCTTCTTGTACTTAAGTCGGCATTGTGCCTTTTGTATTTAATTCTGATGCAATTTCTGTGATTCATCTTTAATAAGAAGATCAGAGGCATACAGTAAACCTGAAGTGAAGCATCGGAATCTATTACAAGTGTCACAGGAATGGTTCAAAACTTTGACAGTAGGAAGAGTCAGTCTTCTTGTACATAAGTCGGCATTGTGCTTTTTGTATTTCATTCCGATGCAATTTCCGTGTTTCATCGTCAATAAGAAGGGCCAAGGGATACAGTAAAATTGAAGTGAAGCATCTTAATCTATAACTAGTGTCACAGGAATGCTTCAAATCATAGACAGTAAGAAGAGTCAGTCTTCTTGTACTTAAGTCGGTATTGTGATTTTGTATTTAATTCCGATGCAATTTCTGTGTTTCATCGTCAATAAGAAGGTCCAAGGGATATAGTAACCCTGGAGTGAAGCATCGGAATCTATAACTAGTGTCTTAGGAATGGTTTTAAACATAGACAGTAAGAAGGGTCAGTCTTCTTGTACTTAAGTCGGCATTGTGCCTTTTGTATTTAATTCCGATGCAATTTCTGTGTTTCATCGAAAATAAGAGGGTCCAAGGGCGACAGTCGACCTGAATTGAAGCATCGGAATCTATAACTAGTGTCACAGGAATGGTTCAAAACATAGACAGTCTGAAGAGTCAGTCTTCTTGTACTTAAGTCGGCATTGTGCCTTTTGTATTTAATTCCGATGCAATTTCTGTGTTTCATCGTCAATAAGAAGGTCAGAGGGATACAGTAAACATGTAGTGAAGGATCGGAATCTATAACTAGAGTCAGAGGACGGGTTCAAAACTTAGACAGTAAGAGGAGTCAGTCTTCTTGTACTTAAGTCGGCATTGTGCCTTTTGTATTTGATTCCGATGCAATTTCTGTGTTTCATCGCCAATAATAAGGTTTAAGGGATACAGTAAACCTGAAGTGAAGCATCGGAATCCATAACTAGTGTCACAGGAATGGTTCAAAACATAGTCAGTAAGAAGGGTCAGTCTTCTTGTACTTAAGTCAGCATTGTGACTTTTGTATTTAATTCCGATGCAATTTCTGTGTTTCATCGTCAATAAGAAGCTCACAGGGATACAGTAAACCTGAAGTGAAGCATCGGAATCTATAACTAGTGTCACAGGAATGGTTCAAAGCATAGACAGTAGGAAGAGTCAGTCTTCTTGTACTTATGTCGGCATTGTGATTTTTGTATTTAATTCGGATGCAATTTCTGTGTTTCGTCGTCAATAGGAAGGTCAGAGGGATACAGTAAACCGAACGTGAAGCATCGG